>NC_044035.1:223430985-223741180 GCF_901765095.1 Microcaecilia unicolor
GCAGCTCCCTCCCTCTGCCCCGGAACAGGAAGTAACCTGTTCCGGGGCAGAAGGAGGGAGCTGCAGCAAACGAGAGAATTTAGTGAGCGCAGCGAACTGGGAGCAAACAGGCGCGTGCTGCGGCACCCCCCCAGCGGCATGCACCCGGGGCGGACCGCCCCCACCGCCCCCCCCCCCCCCCCTTGGTACACCACTGGAACACCTCCATGTGGAAGCTGCCCAGGTCAGGGGCACTGCATTGATGGGCAGATGCTCAAAACTCTGGTGCTGTACTAAACAGTGCTGGAAAATTACTGCCACAACAGTGCAGTGAAGGCACTCCCAAATACTGTGTGCTGACATACAAATTTAGGCACCTTATTAGCATTGAGCATTTGGGAGTTCAACGGGAGGACTATGTCTGGTGCATGCAATGAAGAGTTGTGCATTAAAATTGGTCTCCCTATTAGTTCCTATTGCTTCTGAGCACTGGGGCCTGAGAGATCCTTTTCTAAAATACCATCAGAAGTGAGTATGTCCTGACTTAGATATCTCAATTCTGACCTCTATGTTCTGTGTATAATGGGAATCCACTTCACTAGCCAGAACAGAAAAGCAGTGGGAATGACCAAACAAACAAGTTCAGGTGATGCCAATATAGTAATCTTCTTTACTGTTAGTCCTATTTAAATGAGCTGATGTGGACTCAACACCACTGTTCCCTCTAAGCTGAGCAGGGATCCTCCAACTGCATTGCTGCCAGTGAGGGGGGTTGCTTCAATATTGTGTTTTCAATCGCTGGGGGCAGGCAAGTTTCCTGAAGTGTGGCAGAGGTTACCTGTCCCTCACCATTGAAAATGTGATAGTGAAACAATACCTCCCCCCCTCCCCCCTCCCCCTCCCCCCCCACACTCACATATACTGGTAGGACTGTAGGTAGAGGACTCTCCCTTCAACTTAAGAGGGAACAGTGCTCTAGTGCATGCATCAGGAGGACAAGAAAGCTGTGATTTAGAACTTGCTAAAACAGAATTATAAAACAGCAAAGGTGAAATAGTTTAGAGATCCAAACAGTGTTTTTCACAAGAGTCCTCTAGTGGCTTATGGTGAGAAAACACTGCTCACGTGGATTTTTGGCAGCATTGAAGTGTCACTTTTTGCAGATAAGTGTAATTTTTGAACTTTCTTTGGGATTTAGTTATTTTGAGACTGTTATAACATTTTTAATGTAATTCAGTGATATGAAGCCTTGATTCAAATACTTTACACTTTGGAGACATGGAATTTTGTTTTTAGGACCAGTGATGTGGTATGAGGGATATCTCGAATTTAGGGGGAGCCCATATGTGTGTGTTGTGCTTAGACAGTTAAGGGCCCTTTTACAAAGTGGTGGTAAGCCCACCGCGGGTTTACCATGCACCAATCTGGAACTACCACCAGCCAAACGCAGGCGCCAGCAGTAGTTCCACCCCAAGTGCATGGCATTTCCGGCATTTTGAAAAATATTTTCACAGGTGCCAACCCAGTGCTAATCAGGCAGCACTGTGTGCTACCTGTTTACCGCCAGGTTAGCGTGAGAGCCTTTACCACCAGCACCTCAATGGGTGGCGGTAAGTACTCCCCCCCTGCATGGCCACACAGTAAGTGAAATCTTACCGCATGTCCATTTCTTTTTTTTGGCCTTTTTACCTACTGCAGTAAAAAGGGCCTCAGCACACGGCAAAATCGTCCACCACTTTGCAGCTTGGTAAAAGGACCCCTGAGGTCCTTTTTCTCCACTATTATGTGTATTGTGATTTACTATATTGGCTCTTCAATTTTATGGAAATAATTTTTAATAGTATATTTTGTATTCTCTCCACTCTTATTTTGTATAATTTAATTGGGGCATCTTGTATGCTCATCTGGCCAAAATGGTAAAGCAGAAATGATAAAGATAGAAAAACTGTTTTGGATAAGGAGAGATATTTTAGACTCAAACTAAGTAGCTGGAAGCTGGCATACAGCCCTAACAGTGTGGACCAGAATAAATGGAGAGACAAGATGGGCCAGCTGGTGTTTTTCTGCCATTATCTATTGTGTTCACAGATAGTGCTGCCTTTGAGTACTCTTGCTGTGTGCAAAACAGAAATTATTTGGCTTTTTGTCTTCACACACTCATTTATTACATGTCATGCTACCATGCATCTTACTCATAATGTCTGTACTATCAGCCTGTCCTTCCAGAATAGCATTACATGAGTTCTTTATTTATAATATTTATATTCCACTCTATCATATCTTCTAGGCGGATAACATCCAATACATACACAATCATTACTATCATAGGGAAAACACTACAAGATAAATACGTTTTCCTCTATCAAAGCATTACATTCTTTCCACTGTGGATCCTGATGCTATGAACTTTAGAAGCAGTCACTTTTTGTTAAAAACTCATATGTCAAACTGGATACAGATCTAACTCTAGAGATATAAGATGAAATCAAGAATTTGACACAAGAAGCTTTGGAGTTGGGATTTTTGACTAAGAAAGAAGTCCAGTTTTTAAACATCCACACCCATGCACTCCGGTTCCGTATTTACTACCAAAAATTCATAAAAAATGGAAAAACCACCTGGATGGCCTATATTATCATGAGGTTCTTTATTGGAACCCTTATCGACTTTTGTAGATATCTTTATAAAACCTTATGTTTCCAAAGCTCCATTTTATTTCTTACAAATTCTACAGGAGATGACTGTAGATCCTGATGCCAGCATTGTGATGGTGACTATCACGGATATTAAATCACTATACACATCAATTCCTCAATCTCAAGCTTTAGAAGTGATCTAGAAAACATTGGAGGATCATCCAAGACCTTTGAAAATTCCATCTGAATTTCTGTTTGAATTAACAAAAATAGCTTTGAACAAGTATTATTTTTTGTTTCAAGACAAAATCTATTTACAGGTCAACGGAGTTGCGATGGGTGCCACATTTGCCCCCACTATAGCTAATTTATATATGTCAGAATTTGAGAATAAATAGCTAGGTAATTCCCCCTTTAAAGATAAAATTCTTATATGGAAACGTTACATTGATGATGTTTTCCTATTATGGACAGGGGATGTTGATCAACATGCTTTTTTGTTATGGATAAACATATGCGAGGAAGCCATTCAATTTGCTATTGAGTCTTGTGGATCCAATGTTCATTTTTTTAGATGTCTTGGGAACCTTACACAATAATGGTTTTCATATGAATGTTTATCATAAGCCTACAGACAGAAAGTTTTTTTACAGTATGGAAGCTGTCATCCAAGAACTGCATTTTTATGAATTATTTAGGGTTCTTGTTTAGATGACATCAGTGCCTCGTGGTTTTTGTTTTGATGGCGTCCTTTTAAATAGCAGGCGCCATTTTGAACGCACTTGCTGTTTTATTGACCTAACTAGCCGTTGAGCCCGTAAAAACGGGCTAGTATAGGACGGGGGGGTTGAAAGCCCCCCCCCCCGCCGCCGAACTCGCCGCTGCCCCTCCGAGGTCACTGCTACGCCCCCCCCCCCCCGGAGTCACCGCCACCCCTCCACCCGGGCCAGGCCCTCGCTTCGCTATTGAAACAGCGCGGGAACGCAGCACACAGCTCAGATGAGCCCTCATGGGCGAGGGCGGGACACAGGCAGGGAAGGAAGGCAGATGGCAGCTCAGCTGAGCTGTGTGCTCCGTTCCCGCGCTGTTTCTATAGCGGAGCGAGGGCCCGGCCCGGGTGGAGAGTGGGTGGCGGCGGCGGCGACCTTGGGGGGGGAGAAGCGGTAGCGACGGCGGTTTCGTCCCTCCCCTTGCGCAGTAGAGACCCTCTCTGTCCCGCCCCCGTCATCACGTATTGACGCGGGGCGGGACAGAGAGGGTCTTTACTGCGCATTTGCGAGTGAGTTCGGTCACTCGCCGTTTATATGTTTGATAGCGCAGCAGCAATAGGCGGGTGCAGTTGCATGCATATGTTTCTTTTTCTCTTTCTTTTAGTTTTCATATTAAATGATTGTGCTTTGTCAACAGGTCGTCTACAAGACTAGCAAGGTCTCCAGAAGAAGCCTTTGCGAAATGGGTCCCTGTCGGCACCTTTGACTAACAGAAGTTATTTTGGTGTTATTTTAAAGATTACTAAAGAATACTTGCAAGTAAACGATTGTCTTTGCAAGTAATCTTTAGTAATCTTTCAAATAAAACCAAAATAACTTCGAATTCTAAATTCAAAATATGGTAAACATGTAGGAAATACAGGAAACACAATCCCTATTATCAAAAAAATGAGGAAAAGACCTCATTAAGACCTAAATCCACAGTGGTGGGGCTGTAGCCATCTTTGTGTGTGTTTGGTCAAATAAGCCATCATCAGTCACAAAAACCTCCTGAAAAAATGTTGTCCAGTAGATCATAAGAACATCCTATATAATAATTCTCACCACCAACGTTCTAATGAGTGACTGCCTGTGTCCATGGCTCCTGGAGTTGCTGAGCTAGGCTCCGTAGCCAGGCTGACGTCACTCACAGCTGATAATTCTCACCACCAACGTTCTAATGAGTGACTGCCTATGTCCGTGGCTCCTGGAGTTGCTGAGCTAGGCTCCGTAGCCAGGCTGACGTCACTCACAGCTGATTCCCAGGCAGGGGGAGGAGTAGGGAAACACGCGGAGCAACTTGCTCGCATGTTTCCCTACTCCCCCCTGCCTGGGAATCAACTGTGAGTGCGCCGCTCAGTGCATCAACCCCCTCGCCACCCGCAGCTGCCACTGGTAACGCTCTCCGGCCGCTGCTGCTTCTCCTGTTGAGCAACAGCAGCCGCTACCAAAAGAAAAAAAGCCATAAATGTTTTTAAACATCAAGCGCGGCACTGCAGACAGCCATCAGGCATTGGCTGTCGGCTCTGCAGCCGCTCCTCCTCTCGCCTCTCACGTCGCTGCGCTCCTCTGGGGTCTTACTCCAGGAGCAGTGACGTGAGAGGCAAGAGGAGGAGCAGCTGCAGAGCCGACAGCCAATGCCTGATGACTGTCTGCGGTGCCGCGCTTGATGTTTAAAAACATTTATGGCTTTTTTTCTTTTTGTAGCGGCCGCTGCTGCTCAACAGAAGCAGCAGCGGCCGGACAGCGTTACAAGTGGCAGCTGCAGGTGGTGAGGGGGAGGGGAGGGTAGCTGGACATGGGTAGCTGCAGGGGGAGAGGAGAGTCGCTGGACATGGATGGCTGCAGGGGTGGGGGGGCAGGGGAGAGGGAGGTGGGGAGGGGGTCCTGAGACCAGAGAGGTGGGAGTGGGGAGGGGGCCCTGCGAGAGGGGGGACACACACTCACTCACTGTCTCTCATACACTCTCTATCACACTCTATCTCTCACACAAACACACACACACACTCTATCTCTGTCTCATTCTCTCTCTGACACACACACTCCATCTCTCAAACATACACACGCCGAGGAAAACCTTGCTAGCGCCCGTTTCATTTCTGTCAGAAACGGGCCTTTTTTACTAGTAAGAACATAAGAGTTGCCATACTGGGTCAGACCAATGGTCCATCTAGTCCAGTGTCCTGTTTTCCAAACAGCGGCCAAGCCAGGTCACAAGTACCTGGCAGAAACCCAAATATTCCATGTAGAACCCCCAAACAGCAGCAAGATTCCATTCAGAATCCCAAATAGTAGCAACATTCCATCATTTTCAATCTGACGAAGAAGGGCAACCTTCGAAAGCTAATCAAGAAATGTATTGTTATGTCCAATAAAAAAGGTATCATCTTATTTTCTTTTCCATGTTTTACTTTGTTTGATTTCTATTGATAACCATATAGAACCCCAAAGAGTACCAAGATTTCATTCAGAATCCCAAATAGTAGCAACATTTCATGTAGAACCCCAGAGTACTAAGATTCCATTCAGAATCCCAAATAAGAACATAACATAACATAAGCTATACTGGGTCAGACCAATGGTCCATCTAGCCCAGTAGATACTCTCTTTTGTTTTCAATCAAATTACTACTGACAAATAATAGAAAAATGTTACTTGAGTTGCACTTTATTTTGATAGGTTCTTGTCAATTCATCTATCTATGCGGCTTAGTAAAAGGGCCCCTCAGTTTCTATTTCTCTAGTATTGCTGTACATGCAGAGTGTGACTTCCTGAGGTTTCAGGTTCAGTTTTTTGCCTTCATATCTTGATTAGTGATCTGTGGTCCCTTTTTTCATATTTATTGAGGGGGGACTGTCTGTTTTGTGCATGTGACCAAGGTGCAGTAGTCTGCAACCATGTATTTCTGACATACTGCAAGAAAAACTGCAGTATTTGGCCTTCAGTCTCATTCATAAATATCGCTTTTTGGGATGAGCCACCTTTGGCATCTCTGCACTCTAGCATCCACAAAAATTAGCTCTCAATTCATTTAATACAAAAGTGTCCAAAAGTATATAATATAGGAGGAAAAAGCCTCATAGAGCTCCAGGCTTACAAGCCTTCTCAGCTGAATCTCTTCATCATCAGCAAAAAAACTCCAATAATCAAAAAATAATATTGAAAGCCCTGTTTACTAAGCAGCACTAAGGGCGCTTTAGCATTTTTAGTGTGCACTAAATGCTGTCACTCATAAGAACATATGGACAACTCTAGCATTGAGCACAGTAAAACTGCTAGTGCAGCTTAGTAAACAGGGCTATAAATGTATTTTCTGTTGTCTAACAACAAATAATCACTTAATAGCCACCTTCTAAATTCAAAACAGACTCACAACCAACAATGGCCAGTGTTTTGCTTTGCTACTTGAAGGTCTATGAATCAAAAACTGTAGAAAAAAGAAAAAGATGAACAAAATGCCACCAACAAATTGTGAAAATTCAATTCATTTAATGCTTACTTCTTAGAACCGCTGTTATGACGCGGCTGAGAACTGGAAGGCAAACAGTCTATCAATATGACCCCCCCCCCCCCCCCTTTATAAAGATGATGTAAAGCCGCTATTCTGTCAGTTGTCCTATCAGGATGAAAAGCAACATACGACTATGCTGCAGAACATAAATCAGTGAATTGTCAAAAAAGTGACACTATTCAATCCTGGTACTCAAACCCCTTGGCTCAAGGGTATTAAGCCAAAAAATCCACTTCTGCTCTTGTTGTAATAAGATCTTCCATATGCATCAGTAACAGCCATTTTCAGAATTTAGTTTTATTAAAAGCAAACAAGTGGATTGAGTTGTAGAGCAATGAAGTTCATTGGGATAAAAGTTAATATGGCATTCATTGTAGTGGTTGTACTTTAACTCAAAGTATTATAGTGGGCAATAGCTTTTGCTTGTCATTTTTGTGTGTTCTTCACTGTAGTTTTACTTAAGCGCTTACTTTTATTCAAGTATTTTGAACAACACTGATTACAGCACCTGCAACACTAATTCTGACAGCAGTGGCGCCTAATTTTCCATAGGAACAAAAATCACAATGTATATTTATACCTTAGTTGCAATAGACTGTCTGCTTACATATGCGTATGCCAGAGCTGGGATTAGGGTGGGGAATGACTCCCCATCGCCTCCTTCCTCAGACTCGAACCGCCATCATCCGCTTTGGAGAAGTATCCTAGATGGGGGTGCAACCTTAAACACAATTTTGCCAACAAAAACTTTCTATTTAGACACTTTATACCGGTTTAAAATGTATGAGCGACACATGACCGACTTTGTTTCCAAAAGAAATATAACTTGCTCTTTCTCTGTAAAGGAAACATGTATTTATTCAAAAGAAGAAGCATTGACATAACTCAGTGGTTAAGGCTCGTCCAACTTTACGACCGTATCCCAATGTCTGCAATGCTGAATCTTACAGAACTGTCATGCATTTAAGAAGCACGCGCAGTACTTCCAAACCTACAAGCTTCCCAAACAGGCATAAAATAGAGCCTAGCCCTAGTCCAAGGAGCTGGGGGATGGGGACTTTCCCGATTTAAGGCGCGCGAGAAAGCGAGCGAATGTACCCGCCCAACCCTCCGACCAATTGGAAGGCTGCGCACGTGACGAGCGCTCCATGCGATGACCTCATCCCTGGTGTGGGATGACGTCAAATTCAAGATGGATGGAATCACGGCAGCCGCGCGCGCCGACGTATTCTGAAAGAAAAGGTGGGGAAAGGGCCCCCGTCTATTTGTGGGGCGATCCGACAGTGAGTAAAAGTTTAACAGGCACTCTTATTTAAAACTGGGGGATGGTGGACTCCGCTTGTTTCGCTCTGGCAAAGGCGTCCTTTCTTGACGTAGCTCTGAGGTGATTTCTCTTCTTTTTTCCTCCACCAGCAGGGCTGCGGTCCCATAGCTTACTGTAAAACGCATGCGCAGATTTTGAAACGCACTAGCCTGTCTGCAGCTCGCGCATGCTCTGTGTCCTTGTCTGAAAGCGTCTGCACTGTCGCGCATGCCTGCTGCCCACGGTGGCGTGTGTACCTCCCGGTACGCGTACGCATGCTCACCGTCTGCAGCGGTTGGAGCTCTATCATAGGAAATGCGCGTGCTCGCTGTTCAATCCGACTCGTTTTTTTGTGGGCTGCGCGTGCGCCGCAGCAGTCCAGGGAGCTCAGAGCAAAGTTGCGCGTGCGCCTTAGTGAATGGCGTTCCTGACCCGACAACGTTGCGCATATCCTTAATTATGCTAGCTAGCTAATGGAGTTGTCATTTGTACTGTATATGCGAAGATAAATTAGTGTTAATGATGTTGCTGAGTAGTTTATGCAAATAATGCATAAACAAATCTCTTTTTCAAGATTGGGTATAGATAATTTGCTGGCTCGTCGTTTTTTTGTTGCTACATTAATCTTTTAAGTTTTTTAGTTTGTGTTTGTTGAGTATTGTAAATTTATAAAAAATGGCCACACAAGACACTGATGTTACAGATTGTGCCTTTCAATTCATTTCAACAGTCGTGAGAAATTTTGAGTGATTTTGTTATGAAACCTAATTACTTGCAGCATGTTCAGAATGAGGATGACTCCTTTTTGGCCCTTTTGCTATTAAAAAATTGAAAACCTATACAATATGTAAGTTAAATGCGTTATGAGGCTATTATTCCTCACATAGGGGAGACAATTTAATAACGACCACTGCCAAAATCCAGGGCCGGTGAGAGGGGGGCAGGGGGGACAAAATTCCCCGGCCTCCAAGGGGGGCCCAGTGCTGCAGTCCCCTCCATCCGCCCCCCTCCATCCACCACCGGGCCAGGCCCCCCTGAATTCAAATCATAGCGCCTCACCTCGACCTCGCTCCATGTAAAAGAAGCGCAGCAGTGGCAGTCTGCAGTTTGCCTCCCTTCGGACCTTCCCTCCCTGTGTCCCACCCTCGTCTGACGTAACTTGCGTGAGGGTGGGACACAGGGAGGGAAGGCCCAAAGGGAGGCGATCTGCAGACTGCTGCGCTTCTTTCACACAGAGCGAAGTCGAGGTGAGGTGCCATGATTTGAATTCAGGGGGTGGGGGGCGGTGACGACGATGACCTCGGGGGGGCCCAGTCTCTCAGAGTCCTGCCAAAATCAAACAAAAAGGCATGACTTTAATTCTCAACCAGGTCACCGCCACTTCTCCTTCCCTTAGTCCATTCTCTCAACCCTCCAACCCGTGCCTCCTTTTCTTCCTTTTCTGAAATCACTGAAGAGGAAACTACACATTTTATTTTCTCCTCGTAACTAACTACCTGTTCCTCTGATCCTATTCCCACCCATCTACTTAACACTATCTCTCCTACTCTCATCCCTTTTATCTGTCATATCCTCAATCTTTCACTTTCCACTGCGACTGTTCCTGATGCCTTCAAACATGCCGTAGTCACACCACTCCTTAAAAAACCTTCATTGGACCCTACCTGTCCTTCCAACTATCGCCCCATCTCCCTCCTCCCTTTCCTATCCAATATACTTGAACGTGCTGTTCACCGCCATTGCCTTGACTTTCTTTCATCTCAAGCTATTCTTGATCCACTTCAATCTGGCTTTCGCCCCCATCATTCAACTGAAACAGCACTTGCTAAAGTCTCCAATGATCTGTTCCTGGCCAGATCCAAAGGTCTCCATTCTATCCTCATCCTTCTCGATCTATCTGCTGCTTTTGACACTATTGATCACAGCCTACTCCTTGATACACTGTCCTCACTTGGATTTCAGGGCTCTGTTCTTTCCTGCTTTTCCACTGACTTCCTATCCGTTTCCACATACAGTTCAAACTCCTCTTATTGACCTATAAGTGCATTCACTCTGCAGCTCCTCAGTACCTCTCCACTCTCATCTCTCCCTACATTCCTCCCTGGGAACTCCGTTCACTGGGTAAATCTCTCTTATCTCCACCCTTCTCCACTGCTAACTCCAGACTCCGTTCCTTTTATCTTCCTGCATCATATGCCTGGAATAGACTTCCTGAGCCGGTACGTCAAGCTCCATCTCTGGCCGTCTTCAAATCTAAGCTAAAAGCCCACCCTTTTGATGCTGCTTTTAACTCCTAACCCTTATTCACTTGTTCAGAACCCTTATTTTATCATCCTCACTTTAATATTCCCTTATCTATTGTTTGTCCTGTTTGTCTGTCCTAATTAGATTGTAAGCTTTGTCAAGCAGGGACTGTCTCTTCATGTTCAAGTGTACAGCGTTGCGTACGTCTAGTAGCGCTATAGAAATGATAAGTAGTAGTAGTAATTTTATACATTATGAGGTTCGGTGACTCAGATATTATTGGGGCATATAAAGCTACATTTTGCATAGGATGTCCAGGTGATGATATTTACAGTTCCATGAATATTTAGGGATCTGTTGAACAGGGAGCCTTTTTGTAGACTAGTGTAAGGATTCCAGCAAATATAGCAGAAGCACAGATTTCACAAAACACACATAAATATAGCAGAAGCACAGATTTCACAAAACATACATGTTCTAAAAAAAAAAAAGAGTGACACCACGTGAGGCTTTCCATGTGTAAGTGCTGATCTTACAACATACACATGGATTTGCCACTGTGTACAAATGTATAAAGAGGAGCCAATTAATCACCCAACTGAAATCACTTTTTTCTCTGAGGACAAGCAGGCCTTCATATTCTCTGGGTGATGATGTCATCCAATGAGCTCGGTGCGGACGCAGACTAGTTGGTAAAGTAGAAAGTTCTAGCAGAATCCCACCGTGCCTGTGCTGGTGCCTTCCCGCCCTACACAGATTCGCGGGTCCTAGAATCCTAGTTTTTCCATGGAGCTGAGAGGACACGTTTCATGTTCTTTCCCTCATGCTCTGGTACTCATTTCTTGTCAGTGCCTTCCCGTGCGGGTATTTTCATTTTTTTCATCTTTTTGTTTTCCTTTTTTCTTTAGTTTAAAAAGATCTTTTTTTCCATTTTAAAGTTTCTTTTATTTTCGCGTGTGGCTACGTGTTTAGGTCGCTGCTCATTCTCAATTTGAACACTGTCCCTTTTTTTTATCAGTTCAAGATTGAGGAAATTAATTTAGCCAAGATTCTTTTTTTTTTTAAGTTCAAATGTTCTTTATTAAAGTTTTATAAGTAACAATACAAAAGAACAAAACAATGGCAACAGTATTTGGTACATAAAAAAAAAGGTGTACTGGCTATACCTAGAAGGCATACAGTTAAAAATAATAAAGCTTATGTTTACAATACAAGTCAACAGGTTTCCAAAAATTAAGGAAATGAGGAATGTTATTCGACTTCTTTGCAATTTTAGCTTCATATTTATAAATAATACAAACAGTAATCCACCAAAAAGCAAAAGAAACTTTGGAATTATCTTTCCATAAGTACACAAGTATTGCCATACTGGGAAAGAGCAAAGGTCCATCAAGCCCAGCATCCTGTTTCCAACAGTGGCTAATCCAGGTCACATATAGTAACATATAGGGGCATAATTGAACGTCGCCGGCCAAACAGATCGCCGGCGATCTATTTTGGCGGCGGCGCTACAGCTGGCTGGAACCGTATTATCGAAAAAGATGGCCGGCCATCTTTTTTTTTTTTCGAAAATACGGTTTAGCCCGGCCAAATGCCTTGGAGTTCGCCGGGTTTGTTTGTCAGCGATAATGGAAATAAATGCCGGCCATCTCCAACCCGGCGAAATCCAAGGCATTTGTGGGAGGAGCCAGCATTTGTAGCGCACTGGTCCCCTTCAAATGCCAGGACACCAACTGGGCACCCTAGGGGTCAGTGCGGTGGACTTCAGAAAAACCTCCCACATGCATAGCTCCCTTACTTTGGGTGCTAAGTCCCCCAACCCCCCCCCCCCAAAACCCACTACCCACAAATGTACAACACTACCAAATCTCTTAGGGGTGAAGGGGGCAACTACATGTGGGTACAGTGGGTTTTGGAGGGCTTCCATTACCAGCACAAGTGTTACAGGTAGGGGGGGATGGGCCTGGGTCCGCCTGCCTTAAGTGCACTGCGGTACCCACTAAAAGTGCTCCAGGGACCTGCATACACGCAGGCCTCTAGGACTTGTTGCTGCTGTATAACCTTGGCACAGCAGTTGACACCTGAAGACTAATCTCTTTGAAAAAGTCCTTTATTTGAATAAGCACGTTTAGTCACAGTTAACTGCAGATCAGAGGTTGTGCCCCACTGGCAAAGAGTCTCCCTGGTACTGAGATTAACAGTAGGTCAGAGCTGGCAGAATGGTGTACAATGCCCTCTTTCAGCCACAATCAAGGTAATAACGTTCTCTAACGTGGGTAACACATGAAAGGGATCTAAAACTGGCTTACAAAAATGGCCACTCATGGACTACCGGAAACAAAACAGGGCACACTCTGACCCAGTTAGCAGGGGGGAAAAGCACCATGGGAATAGAGCCCAGTACCCTACACCCACCACAATGCATTGCTGATGTGACTCTGCAGTGCACCTAACAGAAAAGGTGTCACACTCACCCGAGAGCCACATCGCAAACAGGGAAAGGCTGTCGGAGGATACAACACATTCTGCTGTCATGGAGGTGGGTACGGCATTTGAGGATGGCATACAGGCTGGCAAAAAAGGTTTTTAGTTTTATTTTTTTAGTATGGGAGGGGGTTGGTGACCACTGGGGGAGTATGGGGAGGTCATCCCCCATTCCCTCCGGTGGTCATTTGGGGCACCTTTTTGAGGCTTGGTCGTGAAAATAAAAGGACCAAGTAAAGCCAGTTTTTTTTCCATTATCGCCAAAAGCTGGCCATCTGGTAGCCATGCCCATGTCCCGCCTTCGCTTTGCCGCCGACACGCCCCTTTGAACTTTGGCCAGCGATGCGACGGGAAAGCGGCGATGTTGCCAAAAAAGCGGCTTTCGATTATACCGATTTGGCCGCTTTTCCGAGATCGCCGTCCATCTCCTGATTTATGTCGGAAAATGGCCGGCGATCACTTTCGAAAATGAGCAGGATAGTAACATAGTAGATGACGACAGAAAAAGACCTGCATGGTCCATCCAGTCTGCCCAACAAGATAAACTCATGTGCTACTTTTTGTGTATACCCTACCTTGATTTGTACCTGTCCTCTTCAGGGCACAGACTGTATAAGTCTGCCCAGCACTATCCCCGCCTCCCAACCACCAGCCCCGCCTCCTACCACCGGCTCTGGCACAGACCGTATATGTCTGCCCAGCACTATCCCCGCTTCCCAACCACCAGTCCCGCCTCTGGCACAGACCGTATAAGTCTGCCCAGCACTATCCCCGCCTCCCACCACTGGCTCTGGCACAGACCGTATAAGTCTGCCCATTACTATCCCCGCCTCCCAACCACCAGCCCCGCCTCCCACCACCGGCTCTGCCACCGAATCTTGGCTAAGCTCCTGAGGATCCTTTCCTTCTGAACAGAATTCCTTTATGTTTATCCCACGCATGTTTGAATTCCATTACTGTTTTCATTTCCACCCCTCCATTGAGCAGGGACTGGCCTTCTTTGTTAAACTGTACAGCGCTGCGTAACCCTAGTAGTGCTCTAGAAATGTTAAGTAGTTGTAGTAGGACATTCCAAGCATCCACTACTCTCTCCGTGAAAAAATACTTCCTGACATTTTTCGAATCTGCCCCCCTTCAATCTCATTTTATGTCCTCTCATTCTACCACCTTCGCATCTATGGAAAAGGTTCGTTTGCGGATTAATACCTTTCAAGATCCCAAAAAAGTGCAAAACATTTTATACTGCTTATCCCAGAAATAGTGGATTCCATAGCGTCCCACAGATCAATCCAGAGACTTGTGGGTTGTGTCCCTCTACCCGCAGGTGGAGATAGAGAGAACCTCCGAGGTTTGCTATATGTGGACCTATTCAGCCAAGTAAACCTCAGTATTCTCTCTATCTAGCAGGTGGAGGGACAACTCTGGTTTGATCTGGCTACTGGTGTCCTTTGGGCCTAGTTTAGCACAGACAGGGGTTGAGTGATTGTTTGCAGCTTGTGGTGTACACCTGGTGGTGCCAGGTCCCTCCCGATCTCCTCCTACCTTTCCTCCATCGCCTGGGACTGTTGGCCTGATCGGGTGCTTCCTTTCTCTCCTGAAAAAAAAGGGTAAGCGTCTCTTTAAGAGACTTTGTTTTTGTTTAATCATACGGAGGAACTAGACGGTCTGCCGAGTCAGTTTTGGGGCAGGCGTTTGTGGAGCATGTCAGTGCCTTCTGAGGTGGCTAAGCGCTACTCCCGGTGTGGGGGCCGAAGAACAGCATCAGGGGAGTGTGAGTCCTGCCACCGTCAGCCCACAGCGGGTGTTCAGCGCGACGGGGGTTCCCCTCAGGCATCCGGTAAGTCGCAAGCTCAGGGTATAGTTTCAGCGGTTTCAGGGCAGTTAGTGCAGCGCGCGTCGGCAGGCACCATTTTTTCCTCTCAGGTGTGACCCGCTCCGCACGTGGCAGTAGATAGGCAAGAGACGCAGCGCGCTTTTGTGGCATAGGCTCCGATGTAGGGAAGCGATGTAGAGGGAGCAGGGGAGTCCCTTTCAGTTCCTTTTTCCCCGGATTTTGTTTTATTAATTCACAATGCCTTTCTTTTGAAGAAGTCAGGAGCTTCTCTTCAGGCAGCCCCATCTCTTCATCAGCAAACTTCGGTTGTGGCAGCCTCTCAGTCTTTCCTGCCAAAACGTCCCTGGGTGGAGATTTTGGATCCCGAGGAGCTATCTGACAGATGGCCCAGTTTTGTCTCCAGGCTCTCCCTCAGAATCATTGAATTTGGCAGATGAGGTTATCCTGCCCTCTGAGGAGGGGGATGATCCGACGACTGCCCGCCTTTTTCGCAGGGAAGAGCTTCCCTCCCTGATTGTTCGGGCTTTTGAGATTTTGGCCATTTGACCCCCTGAATCGTCAGGGGGAACGGTCCGGTGCCCTCCATTATGTCTGGCACCAAATGCCCACCTCGTTCCTTTCATGTGCATGAGGCCATGAAGATCCTTATTTCAGCGCAGTTGGATACATCAGACAGTAGGCTAAAGGTTACTAGAGCTATGTCGCGCCTTTACGTGCTGCCTGCTGCTGACTTAGACTTGCTGAAGGTCCCTACGGTGGATTCCTTAATCACAGCGGTCACTAAGAAAACCTGTGGAGGGTGGCACGGCGCTCAAGGACCCTCAGGATCGTAAGTTGGAGACTTGTTTGAAGTTGTCCTTTGAAGTAGCGGCCCTTTCCCTGCAGGCCTCAGTTTGTGTCTCCTATGCGGCGCGGGCATGCTTATCGTGGGTACAGAAAGCCTCCTCTCCAGAAGAACTCGTGGCTGTTTTGCCGGCCTTAGAGTCCGGTTAGCCTTCCTTGCGGACCTTCTTTATGATCTTTTGAGGGCTTGGGCAAAGGAGGTTTCCCTAGCGGTCACCGCGCACCGCTGGCTGTGGTTGCGGCATTGGGGTGCAGATGTGGCCTCTAAGTCACGATTAGCAAGGCTTCCTTTTAGGGGAAAGCTTTTGTTTGGGACAGACCTAGAACAGATTGTGAAGGACCTAGGTGACTCTAAAGGCCAGCGCCTCCCGGAGGACAGGTTCAACTTTCTGCAACCGGCGGGACCTAGACCTAAGTTTAGGAATATATGGCATTACCATCCAGGTCGCAGGGCCTCTTTTCAGAGAGCAAGGTCTTCTCAGCCCTTTCGAGGTGAGAGGCGGGCCTTCCTTTCCGGTAACAGAAACCAGCTCGCAGCCAGGTCCGCTCTGGTCCATATCCAGCCAGTTATTGGGGCAGACTGTCCCTATTCCTGGTGGAGTGGCCCAGGGTAACATCCGACGAATGGGTGTTGGAGGTTATCAGAGACGGCTACAAGTTAGAATTGGCTCGTCCGATAGTAGACTCTTTTCTGGAATATCCTTGCAAATCTCCCGCCAAGGTATGGGTGGTTCGTCACACCCTCCTCAACTTACAACGACTGGGTTCCGTTCAGCCTACATCCCCATCAGAAAGAGGGTGCGGTTGATACTCTATTTATTTTGTGATGCCAAAAAAGGGCGGTTCTTGGCGACCCATCCTAGATCTCAAGGGTGTTAACAAGTTCTTACGGGTTCGGCATTTCTGCATGGAAACCCTCCGCTCAGTGATCGCAGCGATGCACCAGGGGCATTTTTGACGTCTCTCGATCTCAAAGAGACCTATTTACACATTCCAATTTGGCATCCCCACAGGCGTTTTCTTCACTTTGCAGTGCTCAGTCATCATTTTCAATTCAAAGCGATGCCCTTCAGCCTAGCCACAGTGCCTCGGACCTTTTCCAAGGTTCTCGTCATAATGGCGGTCTATCTCAGGAAGGAAGGGATTCAGGTCCATCCTTATCTAGACGACTGGCTGGTGCGGGTGTATTCTTTCGGGGAGAGTCGGCGAGCCACCGACAGAGTGGTCGGGTTGCTTCAATTGCTTGTTTGGGTGATCAACTTCCCAAAGTGCAGCCTTACGCCCTCCCAGACGCTGGAATATTTGGGAGTGTGCTTCGATACCCGAACAGGGTTAGTTTCTCTTCCTTTAGCTCGAGCACAGCGGTTACAGGGTCAGTTGCGAACTCTGTTCCAGACTCCGAACCCGCGGGCTTGGGACTATGTACAAGTTCTGGGTTCCATGGCCTCCACCTTGGACGTAATAAAGTTGGCCAGAGCTCACATGCGCCCCCTGCAGTGGCACCTTCTGAGCCGTTGGTCTCCGCTCTCGGAGGATTATGAGGTTCGGGTGCCATGGTGTCTGCACACTATCATGCACTGGTGGTTCATTCAAAAGAATCTGGTATCGGGCATTCCTCTGACAAACCCCAGAATGGAAGATTGTGACCACGGATGCATCGCTGTCCGGCTGGGGGGCTCATTGCCTCCAACAGACGGCCCAGGGGCATTTGGACCTCGACGGAGGCGTCTTGGTCCATCAACCGCTTGGATTTGCGGGCAGTTCGTTTGGCCCTTCAGGAGTTTCTGTCTCTTCTCCACGGTTGCCAGGTTTGGGTTCTCTTGGACAATGCGACAGCAGTCATATATACGTGAACCGTCAGGAGGGTACCAGGAGTGCACCACTGGCGCGCGAGGCGGTTCTGATCTGCCGTTGGGCAGAAACTTATCTCTCTCGCTTGATGGCGGCTCATATAGCGGGGGTCACAGAATGTGCAAGCGGACTTTCTCAGTCGCCACCAGTTGGAGCCGGGGGAGTGGACACTTTCCCCTCTGGCCTTCGACCAGATAGCGGCCCATTGGGGGATACCGGTGATGGATTTAATGACCACCGCATTCAATGCGAAGGTTCCCCGTTTCTTCAGCAGGGGAAGAGAGCTGGGCTCAGAAGGCATCGATGCTCTTCTACAACCTTGGCTCAGGGGCCTGCTCTATGCCTTTCCCCCATGGCCAATGGTGAGCAGGTTACTGACTCGCATTGCCAGTCATCCCAGTTGAGTGATCCTGGTGGCACCGGATTGGCCCAGACATCCCTGGTACGCAGATATAGTCAGGCTCCTGTTCGATCGTCCTCTCCAGCTCCAGGCGCAGGATGGTCTCTTGCTGCAGGGACCAGTCATGATGGCAGATCCCTCCCCCTTTGGTCTTACGGCCTGGCCCTTGAAAGGGCGAAGTTGAGAAGGAAAGAGTATCTGGACGCGGTTATTGCTACGATGCTGCAGGCTCGGAAAAGATCCACCTTGATAGCTTATGCTAGGGTATGGTGTACTTTGAATTCGTGGTGTGTGAGTTCAGGATTGTCAGCGGCTTCGGCTTTGGTATCGGTTATATTCGCGCTTCTTCAGGAGGGTGTACAGGAATCAATCTCGTTGAGTTCTCTTAAGGTGCAGGTGGCAGCTCTGGCATGCTTTAGAGGCTGGCTTTAGGGGGCGTCCATCGCCTCCCACCCGGATTTGGTTCGTTTTTTGAGAGGCGTAAATTGGTTGCGTCCTCCGCACCTTCCAGTTCTGCCATCCTGGAACCTTAATCTAGTTCTCAAAGTGCTTCAGTGTCCTCCTTTCGAACTCTTATTGGGGATTACGGTTAAGGATCTCACCTTGAAGGCGATTTTCCTAGTAGCCATTACTTCAGCTCGGAGAATTTCAGAGTTGCAGGCTCTTTCTTGCATAGACCCCTTCCTGCGTTTTACGGAGGCGGGGGTTTTGATTAGGACAGTTCCCTTTGTTTTTGCCCAAAGTGGTTTCTCGTTTCCACTTGGGCCAGTCCCTGCATTTGCCGGCTTTTCGTCGGGAAGATTACCCTGAGCAATTCCGGGCTTTTCGCTGCCTCGACATCAGACAGGCTCTTCATAGGTATTTGGAGGTGACAAATGAATTTCATCTTTCTAAGCATCTCTTCATCCTTTTTGGAGGCAGTAAGAAGGGACATATGGCTTCCAAGGGCACCATAACCCATGGGGTGCGGGGGCCATCACTTCGGCCTACGTGGCTTTGGGCAAGCAAGCCCCTGCGCAAATTCGTGCTCACTCTACGCGAGCTCAGGCTTCCTCCTATGCAGAATCCCGTTTGGTTTCTCTGGAAGATATCTGCAGAGCCGCTACATGGGCTTCGGTCCATACGTTCACTCGTCATTATCGGGTAGATGTGGCAGCTCAGCAAGATGCAGTGTTTGGCTCGTTGGTGATTTCTGCCTTTTTGGGGGTGTTCCGCCCTACTTGAGGACTGCTTGGGTACATCCCACAAGTCTCTGGATTGATCTGTGGGACGCTATGGAAGGAAAAATTAATTCTTACCTGATAATTTTCTTTCCATTAGTCCCAACAGATCAATCCAGAGGCCCCACCCTGGATTTACTGTCTGCGGTTTTGTTTCGGTTGGTTAGTTTTTCGGATTGTTTTCTGATTGTTCCTTCATTTGATTAAATAATAAAAAGAAATAAAGTTAGAAGTGGTGGAAGTATGTTGGGCATTTGGTCTGGCAATGTCAGGAGAGTTTTGTATTGTTTCCATTCCACTGCTTTGGTATTGTTCATACTGAGGTTTACTTGGCTGCACAGGTCCACATATAGCAAACCTCGGAGGTTCTCTCTATCTCCACCTGCTGGTAGAGGGACACAACCCACAAGTCTCTGGATTGATCTGTTGGGACTAGTGGAAAGAAAATTATCAGGTAAGAATTAATTTTTCCTTTTCCCCAAGTCCATTTAATAATGGTCTATGCCGTCCAAACCTTTTTAAAACTCCGCTAAGTTAAGCGCCTTTACCACATTCTCTGGCAATGAATTCCAGAGTTTAATTACACGTTGAGTGAAGAAACATTTTCTCTGATTCGTTTTAAATGTACTACATTGTAGCTTCATCACATGCCCCCTAGTCCTAGTATTTTTGGAAAGAGTAAACAGATGCTTCCATTCCAATAATATTGTTTTAAGGGCTGTAGCCATATGAATATAAAATAATTTCTTTTGTGTTGGTGATAGATAATGTTGACAAACAAGTGATCTGAAAATAATTGTACGAAAGTCTAACTTGATCTGTAAATGAAGTTGTGTAGAAATTCTATCCCAAACTAGAGTCCAAAATAATTGTAAATTTCAACAGAGAGCGAGCATGTGGTCAAGAGTACCTATTATGGAGTTACAGGACCAGCATAGATTAGAAGTATTATTATCATGACCCCCTGTTTGTAATCTCTATTTACAAATGCACTTGTTTTTGGAAGTTAGTGTTGGCATTGTAGATTTGTTGTGGGTTCTCAGTGACTTTTGTTTTATAGATTTTTTTAAAAATTAATTTATAATATGTCTGTTATTGAGATTACACTAGAAACCAAAATTTCTTAGTATGATGAGTTTTATGGGGAAATGTCCTTGCTGTGCTGTGCTCTGTATCCATTGTTGGTGGAGGGCCAGGAGGTCCTCTGGATTCAGAATGTGTTTGGCTTTAATACCATATGTGTGTTGGAGGACCATGGCTCAATGGGGCTTAGCTCTCAATTGACCTGCAGCCACTGAAGCTTGCACTGCTACCCTCATTGAAGTTATGGGGAGCATGGTAGGGACAGAGCATGGGTGTATCAGGTTTCTGTTTTTTCTCTTTCAAAAAAGTTGTAGTGCCCACCCATCCAACCTGTTGGCCCACCCAAAAATTGCCTTCTGGCTACGCCACTGCTCTTTGGCATGCATCACAGGTTCTACAATAATCAACTACTACTCGAGATACTCCCGGCCAATAGCAGTTCTGTGTCAATCTAGTGCATTTGCATGGCACCCCCTGATTTCCTGCTAGAATGTCATCTGCAATCTGTAGAAGTTGTTCTCTGTATGTCCTGAGCACTATAAGCTGCTTGTCTGCTGTCCAGAGCCTATTAGGATCAACAGGATCAGTCTCTCCTTTCCATAAGATATGATCTTTATCAGTCTTGGTAGGATATGCTTTTTTTTTAGCGTTTTTCTGAATTGTAGGTGGTCGTAAGTAGTTTTCAGGGCTTCTGGCAGTGCGTTCCATAGTTGTGCGCTGATATAAGAGAAACTGGATGCATAGGTTGATTTATATTTGAGTCCGTTGCATCGCGGTTAGTGTAGATTTAAGTACGAACGTGTTGATTCGGATGTATTTCTGGATGGAAGGTCAATTAGTTCTGTCATGTATCCCGGTTCTTCACCATAGATAATTTTGTGAATCATAGTGCATATTTTGAAGGCAGTATCCATATCTGTAAGGGTCTCTGCTAGTGACTCTGGCAAATCAGGGTCATCAGTCTGATCAATAGGAGTGTCAGTTAAGTCAGCCTGTTCCTTACGGCCCCAGTCACCTCAGGAACTGGTGCTGCTGGAAGAACTGGAGAACCTCCTCCTGTCACTTGGTCAGCTGGTCCCACCTGGACTGGCTCAGGCAAGGTGATCTCTGCTGCTTCTGTTTGTTGGGCCGCACTAGCCTGACTACAGGTCACCATAGCAGAAATGCTGACTCCGCTATCAAGGGTAATGTTCATTGGACCAATGTCGGTCCCACACAGCATTGGTACCGGCATGTTTTTCATTATGCCTATTTCTCTGTACCCCAATTCAGGAATACTCGAGCAATAGGTACAATCTCTCTGGATCCATTGGCTAGCACTACCTCTGCACTGCGCCCTGGTAGAATAGCACCTTCCAGAACTAGCTGTGGTCGTAACAGCCATGCTAGAGCCAGTGTCCACAAGCCCAGCCACCTGGGTCTGGTTCACAGTTACTGGAGTGCTGTAGTGTTGTGGAAATCCACCTGCTTCCTTGATGAATGGCCTGTAACTTTTTGTGTTGCGGCATCTATGTGATTTTTAGGTTACTGGAGACCACAATCCCAGTGATCCCTCAGTTCACAGAAAGCACTCTCAGACCCAACCCACAAACCACCAAGATTCTTTATCAGTTCAGACAAACAGGGCGAACAAACAATTGTGTTTATTCTCATAAAAATATTGAACAGTGGAACAAAAATGTGCAAATAGCAAATAGTAACCACTGAAAAATGGATCAATTAGAAAATTAACTAAACATCTATATGCTGTCTAAACAGTACCTGGGAAGATCAGGACAAATAGCTGTTCATTTAGCTTCTGCAAAGAGATCTCTCTCCTCCTGGAATGAAACTGAACTCAAAACCATTAAAGTCTAAATGAGATGAGCTCCTGGGCCATTCAGAGCCCAGTCAACAAGATTTCAAACATATACTGCTTCTTGCTTCCTGTTTATGTCAAACTAAAGAAAAAACACTCAGTTCTCTGTAACAGCTTTACAGCAAAGAAACACCACCTACTGGCCAAATAGGAGAAATACACTTCAGAACATAATGCAGGAAAATATCCAATACATTTTATAGGCTTAAAACACAGTTTGTTCACACCTTCTCTATGAGAGGTATGGGAGGATACGCATATAGAAGACCACCCCCAATGTAGGAGAAAGGCATCTGACATTCTGCCGTGTGACCCGAGCCTGGAGCAGAACTGAGGGACTTTGCTGTTGAGATGAATGGCAAAAAGATCCATCAAGGATCTCAGATCATCTTCTGGGCTGAGCTCATGTAGAGAGGCCACTTGTTCAGTTGCAGTATCCTGCTCAATCTGTCTGCCAAGCAGTTGTTCTTGCCGGGTAGGTAAGTCGCATGGTGTTCCATCTCGTGAAGTAGGGCCCACTGCCACATACCCCCTTGCTTGTTGACATAGAACAGTGGTTCCCAAACCTGGTCCTGGAGGCATCCCAGCCAGTCAGGATATTCACAATGAATATTCATGAGAGAGATTTGCATGCAGTGGAGGTAGTACATGCAAATCTCTCTCATGAATATTCATTGTGGATATTCTGAAAACCTGACTGGCTGGGGTGCCTCCAGGACCAGGTTTGGGAACCAGTGACATAGAACATCTCAACCTGGTTGCTTGAATAATTTGGTTCTGAAGCCGATCTCTGAAAGTCTTTAGAGTATTTCAAATAGCCCTGAGCTCAAGGAGACTAATATGGAACTGAAACTCCTGAACAGACAACCGGCCTTCAGTGTGAAGCCCATCTACATGAGCTCCCCAACCCAGGTTGGATGCATCCATTGTCAGCACCTTCCGAGGCAGTGGAATTTGGAATGGAAGTCCCAGAATCAAATAGGACTTAATTGTCCACCAGAGAAGAGTGTGGGCCAATTCTGGTGGTATGTGAATGATATTCGTTAGGCTGTCTATCACCTGAGACCACTGGGAAGCAAAGGCCAACTGAGCCGCTCTCGTGGAGCCGTGCCATAAGAGTGACATGCATGGTTGAGGCCATCAGGCTTATTTTCGGTTAACTTAGCAGAATTTAAAAAAGGGTTGCACGGCTTCCTGGAGGACAAGGCCATAGAATGTTATTGAATGGAAGTGGGAAAAATCCGCTATTTCTGGGATGGGCGGGACAAATTGTTCTTTTGGCCGCAGTTGGAGACAGGGTGCTGGGCTCAATGGACCCTTGGTCTGTCCCAGCATGGTGATGCTTATGTATTTATGTACTTAAGGGCGCCCTTCTTCCGACACAAATCGGGAGATGGGCGTCCTTCTCTCAGGGTCACCCAAATCGGCATAATCGGAAGCCGATTTTGGGCGCCCTCAACTGCTTTCCGTTGTGGCGTGTCGGCAGCGTAGCGAAGGCGGGACTGGGGCGTGCTTAAGAGATAGGCGTCCTCAGCTGAAAAAAGAAGGGCGTCCCTGATGAGCACTTCGTCAACTTTACTTGGTCCATTTTTTCTTGCGACCAAGCCTCAAAAAGGTGCTCGAGCTGACCAGATGACCACCGGAGGAAATCAGGGATAACCTCCCCTTACTCCCCCAGTGGTCACTAACCCTCTCCCACACTAAAAAAAAACTTTAAATTTTTTTTTCCCAGCCTCAAATGTCATACCCAGCTCCATGACAGCAATATCCAGGTCCCTGGAGCCGTTTTAGTGGGTGCAGTGTACTTCAGGCAGGCGGACCGAGGCCCACCCCTGCCACCTGTTACACTTGTGGTGGTAAATGTGAGCTCTTCAAAACCCACCACAAACCCACTGTACCCACATGTAGGTGCCCCCCTTCACCCCTTAGGGCTATGGTAGTGGTGTACAGTTATGGGGAGTGGGCTTTTGGGGGTGGTTGGGGGGGGGCTAAGCACCCAAGGTAACGGAGCTATGCACCTGGGAGCAATTTCTGAAGTCCACTGCAGTGCCCCCTAGGGTGCCCAGTTGGTGTCCTGGCATGTGAGGGGGACCAGTGCGCTACGAATGCTGACTCCTCCCACGACCAAATGGCTTGCATTTGGATGTTTTTCACATGGCGTCTTTGGTTTCGAAAATCACCGAAAGTCAAAAACGTCCATGTCTATGGTATTTTCGAAACGAAAGATGGACGTCCATCTTTTTTTAAAAATACGGTTTTCCCCGCCCCTGGATTTGGACGTTTTACAATGACATCCAAACATAGACGTTTCTTTCAAACATGCCCTTCTATATCACCTGAAACTAATGGGCTGGTGGAGGGATTTAATGGTACATTAAAGCACATGTTAAAGACTTTAACAGAAACAGGAGACCATGCTGGAAAAATACTTACCCTACCTACTGTTTGCATAAAGAGAAGTACCTCAGGCGTCTACAGGGTTCTCCCCATTTGAGCTGCTTTATGGCTGGAGAGTGAGAGGGCCCCTTGACCTAATAAGAGAACATTGGGAGGGGAAAGTTGATACATCTGACATTCCTGTAATTGAATATGTAGTTAATTGTTCATAAAACTGAAATTCTACGTTAGGCTCAAGGGAACTGACCCATTCTCTGAGAGCTAGGAGCTCTTTGCATCGTGCACACATCCCTGAAGACCTACCTATGTGATCGATCATTCTCCTCAGCTGCTTGATCTTTTGCATCTCCGCCTTCCTTTCCCCTGCAGTTTTCCCTCCCTTCCCCTTCTCTACTTTATCCTCTGCTTTGCCCTACTGCTATTATGTTGTACTTTTCTCCTAACATTGTACACCACATAGAGCCTGCCTTGGTGGGAATATGTGGGATATAAATGTTCACAATAAATATACAGCAGAGATTAGAAGAACTTGTGTGCTTTGTCAGAGATAACTTGCAGGCATCCCAAACCTAGCAAAAGACCTGGTATGATCGTAAGGCCCAAAGCAGAAAGTTTTATGAGGGTCAGCAGGTACTTGTTTTAGTCCCAGTTCGTCAGAATAAACTTCAAGCTAATTGGATGGGACCTTACATGGTCCTAAGATGCCTGATTTGATACAAACTATGTTATATCTATGGGCTCTCAAGACAGAAAGCAGCATACTTTTCATGTAAATATGTTAAAGGCCTTTGCAAATCGTATAGCTATGGTGCTAGCTGTGTGCAGCCTACCAGAAGAGTGTCAGGATAGTGAACCCATACCTGATCTCATAACAGAGACATTACCAGAGCAATCTGACACCGAAGAGAGACCATCTAAATATACAGACTGTGGGAAAACCTTCAGTCAAAAGGTAGAACTAGAAAAACAGGAAACGTATAAAAGACACACATTTTATATGCTCTAAGTATGAGAAAGATTTCAGTATGAAAAAGGAGCTAATGCAGCACCTGAAAAATAATAAAGAAACTGTATTATGTACAAGTATAGAATATGGGGAAAGCTGTATCAATAAAGCAAACATTACAGAATATCGGAAAAACACTGATAATAGAATATCTTCATGTCCTGGTTATAAGAGTAGCTTCAACTAGGAAGAAAGCTCCACAAGAAATGCAAACTTTCATCCAAGAGAGAGACCAGTTTCAAGTACGGAGTGTAAGAAAAGTTTCAGTTGCCAGAAATTATTTTCAAAGCAGCATATAATTCCTTCAGTGAAGAAATAGTTTACATGCACTGAACGTAGAAAAAGCTTTATTCATAAATCACAGCTAAGAAAGCACCAAAGAATACACACAGGAGTAAAAACAGCATAACTAATTATCGTACTGGACAATTTATAATCTTCATTCCTTCGATCCCTTGATGCCTTATCCACACCTACCTCATCTGACCACACTATAACTTTGTATCTGTTATCAACCGAATTGGCAAACGCCTCTACGGTACTATGTAAGCCACATTGAGCCTGCAAATAGGTGGGAAAATGTGGGGTACAAATGTAACAAATAAATAAAACCATTCAGATATGCTGAGTATGCTAAAAGCTTCTGTCAGAAGATACTCTTCACTATTCAGAAATTGAAGCATACAGGATTGAAACTGTTAGCATGTACTGAGTTTCGGCAGGGGGGGTTAGTCACCTCCTTTCTCCGAGGACAAGCAGGCTGCTTGTTCTCACATGTGGGTGATGTCCACGGCAGCCCCAGGTCCGGAAAATCTTCCTAGCAACAAAGCTTGCTAGAGCCTTCGAGCGCGCAGGTGTTGCCATCTTCCCGCCTATCGCGCGAGAGTCCCACTTCAGTCGTCTTTTTTCCGCGATCAGAGTGGCTGTTTTCCGGTTGCTCTGTTGCCCCAGAGAAGAAGAGCCTTCACTTCAGTGGGGTTTTTCGAAGAGTTTTTTTGTGTTTCTTCGTGTCAGCTCGCGTTTGAGCTGTTCCTTCTGTTTAAAAAAAAAAAACTTTCCTTTACAAAAAGTGCTGACAACGGATGCATCTCTCCTGGACTGGGGAGCCCATGTAGATGGGCTTCACACTCAAGGACTTTGGTCCCTCCAGGAAACAGGTCTTCAGATCAATCCCCTGGAGTTGCGAGCGATCTGGAATTCTCTAAAGGCTTTCAGAGATCGGCTGTCCTATCAAATTATTCAAATTCAGACAGACAATCAGGTTGCCATGTACTATGTCAACAAGCAGGGGGGCACCGGATCTCGCCCCCTGTGTCAGGAAGCCGTCCAGGTGTGGCTTTGGGCTCGCCGTCACGGCATGTTTCTCCAAGCTACTTATCTGGCAGGCGTAAACAACAGTCTGGCCGACAGGTTGAGCAGGATAATGCAACCTCACGAGTGGTCGCTCAACTCGGGCGTGGTTCGCACGATCTTCCGGGAGTGGGGCACCCCCTCGGTATATCTTTTTGCCACTCAGTTCAATCACAAGGCAGTTCTGTTCCAGGCTTCAGGCCCACGACAGACTAGTGTCAGATGCCTTTCTCCTTCATTGGGGGAGGGGCCTTCTGTATGCTTATCCTCCCATACCTCTGGTGGGGAAGACTTTGCTGAAACTCAAGCAAGATCGCGGAACCATGATTCTGATGGCTCCTTTCTGGCCGCGTCAGATTTGGTCCCCTCTTCTTCTGGAGTTATCCTCCAAAGAACCGTGGAGATTGCAGTGTTTTCCAACCCTCATCACTCAGAACGAGGGGGCGCTTCTGCATCCCAACCTCCGGTCTCTGGCTCTCACGGCCTGGATGTTGAGAGCGTAGATTTCGCTTCCTTAGGTCTTTCTGAGGGTGTCTCCCGAGTCTTGCTTGCTTCCAGGAAAGATTCCACAAAGAGGTGTTACTCTTTTAAATGGAGGAGGTTTGGTGTGATAGCAAGGTCCAAGATCCTCGTTCTTGTCCTACACAGGCCCTGCTTGAATACCTTCTGCACTTGTCAGAGTCTGGTCTTAAGACCAACTCCATAAGAGTTCATCTTAGTGCTATTAGTGCTTATCATTATCGTGTGGAGGGTAAGCCTATCTCAGGACAGCCTTTAGTTGTTCGATTCATGAGAGGTTTGCTTTTGTCAAAGCCCCCTGTCAAGCCTCCTACGGTGTCATGGGATCTCAACGTCGTTTTCACCCAGCTGATGAAACCTCCTTTTGAGCCACTGAATTCCTGCCATCTGAAGTATTTGACCTGGAAGGTCAATTTCTTGGTGGCTGTTACTTCAGCTCGTAGAGTCAGTGAGCTCCAAGCCTTGGTAGCCCATATTCCTTATACAAAATTTCATCATAACAGAGTAGTCCTCTGCGGTCACCCTAAGTTCTTGCCAAAGGTGGTGTCGGAGTTCCATCTGAACCAGTCAATTGTCTTGCCAACATTTTTTCCCCGTCCTCATACCCACCCTGCTGAACGTCAGTTGCACACATTGGATTGCAAGAGAGCATTGGCCTTCTATATGGAGCGGACAAGCCACTTCAGACAGTCCGCCCAAATGTTTGTTTCTTTCGACACCAACAGAAGGGGAGTTGCTGTTGAGAAACGCACCATTTCCAATTGGCTAGCAGATTGCATTTCCTTCACTTACGCCCAAGCTGGACTGACTCTTGAGGGTCATGTCACGGCTCATAGTGTAAGAGCCATGGCAGCGTCAGTGGCCCACTTGAAGTCAGCCACTATTGAAGAGATTTGCAAGGCTGCGACGTGGTCATCAGTCCACACATTCACATCTCATTACTGCCTTCAGCAGGATACCCGACGCGACAGTCAGTTTGGGCAGTCGGTGCTACAGATTCTGTTCGGGGTTTAGAATCCAACTCCCCCACCCCCACCCTAGGCCCATTTTTGTTCTGTTCCAGGCTGCACTCTCAGTTAGATGTTTCTTTGTAAGTCAATCTCTGTTATGTCCTCACCGTTGTGAGGTCCAATTGACCACTGTTTATTGTTTTGAGTAAGCCTGGGGCCTAGGGATACCCCACGTGTGAGGACAGCAGGCTGATTGTTCTCACAAACCCGCCCGCCTCCCCTTTAGAGTTGTTCCTTTTCTTTGGTTTTGCTTTCTAAGTTGACTGAAGCGGGACTCTCGCGCGACGGGTGGGAAGATGGCCACGCATGCGCAGTGCGCACACCCGCACGCTCGAAGGCTCTAGCAAGCTTTGTTGCTAGGAAGATTTTCCGGACCTGGGGCTGCCGTGGACGTCACCCACATGAGAGAACAATCAGCCTGCTGTCCTCAGAGAATACCTCCTACAGGTAAGTATCTTCGCTTTCTCTCATCCCTGAAATGAACTGTCTATCTAACTTACTTTATATTTACTTCAACATTTATGATCTTTAATGTAACACTATTTTGTATTTCTCATTCCAGAATGGCAATCGCCATTACGGCATAATGTAAGCCACATTGAGCCTGCAAATAGGTGGGAAAATGTGGGATACAAATGCAACAAATAAATAAATAAATAATGAAAACAATTCACAAAAGCTGTTTGCTTAGGTAAATGCTATTTGAAAACTACAACCCTCCCTGCAGATAAAACTAGATACCAATGATTTTTTGAGGTAGTATGGACCATCTTGACCTATTATTTTCTAAATTACTGCTTTTGCCCTCTGCCAAAAGCTGATGTTCTAGTCAACTGCCTAGGTTAAGACGGCCCTGTTTTTCTTTCTCTGACCACCACTCCACCATTTATTCCCTTCTTACCTCAGCCTTCCTTTCAGTTTTCAGCACTACCTCCTCACTCACTGCACTGGCAGACAGCTGTGGGGCCTGTTCATCTGTACATTCCTGTCCCCAGGTAAAAGGCAACCTATGAGAGGAAGAATCGGCTTGCGTGAGATATCACTGGTCACTTAGAGCACTAGTTTTGTTTGCCCATGTTATGGTACACTATTGGCTAGTGCTCTCTGGTTCCTGCTCCAGCCCCTCCCCTCCCAAGCAAGGTGCATTGAAAAAGGATAGGAATGAGGCTTGCCAGCATAAAATGCAAAGCAGAGATTTTCTACTTCATAATCCAGCCCATTTCCTCCTGTCACTTGCAGGAAACACGATGGGAGGATTAAGGCTGAAACAGACAGACAAGCTGTTTTGCTCTCTAATCCAGTTTCTCCATTCTACCATTTTCTGTCAACAGTGCGGCGGCGCTGGAGACCAGCGTTAGACGAAGTCTGCAGCTGGCGGGGATTTGGGTCAACAGCCAGCTAAGATGTACAGCGGCGAGGAAGCAGCAGAGAGGGGGCGGTTGCGCGGCGGTGACCAAAATGTGCCCTCCCCCCAACCTTGGGCTCTGGCCCCTTCCCACCTTGAGGTCTGGCTACGCCCCTGGATTGGTTGTAGCCGGTCTAAAGCAAAAGTTATTTATCTACTAATGCACAAAGGGGTTTTCTCTGGCTGTAACGTGCTGTTAGTAGCCACTGAGAACTCCATGCAAATGTATTATAATCAGCTCATTTCCTGTCATCAATACCAGTCCAGACCAATGGGTTATGTCCATCCAGCAGCAGAAGAAGACAGAGAATGTGGTAAAGGTGGTTAGGTTAGCAGGGTTTAAAGGTTTGGATGGCTTCCTAAAGGAAAAGTCCATAGACTATTATTAAAATGACTTAGGGAAAATCCACTTCTTATTTCTGGAATAAGCAGCATAAAATGTATTGAACGTTTTTGGGATCTTGCCTGGTATTTGTGACCTGGATTGGCCACAGCTGGAAACAGGATGCTGGGCTCGATGAACCTTTGGTCTGTCCCAGTGTGGCAATACTTATGTACTTATGACGATTGGCTGGTGAAGAGCACCTCAGAGTACAGTGCTCGGTAGTCCTTCCCACTGTTTGGGTGCTCGAGCTACGAGGGTTTGTTTTAAACTACCCCGTCTCCACCCTGTTCAGCGATTGGAGTTTATAGGATCTCTGCTCGACACACAGAAGGTTCTAGCCTACCTCTCAGAGACGCAAGCAGACAATCTTGTCTCACTAGAGTCCAGGGTTTGTGCCTCTCAGCAGCTCACAGCTCGGCAGATGTTGAGATTTCTGGGCCACATGACTTCCACAGTGTACATTACATCCATGACACGTCTTCACATGAGATTAGCTCAATGGACCCTGGCTTCTCAGTGGTTTCAAGCCATGCGAAGTCTAGAAGATGTCATCCAAGTGTCCCCAGAGCTTGTATTTATTTATTTGTTGCATTTGTATCCCACATTTTCCCACCTATTTGCGGGCTCAGTGTGGCTTACAATAAGACTTGAATAATAGAAATACATTTGTTACAACTAAGTTATGGATTACATTGAACAGAGTTGTGCGAGGCATTCGAATATCGTTGGTAGTATAACAATGGGACAAAACATAGAGACATTAGAAAGAGACAATGGGAAAAAAGGGCATTATTAGGCGCCTAGACATATAGTGTACATAGTTCCGTGGACGAATGTATGGTTGACTGGATAAAGGGATGATGGATCAGATGTGGATGTGTATTGCATTGTGGACAGTGAGTGGTCTCTATGTGTATTGGCTCTTTCCATAAGTTTGTTCGAACAGGTGTGTCTTCAGTAGTTTACGGAAGGAGGCTTGTTCGTTGATCATTCTTAGGTTGCGTGGTAATGTATTCCAAGACTTCGTGCTCTTGTAGGAAAAGGTTGACGCGTGTATCGTCTTGTACTTCAAGCCCCTGCAGGTTGGGTAATGAAGGTTGAGGTGAGTTCGGGATGATCTTTGGCGTTTCTAGGTGGTAGGTTTATTAAATCAGACATGTACGCTGGGGCTTCACCGTAAATGATCTTATGGACTAGTGTGCAAGTTTTTAAAAGTAACGCGGTCCTTGAGTGGAAGCCAATGTAGTTTCTCTCGTAGTGGTTTTGCCCTTTCATATTTAGGTTTTCCGAAGATGAGCCTGGCTGCTGTGTTCTGGGCTGTTTGAAGTTTCCTTAGTATTTGCTCTTTGCAGCCAGCGTATAATGAGTTGCAGTAATCCAAGTGGCTAAGGACGAGGGATTGCACTAGGCTGCGGAAGACGAATCTTGGGAAGAATGGTCTAATTCTTTTCAATTTCCACATGCTGAAGAACATCTTCTTGGTTATGTTGTTTGCGTGAGTTTCGAGTGTTAGGTGGCGGTCGATAGTCACTCCAAGGATTTTTAGTGTTTCTGAGATTGGAAGTTTTAGGTTTGGTGTGTTTATCACGTTGAATTCTGTTGTGTTGTATTGGGAGATGAGTATCAGGCATTGGGTTTTTTCTGCGTTCAGTTTCAGGCGGAATGCATCTGCCCATGTGTTCATGATGTGTAGACTTTTATTGATTTCGCTGGAGATTTCTTTGATGTCTTGTTTGAATGGGATGTATATTGTCACATCATCGGCGTATATGTACGGGTTGAGGTTATGGTTTGATAGGAGTTTTGCTAAAGGGATCATCATTAGGTTGAATATAGTTGGAGAGAGAGGTGATCCCTGTGGGACTCCACATTCAGGTATCCATGCCTTCGACGTGGTTGAATTTGATGTGACTTGATACGAGCGCAGGGTTAGGAACCCCTTGAACCAATTCAAGACATTTCCTCCGATGCCAAAGTATTCAAGTATGTGTATTAGGATTTCATGATCAACCATGTCGAAGGCGCTGGACATGTCGAATTGTAAGAGGAGTATATTGTTGCCGGTTGCAATTCTTTGTTTGAATCTGGTCATTAGGGTGACTAATACTGTTTCTGTGCTGTGATTCGAACGGAATCCTGATTGGGCATCATGCAGTATTGAATGTTTGTCTAGATAGTTTGTGAGCTGTTTGGTTACCATACCTTCGGTTAGCTTGGTTATTAGTGGTATGGATGCAATTAGCCTGTAGTTGGTTATTTCGCTCGTGTTTTTCTTTGTGTCTTTAGGAATTGGTGTGAGTAGGATTTTTCCTTTTTCTTTTGGGAAGAGTCCATTTTGTAGCATGTAGTTTATGTGATTTGTTAGGTTTGTTATGAATTGTTGAGGAGCAGTTTGCATGAGGCTATTTGGACATATGTCTAGTTTGCAGTTGGATTTGGCATATTTTTTGAGAGTTTTAGAGATGAGTTCTTCTGGTAATAGTTCAAATTCAGTCCAGGTTCTGTCTGCTGGGTGTGTTCCTTCTTCTGGATCTAGACAGTCTAGGAGAGTGGTGTATTCTATAGTGCTGGCGGGTATTTTTTGTTGTAATTGTACAATCTTCTCCTTGAAGTATTTTGCAAGGTTGTCAACACTTGGTGTATCTTTGCCGTTGGTTGTAACAGGTGTGGTGTCTAACAGTTTGTTCACGAGGTTGAAGAGTTTATGTGTGTCTTTGTAGTTTGGTCCTATTAATGTTTTATAGTGTAGTCTTTTTGTCTGTTTGATGGTGTATTTGTATTTTCTCCGAAGTTGTTTCCAGTCGTTTAGTGTTTGTTCATCTCTCTTTTTATTCCAGGCTCGTTCAAGTCTCCTGACTTGTGTTTTCAGTTTTTTCAGCTCTTCGTTGAACCATGGATTTGCATTTTTCCTGTGTGATGTTCTGGTTTGGACTGGGGCGATTTTGTCTAATGTTGTTGTGCTTATATCGTCCCATTCTTGGAGGAATTGGATGGTGCCAGCGTTTGCAGTCCATTCACTCTGGTAGATCTGTTGCCAGAATGTTGTGGGGTCTATTTTTCCTCTTGTTGTGTAGGTTGTTCGCTCATGTTTGTTGATTGTGTTTGGTTGTGTTTTTTGCCAGTAAAGTGTGACATTTGCTTTATGGTGGTCTGACCATAGTGTGGGTGTCCATCTTGTGTTGGTGAGTGTGATAGTTGAGTTCGGTTCGAGTCTATTTGTTACGATATCTAGTGTGTGTCCTTTTTCGTGTGTTGGTTGTAAGTTGGGTGTTTGCAGATCCCAGAGTTGTAGGAATTCTTTGAATTCTCGTGTACTTGGTAGGGTGTCATCTTCTAGGTGTAAGTTGATGTCTCCTAGTATGAGGATGTTTGAGGTTGATACGCAGGTATTCGAGATGAAATCCATGAGTTGTGTTTGGGCGTCTTGCCATTTTCCTGGTGGCCTGTAGAATAGGATTGTGTTAAGGTGTCCTGTTAGACTTGAATGGTTGATTCTTGTCGATGCAATTTCAAGTTGTGGTGAGGTAGATTCGCCTGTGATTGTGATGGTGAATTCAGGTTTGTATATTAAAGCTATTCCGCCTCCTCTTTTTTCTCCATATGCTGTCTTCAGTGTTGGGACAGTTCGATTCAATTTGACTCGGGGACATTCTTTCAAAATTCCTCAGCCTTAAAAAGTGCTGACAATGGATGCATATCTTCTGGGTTGGGGAGCTCATATAGATGGTCTTTACACTCAAGGTGCTTGATCCTCCCAGGAAACAAATCTTCAGATCATACTCCTGGAGCTTTGAGCGATCTGGAATGCTCCAAAGGCTTTCAGATATCTGCTGTCTCATCAATTTTTCTAGTTCAATTAGGTTGCAATGTATTGCGACAAGTAGGGGGGCACCGGATCATGCCCTCTGTATCAGGAGTCTGTCTGGATGTGGCATTGGGCTCGCCAACACGGCTTGTTCCTTCAAGCCACTTATCTGGCAGGCGCAAACAACACCCTGGCCGATAAGCTGAGCAGGATAATGCAACCGCACGAGTGGTCTCTGTCCACATGGGCGTAGTCCGCAAGATCTGAGCGTGGGGCACCCCCATGTTGGATTGTTTTGCAACTCAACTCAATCATAAGGTCCCTCAGTTCTGTTCCAGACTTCAGGCCCATGACAGACTACCATCAGATGCCTTCCTCCTCAGTTGGGGAACACGCCTTCTGTATGCGTATCCTCCAATACCTCTAGTGGGAAAGACTTTGCAGAAATTCAGGCAAGACAGCAGGACTACGATTCTGATCGCACCATACTGGCACGACAGAAATGGTTCTCACTTCTTCTGGAATTATCCTTTGGAGTGTTTTCTGACCCTCATCTCACAAACCGAGAGGTCGCATCTACATCCCAACCTCCAGTCTCTAGCTCTCACAGCTTGGATGTTGAGAGCCTAGAATTTGCTTCCTTGAATCTTTCGAAGGTTGTCTTTCGGAGGTTGTTTTCCCAAATCTTTCTGGCTTCCAGGAATGATTCCACTAAGAGGTGTTATTCTTTTAAATGGAGGAGGTTTGCCATCTGGTGTGAGAGCAAGGCCTTAGATCCCCTTATTTGCCCTACAGAGAACCTGCTTGAATACTTCCTACACTTATCAGAGTCTGGTCTCAAGACCAACTCTGTAAGGTTTCACCTTAGCGCAATTAGTGCTTATCATCAACGTGTAGAAGGTAAGCCTTTAGTTGTTCGCTTCATGAGAGGTTTGCTTTCCCAAAGCCCCCTGTCAAACTTCCACCAGTGTCATGGGATTTCAACGCCGTTCTCACCCAGCTGATGAAAACTCCTTTTGAGCCACTGAATTCCTGCCATCTGAAGTACTTGACCTGGAAGGTCATTTTCTTGGTGGCTGTTACTTCAGCTTGTAGGGTCAGTGAGCTTCAGGCCTTATTGGTGGATGCACCTTATACAAAGTTTCATCACAACTGTGTAGTCCTCTGCATGCACCATAAGTTCCTGCCGAAGGTGGTTTCAGAATTCCATCTGAACCAGTCGATTGTCTTGCCAACATTCTTTCCCCAACCTCATGCCCATCCTGGAGAAAGCAGCTTGCACACCTTGAATTGCAAAAGAGCATTGGCCTACTACATGGAGCAGACAAGGCCCCACAGACAGTCTGCCCAGCTTTATGTTTTTTTTTATCCCAACAGGATGGGGGTCACCATCGGGAAACGCACCATTTCAGTTTGGCTGGCAGATTGCGTTTCCTTCACTTATGCCCAGGCTGGGCTGGCCTTGGATGGTCATATCATGGCTTATAATGTCAGAGCCATGGCTGCGTCGATAGCCCACTTGAGGTCAGCCTCCATTGAAGAAATTTGCAAGGCTGTGATGTGGTCTTCAGTCAACACATTCACATCGTACTACTGCCTTGATCAGAATGTGTTTGGGGTCTAGAATCCAACTCCACCCTTTTAGGCCCATTTTATTTAGTTCCAGTCTGCACGCTCACTCAGTTTGTGTATAGTTTCAGGTTAATCTGTGTTATGTCTTCACCGTTGTGAGGCCCAATTAACCACTGTTTGCTGTTTTGGGTGAGCCTGGATGCTAGGGATTCCCCACTTGTGAGGATATTGGAGCCTGCTTATCCTCCTGAGAAAGTGAAGATGCTTTCCTGTAACAGGTATTGTCCGAGGACAGCAGTCTTCATATTCCCCACCTTTGCTATTACTCCCTTGACTCTTTCACTTCCATGTTGTTGATTGTTAGTTGTAGAACTGTTGTATGATTTCTGTAGGTTACTGTTAGCCACATTGGGCCTGCCCATGGGTGGGAAAATGTGGGATATAAATGCTTTTAAATATTCTCACAATCCCCCCCCCCCCCCACCTCCCCTTAGAGTTGTCTCCTTGGTTATTTTATTTTATTTTTTGCTTTATTATTAAACTTGAGGACACAGCATTTGCGTGACGGGCATGAAGGCACTCACACATGCACAGTGGAGCGCAGCTCGCGCTCCACAAAGCTCTGTTTTTTACTTTGCCAAATTGCTGGACTGGGAAACGCAGATCGGCGTCACCCACTTGTAAGAGTATGAAGCCTGCTGTCCTTGGAGAGTACCTGCTACAGGTAAGTATCTTCGGTTTCTGTATTCCTGTATTTAAAGCTCCCAATCAAACCTCCTGCAGTTGCATGGGACTTCAGTGTTGTTCTCTTTCAGCTGATGAAAGCTTCTTTTGAGCTGTTTAATACTTGCAACCTGACGTACCTGACCGGGAAGGTCTTATTTTTGATGGCGATAACTTCAGCTCACAGGGACAGTGAGCTACAGGCTCTAGTAGCTGATCCACTTTACACAAGATTTCATCACAACAGAGTAGTTCTACATATGCATCCTAAGGTTGTGTCAGAATTCCATCTTAACCAGTCAATTGGTCTGCTAACATTCTTCCACAAACCTCATGCTCACTGCATACCTTGGACTGCAAGAGAGCTTAGCCTTCTACCTGGAGTAGACTAAAGCCCATAGACAGTCCACCCAACCTTTTTGTTTCTTTTGACCCAAACAGGATGGGGGCAGCTATTGGGAAATACACTTTATCCAGTTGACTAGCAGATTGCATTTCCTTTATTTATGCCCAGTCCTTTTTTTTTTGTGCCGGTACGCACCGGTACAGTGTACCGACACCTTTTTCTCAGGGCCAGCTCACCTGCCCACCCTCAGTTCCCCGACTTTCCGTTTGTACCGCCCTGCGTTGAAATCTTTTATTTTACCTCATGTCGCAGCAGCGAAGCGGCAGTGAAAGCAGCAGGCAGGCTGACCTCCAGCCTTCCCTTCCCTCTTAGCATCCTGCCTTCCTGTGATGTAATTTCCTTTCCGCGAGGGCGGGACGCTGAGGGAAGGGAAGCGAGGAGGTGAGCCTGCCTGCTGCCTTCACTGCTGTTTCTGCGGCAACTTGAAGTAAAATAAAAGATTTAATACAGGGGCGGCAGGAACGGAAAGTCGGGGAGCTGAGAGTGGGCAGGTGGGGCTGGGGTTGGAACGAACTCAGGGGCAAGTGGAGACTGGGGCAAGTCACTGGACATGGATGGGAGGGGAGGATAGGGGGCAAATATCTTCTGAAACACAACCCAGAAAGGGAGATCTCTCCTTGTAAGATTTGTGTCCTCTGGTCATTTCTTTTGTTTCTCTGCACAACTAAGTCCTGTTCTGGTCTTCTTCACCAGCCATCTTTGAAAATAAATGCTTTTGTTCTTAAATTGGTTGCTTGTATCTGAATGTAAGTCACCTTGAGCTACTACTGAAAAAGGTGTGAGCAAAATCCAAGTAAGTAAATAAATAAAGGAGAATCACTGGACATGGAGGGGAGGGCAGAGGAGAATCGCTGGACATGGATGGGAGGGAGTGAGGGCAGGGGAGAGAGGAGAATCGCTGGGCATGGATGAGAGGGAAGGATATGGGCAAAGGAGAATCGCTGGACATGGATGGGAAAGGAGGGCAGAGGAGAATTGCTGGAGATGGATGGGAGGGGAGACCAGGGGAGAGAGGAGAATTGCTGGACATGGATGGAAGGGAAGGATAGGGGCAAAGGAGAATCGCTGGACATGGATGGGAGGGCAGAGGAGAATCGTTGGACATGGTGGGGAGGGCAAGAGAAATGCTGGACATGGAGGAGACGGAAGGAGATGCACATGGAGGGGAGAGAGGAGACATGCTGGACATGGATGGAGTGGAGGGTAGGGAAGAGAAGAGAAATGTTGGAGGGAAGGAAAGACAGAGGAAGGAGATGCACATGGATGGCATGGAGGGGAGGGGAGGAGAGGAGAAATACTGGACCTGAATTGAGGGGGTAGAGGAGAAATGCTGGGCATGGATGGAGGGGAGGGAAGACAGAGAAGGAGATACACATGGATTTAGGGGAGACGAGAAATTCTGGACACGGATGGAGGGCAGAGAGTTGAAATGCTGGACATGGAGGGGAGCGAAGAGAGAGGAAGTGAGATGAACATGGATGGAGGGGAGGAGAGAGGAAAAATGCTGGACACGGATTGAGAAGGAGAGAGAGGAAGGAGATGCATGTGGCTGGAGGGGAGGGAAGAATAGGAAGGAGGTGTATACTGACGGAGATAAGGGAAAACAGGAGAAAAACTGCACGTGGATGGAGAAAATAGGCAAAAGCTGAATCCACTCTTTACCTCCTCCAGTCAAGTCTGCATAGTACCCAGCTTTTACCTATGGATGTAGGGCAAGAAATGAAGAAAGGAGGAAAGTAAAGAAATAAATGGAAAGGAAGCCCTGGAAACGGAGTTAAGAGAACAGATAGAGAGCAGCAGAATCAGAGACTGGAACCAACATGATCAGAAAAACAAAGTCACCAGACAACAAAGGTAGAAAAATCATTTTTGTTTTCATTTTAGTGTTTGGAATATGTCCAATTTGAGAATTTATATCTGCTGTCTTATTTTGTACTGGGTATACTGGAGCTGTAGCAGCTTACAGAAATTATTTATAATGGAAAAAAAAATCACAAGTTATTTTTTTTCTTCTATACTGGTATAGTATTTTCAATGATACCTGTTTATATGCGCCATGGCTGGTATAAGGGGTGTGGCTACCATAGGGGCAGAGCCATAGGTGGTGACCCCACCCATAATGAGTACCAGTACCTTTTTCCTACAAAAAAAACAATGCTTATGCCCATACTGGGCTGACTAGAGGGACCATGTCTCTGCTCACAGCATGAGAGCCATGGCTGTGTCAGTAGCCCACCTGAGATCGGCCTTTATTGAGGAGATATGCAAGGCTTCAGGGTGGTTTTCTGTCCACACATTCACATCTCACTCTGCATTGAACAAAACTCCTGATGTGCGACAGCCAGTTTAGTCAGTCATTAGAATTTATTTGGGGTCTAGAATCCAACTCCATCCCCTTAGGTCCATTTGGTTTCTATTCCAGGTTGTACCAAAACAAAAAAAAAATTGTATTAATATGTTCTGGTTGTTCCTGTTAGCCTTTGCTTATTGCAGGCCTTATTTCTGTTTTCCACCTTTTTGTTTCAGTCAGCCTGGTAGTTATGGATTCCCATATGTAGAAAAATAGTATCCTGCTTATCTTTGGAGAAAGGAAAGTTACTCACCTCTAGCAGGTATTTTCTGAGGACAGCAGGACACATACTTCTCCCCTAGGAGTTGCATTCTATCAGCTATTATACTAGACTGCCTGGCTCCCGCGTGGCACATACAGGCGTGAAGGTGCGTACATGAGTGGTGCAGCTCCCATAAGCTTCTGAGATTAGAAGCAGGGGAGCATGTCCGTGCTGGGATCCGTCAGATGATGTCACCCATGTGTGGAAATGTGGGGCCTTTTGTCCTTAGAGAACATCTGTTACAGGTGAATAACTTCACTTTATTGAGATAATGAGAAAAAAGCTATCCTGATTATTACATGTATACAGACATCTGGAATTAGGCATACAAATGCAGGTGCTAGTTTAAAATGCAAAAGTGGAAATCACAGAATTTTGTGGCGGTATATATATATACTTTGCAATAGGTTTTAAGGTGTTCATTGAATGAAAATTAATACATTCCCATATACATAATAGAGGTATAAATAATATTTTAGTTCAGACAACAGTGCCTGCACTTTAGTGAAGTTGCTAGCATCCTGTATTCAGTTCATCCTATGGGAAGAAAATTCCTAAGGCATTTCAGATAGATACGATATGGCCAAGATATTCAAATGTAGTGCAACCCAGATAACATGATATTTTTTGCTGTTGTATCTCATGCAAGATGTATGCTGTACATATACCTAGTTTACGTCTATTCTTGGGGCAATAAATAGTTTTTTAAAAGTTATTGACTAAATGTATTTCCTTTCATCTTTCAGATACACACATATCATGGAAGGGATTTTGCATTACATAAACCCAGCACATGCTATTTCTCTCTTAAGTGCTCTGAATGAGGAACGTCTAAAAGGACAACTGTGTGATGTTGTTCTAATAGTGGGAGACCAAAAATTTCGTGCTCATAAAAATGTTTTGGCTGCAAGCAGTGAATACTTCCATTCCCTATTCACAAATAAACAGAATGAATCACAGTCTGTATTCCAACTTGACTTCTGTGAAGCGGACGCATTTGATAATGTGTTAAATTATATTTATTCCTCATCCTTATTTGTGGAGAAGAGTAGTCTTGCAGCCGTACAAGAACTAGGCTACAGCCTTGGTATCTCCTTCCTCACAAATATATTGTCCAAGACTCCTCAAGCACCTTTCGGTTCATGTCCCAGGAAGAGGACATCATTTCAAGATGAAGATGAAAGCAGTGCTCAGCAAAGAAGTGTCATTGTTTGCCAGGGTCGAAATGAAGCACAAGGGAAGAATTCCAATCACACACGGAGTGACATAAAACCACTTTCTAAGCCATCCTCCTCCATTGCGCCCAAAACAAACACCAAACAATCTCGCACAACAAAATCAACTGAACCACTGCATAGTATATTACAAAATGAAAAGAGATGGTTAAAAGACAATCCTACCAGCTACACAAAACTTCTTGAGCCATCAAGACCACAAAGTGACCAAAGTCGAAGTGGCTGGGTAAAAAAGTATCCAGTTTTGTTGCCAAAGCCTGCAGTTGTAAAGGAAACTGCAGACAATAAGCTATGCGTGAGTGTTGAACTTCTAACAGAGAAAGGTATGTCATCAAAAAGACCACAACATTTTGTTCCTTCTATGCGTGGTTCCTCAGACTCTCCATATTTATTACGTCAGATTGGAAAAGAAAATAGTACTAGTCAAAGTGAGGATAGGAATTTACTATACTACTCAAAATTAGGATTGGTCGTCCCATCTAGTGGACCGGAAGCTGAAAACCAGAGTATTGACAGGAGTGGCCCACTTGTGAAAAGTCTCTTGCGAAGATCTCTCTCTATGGATAGTCAAGTTCCTGTCTATTCATCTTTTGACTTAAAATCTTTAGGTTGTTCATTCGCAACATCTGATGGCTCAGTGGAAGAGAAAATTAGTTCTTTATCTCAAAAGTTGGCCACAACAGATTCAATAGACAGAGCAATCACAGGGGACAAGGCACAAATAATGCATTCACATCGCCTTAGGTCCTTTAGTGCATCTCAATCAATTGATAGGGAAATAGACTCACCTGTAAATGAGATACGAATAAAGACTGAGCCAAACAGCCCCCTTTCAGAGCCTTCTGAAATAATAAGTTTTACAGTAGGAGATGCTTCACCATCCACCAGCAGAGACTTTCCATATAAAACTGAAGAAAGCCAGAGAAATTTGATTAGACTTCCTGCTAAGCGCAGATACCAAACAGATAGAAGACTACCTTCTAAACACCTGAAAGAAACTGAGAGTAATTCTGAGCCAGATGATAACTTGGAAGAAATTTCAAGTCCACGCCTTGATGCTGACTTTGCAGGTTCTGATGATGGTAAAGATGAATATAATGAGTTGGAAGAAATGAGACCCAGTAAAAAATTTAAATGCAAACATTGCCTTAAAATATTTAGATCTACTGCAGGTCTTCATCGTCATGTTAACATGTACCATAATCCAGAGAAACCGTATGCTTGTGATATTTGTCATAAAAGATTTCACACAAATTTCAAAGTGTGGACACATTGCCAGACACAGCATGGTATTGTTAAGAACCCCTCACCGGCTTCAAGCTCACAAGTTGTCCTAGATGAAAAGTTCCAAAGAAAATTAATTGACATAGTAAGAGAAAGAGAGATTAAAAAAGCATTAATAGTCAAGCTCCGACGAGGCAAACAGGGTTTTCAGGCACAGTCAACTTCCCAATCACAAGCAATCAAAAGGAATTTAAGACCAAGAACCAAAGGTGCCTATATTTGTACATATTGTGGGAAAGCATATCGATTTCTGTCACAGTTCAAACAGCACATAAGAATGCATCCTGGGGAAAAACCAATTGGCAACAAAGCTATCAAGCCAAAAGAGCTTGTTATCAAGAGCCCAGTGGAAAGCAAAGTGGTGTATCAGTGTCGGCTTTGTAACACCAAACTCTCCTCTGTATCAGAACAAGAAAATCATGAGCGACTATGTAGAAATGCCACTGTCTGCCCCTACTGCAGCTTAAGATTTACTTCCTCAGATATGAAGCATGAACATGAAAGTAAGTGCGAGTATAAAAAGCTGACATGTCTTGAGTGCATGCGCACATTTAAGTCATCCTTTAGTATTTGGCGTCATCAAGTGGAAGTTCATAATCAAAACACAATGGCCCCATCAGAAAACTTCTCTCTTCCTGTATTGGATCACAATGGGGAAATGAGCAATGCTCCAAGACAACAGTCTGTCCCAGATTCTAGCAAAATAAATAACATTTTTGCTTCAAAAGAGGATAGTGTGTTCAGTGATTCTTCAGAACAAATGAACTTTGATTCTGAGGACTCTGCTTGCCTACCTGAAGATCTAAGTGTTACCAAACAATTTAACATTCAGATCAAAGAAGAGCCTGCAGATGATGAAGATGATATTTCTGATGCTAATTTAAAACCCAAGGATGTAGTGTGTCATAAAGAAACTGGCTTGTGGCCATGCGAAAAGTGTGGAAAAATATTTACAGTGCACAAACAACTGGAACGTCACCAAGAACTCTTATGTTCTGTTAAACCTTTCATTTGTCACGTGTGTAAAAAGGCTTTCAGAACCAACTTTCGTTTGTGGAGTCACTTCCAGTCACATATGACACAAACTGGAGAACAGCTATCATGTAAAGAGGTAGAGCCTTGTCCAACATCTAACTCTCCATCGCCACCACCTCCCCCTCCTCCCCCTCTTCCCAAAATTCAGCCTATTGAACCTGATGGCCCACCAAATATCCCTGAGGGTCCAAATACTACTGAGAAATTGTTTGCTCCCCAAGAAATCAGACACACCTCTTTATCATGCTCCACCACTTTCTGCTATCACCTTTAAAAGGCAGTATATGTGCAAACTGTGTCACAGGACTTTCAAAACTGCATTTAGCCTTTGGAGCCATGATCGGACCCATGAACGGACTCATCTTTAGATACTTTGAACATATAAATTGGAAAATCCAAACTGGTAAATGGGAGACATTTCCCTGCAAGTTCCATAACCATAAACCCTTCATACAATATACCTGCAGCAGTCCAGAAATGTGGAGTGGGGGGAAAAAAGTCTGATCAGAGAGAAGACAGTAAGTTGCTAGTGCTGGCTGAATGTGAAGAGTTAGGTAAATAACTGAAGTATTATTATACAGAATTCTAGGAAGCTTAGAACAATGGGAATTACAACAGATGGGCTGAGACCTTTCTAGTCAGATAATAAGATAATTCCATTAATATTGAACTGAATGATCACATCTTGTATGCACAATCCCTTGTTCCATGGTAGTGGCATAATGGAGAAACAGAAAAAAGACATGCAGATGGTTTAGATTTGAACCATGGACTGTAATCACCATCATCTGAGGGGAACAGGCATTTAGCTTTCTGAATTTCAACATTTGACCTCAAAGAAGAATTGAATGGAATGTTTTGTTGTATTGATTTAGGTCTTAGTCATTTTTAGCAATAATATTAAAAAATATAATAATAACCCACAAACCTCAACTGAGTTAACCTGACATGTAATAGAAACAGAAGTTGGGTTTTTTTTTAATGCAATTTGAGGAATTGTCTTCTTACTACCTGGAGGTTGAATGAATTAGTAAAGAAAAATCAAATCAGCAATATTAGAAACTATTTGAGCATCAAACTGGTCAGCAGCCATTAAGTATCATGGTAACAGGTGATACAATTCTGAGGAGGTGACTGGAAATTAAAGTGTACTGCTGTATTAGTGTATCTGAGAAGTAATGTACTTTTGGTGCCTCAATACTTATAGTAATTATAAAGCAGCATTTATTAATATGGCAAATTACAGCTGTGATTTCAAGTACAGCCTAGCATTGTAGTGGATGTTGAAGGGTTTACTATTTCAGGTTTTCTCTGTTTTGTACCAAGTATGGAGTTAATATCTGAGCAAGTGTGTGTGAAAAATATCATTTAAAATACAGAGCTAACCACGTTAAGATCTGGGACAGAAAGCATCATTGTTGCACTCAGTTTGACTAATGACAAAGGGCCAGATGAACTAAAAGGTTTTCTCTATTTTTTGTCTGAGAAAATGCTTGGTGCATCTAGTCCAAAGATAGCAGTTTTGAACAAAGTTTAAATCTAAATAATCATTATATGAATATCTACCTATACAAATGAATAAACTGTGTATTTTTTACATTTCAAAATAAAATGTATATATCCAGTTCTAAGCAGAAAGGTGTTTAAGAAATACCACACTACAACTGTTGAACTTTTTAAAAAATATGTATGAATGTGGGATTTTCTTTTCTGCAACTTTCTATGCTTTTGTGAAACTTTGTGTTCTGTGTTTTATATTTTAACTGGTTAAAATCATAGTAGTTACAATGGCTAGATAATATAAATGTGATACCAGCCAGTTTTTCAGATCACCCAACTAGAACTGGTGGTACTTGGCAAAGTATCTAGCCAGGGTCCAAAATAAAATTAATTTCTGTCTATTTTTTTACTGCACTTTATTATTATTATTATTATTATTATTTTGTTAATATGGTATAAAACTAGCTTGCTTTCTTCTTGCTTTCCTCAGTGAAATGGAAATATGTTTTTATTGCTATATAATTATGAATACAAATATAAATAACCAAGCATAAAACTGCTTATATAGTAAAGTGATTAAATCCATACTTCATAAATCAAAAAGGAAAATCAGAAAATGCCATGAAATCTGGAATCAAGGATTTAGGGGTCCTTTTACTAAGTGCGCAAAAAAATGGCTTGTGGTAGTGTAGGTGCAGGTTTTGGGTGCGCACCGATCCATTTTTTAGCATGCCTGTAAAAAAGGCCAATTTTTTTGCCATAAATGGGTCTGAGACCTTAACCGCCAGCCATTGACCTGGCGGTAAAAACTCACATGGTAACTGGGCAGTAATGACCTACGTGTGCCAAATGCTACTTTGCGCACGTCCGTTACGCGCCCAAAAATAAAAAATATTTTTCAGACGCGTGTATCAGACGCGCTCCAAAAATAAAATTACTGCAAGAGCCACGTGGTAGTCTAGCAGTAACCCCATTTGGACACATGTAGACGCTTATGCAGCTTAGTAAAAGGGCCTCTTAAACACTAAAGTCCACTATATATGGAGAGTAAGGTCCTTCACTTAAACTAATGAAATATAATATGTAGATAATTTAAGAAAAGGCTAGATAGATGAGTGCAGACAGTTCTTCAAGTTAAAATTCTATGCCAAGCATTATTCTGATTCTTAAGGTGATCTGCACTAGGCTGATCCATCCTTCTTATTGGCAGCCAGGAAGCTGGATAATTGAACTTTTTACACTGAATATCTTTTCTTTCCATAGACTAACACAGTTTTGTTTTGTTTTTTTACCTTTATTTATTGTTTGTTTTTGTTGCATCGGCTTCATAGTATTTTGCCCTTATGTAGTCATGGTGCAGGCCAAGCCCAGCTTCAGAAACTGCCCACTTGTGACAGGAAAATGGCTAAAACATGATACCATCAAGTGGTGCTTCGTCTGCCTGTGGCTTACTGTCACTGTCAGGAAGATTGTTACCAGTATGGGTATATGCCTCTAAGAACCTCTTTTGCTCAGAGAGTGTTTTTAAGGCTGAAGAATAATTTTGGAAGATAAAGAAGTCATCCTTAGTGTAGAAGTCAACTGACTTTGCACAGTTTAGCAGAGTCTTTGCTGAGCATTGCCTTTGTCCCTTCACAAAGTGGCATAAAGAATCTTGTTATGAAGAAAGAAGAGTGCCGTATCTCTTCAGAACAGGCACAAGTCTCGACTGATATCTCAGCTTCAGATATCTCTGAATTGGTCCACTAGTCTGAGCAGAGGCAATATCCCAATGTGTCCACCTCTAAATATACCTCTAAGTGCAGAGGATCACAAGTATATACCCGCCCCACTTCTCATCATGGAAACTTGGTGCAGAAGAATCCATTGTTCTCACCTATCAATGATTCCTTGTCATCAACAGCAGATGAATCCATTAACTGATGGGTTGTATCCACCTACCAGCAGGTGGAGATAGAGAACACTGAAAGCACATGGTGTTCTAGGACGCCCAACCCCCTCTGCCTTCAGTATAACTCTTATCTCCCAGCAGGTGTGGACGTCGCTTCTCACCTCCTGGATTTCTGCCTGGGGTGGCTCCTGTGCTTTGCCAGTAGAGCAGGGGGTGTTGTGGCTGGTGGTGCCCACTTTAAAGGCATACTTGGTTTTCCCTGTCCCTGCCTTACCCCATTCCCCCTCCTCCTGGAGTTCCTCTGTGGCTGCCTGCCTCTAACTTTCCTCACAGTAAAAAAAAAAAAAAACAGGGAGAGACTTTCTCCTGAGCTCCTGGTTCAGTGCAGCTTGACCGCAGCTCGTTTGACTCAGTTTCCTGAGGTGAGAGTGGTGCCCAGCTCCTCCGGGGAGGTTCCCGCTGACAGCGCTCTGTGCGGGGTAAGTTTTGGCGCGAAGGCGCCATTTTGTTTTCTGTATTTGATGGCTGCTGAAGGGGTTAAGCGCGGCTCCCACTGTGGGAAACGCAGATCAGCAGCGGGGCTTTGCAGCACATGCTGCCTAGATGCTAATGCTGGCACGAGCATGGCAGGTGGTGATTCTTCCCGCCCAACGGAGTTGGCAGCGGCCGCCATCTTGGAGGCGCCGCGTGACTCGATCCTCACAGTTGCGGAGGGGTCTTAGTGCAGGGGGACGCCTCATTTCAAGGTTTCTAGAGGAGCTTTTGCCTCCGCGTCCCCCAATGTGGGGGCGGATGTACAGGGTGAGTTTTTCTCCCCTGAATTTGTGCTGCTGATGCATATGGCTTTTATGTTAAAAAGAGCACTGCCTGAGGCTCCTGACAATTCCTGTCAGTCTGGGTTGCCTCCGGTTCTTTATAGCCCAGCGTCTGCTGGAGACTTTATTTCTTCCCCCGAGCTTTTGGATGACGTTAAGCGTAGATGAGTGAATACCCCATCTGAGGGGGACTCTTCACTCTTTTCTCCCCTATGGCCTAGTTTCAGGGAGTCTGAGGGGTCTGGCAGGCCCTCATGGACTGATGATCCAGATGAGGGTGGCTGCTTGCCACAGGAGTTGGATGACCCTAAAGCAGTTCGGATTTTCCACCGCGACGAACTGCCAGCTCTCATTACTGATGCCTTACTGGCACTTTGTATTGAAGATCCTGACGAGGGCGCTGCCTCTTGTATTAATCCTAGGATGGCTAACACAAAGAAGCCTTCTCGGGCTTTTCCCATGCATGCTTCCATCCAAGAGCTTATTTCAGCTCAATGGTCTGATCCTGAGGGTCCCTTGAAGATGGCCAGGGCTATGTGTCACCTTTACCCCTGAGGGAAAGTTAGTTGACCCTCTTTGGGATGCCTAAAGTGGATGCTTTAGTCACGGCTGTGACTAAAAAGACTACTCTCCCGGTGGAGGGAGGGGTCGCTTTGAAAGATATGCAGGACCGGCGGCTGGAATCCGCGCTGAAGCGGTCCTTTGATATCTCGGGCCTTTCCTTACGGGCGGCTATTTGCAGTTCCTATCCAGCCTGGGCCTGCCTTTCCTGGTTGCAGCAGGCGGTTGAGCAGCCCGCCGATGGAGCAGGTTCCCTCACTGAGGTCGGCCCGCGTATGGAGTCTGCCCTGTCTTTTTTGGTTGATGCCCTTTATGACCTGGTCAGAGCTTCGGCTAAGCAGATGTCTGTGGCGGTTGCTGCCCTCCACCTTCTTTGGCTCTGGCATTGGGCGGCTGACATGGCCTCTAAATAAAGGCTGGTGAGGTTACCCTTTCGGGCCTTCTTTTATTTGGGGAGGATTTGGAGAAGATTGTTAAGGACCTAGGGGACTCTAAGTCCCAACGGTTGCCTGAGGATAGGCTGAGGCCTTCTTCCAAAAGTCCTTCTTTTCCCTCCTCTTCCAGGCCACGTTTCCGGCGTCTAAGGCCACTATAGCCTGATGGCTTAAGGAACTCATTTTTTTGGCTTATCTGCTTTCAGGGCAGTCGCCGCCTGAAGCATTTAAGCGCACTCTACGAGGACAATGTCCTCTTCGTGGGCTGAAACGGGTGTTTTTTCTGTTCAGGAGATCTATCATGTGGCTACCTGGGCTTCTCAGTTGTCGTGCGGCATTACAGGCTGGATGTGGCAGCGCGGCAGGATGCACATTTTGGAGCGCAAGTACTTGCTCGCGGAGTTGCCTGTTCCCACCCTATTTAGGGAGTGCTTTGGTACATTCCATCAGTTAATGGATTCATATGCTGTTGATGACAAGGAAGGGAAAATTAGGTTCTTACCTTGATAATTTTCTTTCCTTTAGTCACAGGAGATGAATCCATGATCCCTCCCTGACTGACTTAAGTTTTTGTACAGATGTTGCATATAGACATTGTGCCTCATCAGGAGTACTTGAAGACAAGCTATCAGAGTTTCTACATGCTGTTTTTATTGCAGGAGGTTGATAATGTCCCTCCTTTGTTTGGTTATCGCCCTGGTTCAGGGGCGTTTGTTCTCTGTGAGGAAAGTTTATTTTATATTGCCTTTTTTTATTCACTCTGCTTTGGAAATTTCATATACTGAAGGCAGAGGGGGCTGGGCGTCCAGGACCACCATGTGCTTTCAGTGTTCTCTATCTCCACCTGCTGGTAGGCGGATAAAACCCATCAGTTAATTGATTCATCTGCTGGGACTAAAGGAAAGAAAATTATCAAGGTAAGAACCTAATTTTCCCATTTGGCTCCAGTTTTAGTGAATTTAGTGAATGAGTCCTCCCCTTTGGTGTCTTTGCCACTTCCAGACCAACCACATACCTTTTTACAGAAAGTGGCAATTCAGGAAATTAACAGGAATCTCTTATCAGCATTCTTCTGAAACTGTGCCATAACCTTCTTAATCCACTGAGACTGTACTAGTGCAATATGAAGCTCAATCCTCTCAAGATCAAGGGGCCTTTTTGCTGCAGCTTAGTGCACATGCTTAAAGCTACACGTCCTACTTTATGCCTGTGGGCCATGTGGCGCTTACTTTATGTTAATAGGCAGTAGTATGTACTATGTTTTAGTAAAAGGGCCCTCAAGTGATTTAGCTTTATCGGTCTCCAAGTTCCCAGAAGTCAATTTCTTGCCTCTTTCATCTCCCAAACTGTTGTAGAGGACTAGGGAAAAGCACAATCACCAACATCTGACTTCAGCCCTGACAGGGATGACCTATCAAAAGATATCCCATCTGATGCATCTCTGCCCCCTACAAGAAACTTTTCCCTATTTGAGGACATCTAATCTAGATTGTACAAAGGATGGTCAAGCAAGTGCCTTTTCCTTTGCAAAAGGAAGCTGAGCTGCATTCTGATGTTTTTGAATTGGTCAAGTTTATCAAAGGCCTTAGGGATGATTGTTCCAGTCTATAGTCTAATGCCCCTCCTTTAAAAGACCAGAAGCTCAGTCACTTGAAGCTTTCTATCACAATAGCTTGCTAGCGTATATGGTCCAATAACCACCACATTCTATAAAATTGGGTACTTTTAGTAAGCTACAGTAAAAGGGGGTGTGCACTAGCATCAGCATGTGTTTTTAATGCACATTGAGGCCCCTTTTTAGGATGGCCATTTTGGGGGAGAGCACTTACTGCCACCCATTAAGATAGCAGTAAGGGCTCCTGCGCTAACCCGGTGGGTACAAAAATAGAAAATATTTTTGTAGCACCGGAAATGGCACGCAGGGGGTGGGTGGGAACTACTGCCATGCTTTTGTGGTAGTCTGGCGGTAGTTCTGGATTGGCGCATGGCAAGCCCTTTGCTACACTCCAACCCTTTAGTAAAAGGGCCCCAAAGTTGGGCACCCAATTTATAAAAGTAGGTCAGTTGCAGATGCAATTTAATTCAATAATTGGCTTTTAATTGGAGTTAACAGACAATTATTGGCTTAAATTAGTGTTAATTGACACCTGTTGGCAGTTGCATGCAACTGCCTTTAGTGGCTATTCTAGAAGTTCTACATTAAATTATTTTTGTGCATAGTGTCCAGGGGGCATGGCTGTGGGAGGGGCATAGGAAGGTTAGAGGCATACATATGAGCTAGGCATGCGAGTTATAGAATATTAGCTGTTATGCACCTTGCTGCCAACAATTAGGCACCAGCACCTACTCCAGCCTTTGATATGGCAAAAGTGCAGACTTTTACTAGTATTCTGTAATGGCTACTTTCAAACATGTGCTCTCCTTCAAAGACCTGAACAGCAATACTGCTAAGTGCTTTCTGATTTTTTACTCTTAATATCTCAACTATCTGGCAATAGGTTTTAATATTTAAATTGACTGGCTATAGGTTTAGATATCTATCTATTCTCTGAACTTTAATTGCTTAGTTAAATTATTTTGACTGTGTATCTATATTGTGGTGCACTGCTCTGTCTACTAACCTAGACTAAAAAAAAAAAAACTACTTTTTCTCCCTCTCTGGCTCTGGTCTTTCACATTACTAACTCGTGCAGGGTTTTCCTAACTTTTGACTTCTGAACTGTAGACAAACTCTGCAAGGTTTATTTTCCATTGTCAGTCCTAGGTAAGAGTAGCTATAGTCTTGCAGCTAGTTACATTTGCAGTTAGAAATTAAATTAATGAAACTGCAATATTTTGGGGAATATTTTGTTTTAAAGGAGAAAATCTAGATTATAGCAAAACTTGATTATCTTTCAAGTTGTCGCATTGCTTGCCCTTCCTAGCGAACATTTTTAATTGTCGTACTTGGCTGAATGAATGGGAAACCTTTCAGGTATATTAGTGAAAGGAGGAAGGCTAAAAATGGAATTATGAGACTGAAAGATGCTATGGACTGCTATGTGGAGATTGATGAAGAAAAAACAAATGTGCTAAACAAATACTTCTGTGTTCACGGGAAAAAATCCTGGAGAAGGACCGTGATCGGCTGGCAAAGATACATATGAGAATGGAGTGGATATTGCACCGTTCATGGAAGAAAGTATATATGAACAACTGGAAAAATTGAAGGTGGACAAAGCCATGGGACCAGATGGAATCCATCTCAGGATATTGAGGGAGCTGAGAGAGGTTCTGGCAGGTCCTTTTAAAGACTTGTTTATTAAATCCTTGGAAACGGTAGAGGTTCCGCAGGATTGGAAAAGAGCAGATGCGGTTCCACTTCACAAAAGTAGTGACAGAGAAGAAGCAGGAAACTACAGGCCGGTAATCCTCACTTCGGTTATTGGAAAAGTAATGGAAGCGTTGCTGAAAGAAAAGATAGTAAACTTCCTGGAATCCAATGGGTTACAAGATCAGAGGCGACATGGTCTTACCAGAGGTAAACGGTGGCAAATGAATTTGATTGAATTCTTTGACTGGGTGACCAGAGAATTGGATCGAGGACATGCACTAGATGTAGTCTACTTAACATAAGAACATTAGAGTAGCCATACTGGGTCAGACCAATGGTCCATCTAGTCCGGTATCCTGTTTTCCTAACAGTGGCCAAGCCAGCTCACAAGTACCTGGCAGAAACCCAAGTTGTGGCAACACTCCATACTACAAATCCCAGGGCAAGCAGTTGCTTCCCATGTCTGTCTCAGCAGATTATGGAATTTTCCTCCAGAAATTTGTCCAAACCTTTTTTAAACCCAGATACACTAACCACTTGGATTTCAGCAAAGCCTTTCTGGCTTGACAGCCTGAAGTTAGGACCCATAGTGGTGAACTGGATTAGAAACTGGGTTGACAGACACCAGAGGATGGTGGTCAATGGAATTCACTTGGTGGAAGGAAGGGTGAGTACCAGAGTGCCTCAAGGATTTGTGCTGGGGCAGATTCTGTTTAATATATTTGTGAGCAATATTGCAGAAGGGTTAAAAGGTAAGGTTTTGCCTTTTTTTTTTTTGGATGATACCAAGATTTGTAATAGTGTAGACCCACCAGAGGGAGTGGAAAACATGATAAAGGATCAGCAAACGTTAGAAGAATGGTCCAATGTTTGGCAGTTACACTTTAATGCAAAGAAGTGCAGAGTGATGCATTTGGGGAGTAGAAATCCAAGGGAGCCGCATGTTCTATGAGATGAGAGCCTGATATGCACAGACAGGGAGAGTGACCTTGGGGTGATGGTGTATGAGGATCTTAATGTAACAAGGGGTAGCCATACCCAGAAGTATGCTAGGCTACATTGAGAAAGGCATAACAAGCAGCAGGAAGGAGATGTTGATGCTCCTGTACAAGTTGTTGGTGAGGCCCCACCTTGAGTGCTGTGTTCAGTTTTGGAGGTCCTATCTGGCGAAGGATGTAAAAAGACTAGAAGTAGTCCAGAGGAAGGCGACAAAAATGATATGGAGTTTGCGACAAAAGACGTATGAGAAGAGACTGGAAGACCTGAATATGTATACCATAGAGCAGTGGGTCCCAAACCTGGCCGTGAAGACACTCCAGCCAGTCAGGTTTTCAAGAGATCCACAATGAATATTCTTGAGAGAGATTTGCATGCAGTGGGCTAGGATGCATCCAGGACCTGGTTTGGGAACCACTGTCCTAGAGGAAAGAAGGGATAAAGGAGATATGATACAGATGTTTAAATACTTGAAAGGTATTAATATAGAAAAAATCTTTTCCAGAGAAGGAGAAATGGTAAAACTAGAGGACATGAATTGAGGTTGCGGAGCAGTAGACTTAGGAGCAATGTCAGGAAATTCTTTTTCACAGAGAGGGTGGTTGAAGCCTGGAGTGCCCTCCCAAGGGAGGTGGTAGAGACAAAAAACATTCAAATGAATGGTATAAAAAAAACCCTTAAACTTCAATGATTGCATTGGGGGTGGATATGTTGAGTGTTGCTTAGATGGTGACTCCAGCTCTGATGAACTAGGGCCATTGCTAGGAGCTGGCTCTGTGGGTGCTTGAGCACCTCCAATATTGAGAAAATTCCTTGTATGTGTCCAGGGAGGGGTTATTTCCACTGGGCTTAGCACCCCCAATAATTTTGAAAAGTTGGCTCCCATGTCTGGGCAGACTTGTATGGCAATCTGGCTTAGGATGGGCTGGAAAGGGCTTTGACAGCAAATTCAGTGGCTGAAACCTCAGGACAGTGCTGAGCATACTTCTATTGTCTATGTCCCAGAAATGCCAATGAAAGACCATGATCAAGTATTTTACATCACATTCATTGTTGATCATGAGTGTGACAGTTGGGCAGACTGGATGGACCGTTCAGGTCTTTATCTGCCATTACTTACTATGTTACTATGTTTTCTATCCATTAACCAATTTCTAATCCTCAACCTAACATTGCCTTCAATCCCATTGCTTTTTAATTTTCACAGAAATCTCTCATGAGGGACTTTGTCAAAAGCTTTCTGAAAACCTAGATACATGACATAAATCGGCTCACCTTTATCAATATATTTATTCATGCCTTCAAAGAAATGAAGCAAATTAGTGAGGCAATTCCATTCGTCGAATCCATGTTGACTCTGTCCCATTAAACGATGTTTGTCTATGTGTTCAGTAATTTTATTCTTTATGATAGTTTCCACTATTTTGCCCGGCACTGAAGTTAGCTTGCCAGTCTATAGTTTCCTGGATCACCCCTGGAACCCTTTTTAAAAATCGGCATTACAATGGCCACCCTCCAATCTTCTGGTACTACAGATGATTTTAATGACAGGAAGATCACTAATAGCACATCAGCAATTTCATGTTTAAGATTTTCAGTACCATGGGGTGCATACTATCTGGTCCAGGTGATTAACTACTCTAATTTTCTGATTTGACTCAATGGGTCTTCCAGGTTCACTGAGATTTACATTCCTCCACATCATCACTCTTGAAAACCATTTCTGGTACAGGTACATCTCTTCAGATAGTAAAGACAAACAGAAGAAAAGCTCCAGTGAGCGAAAGCATCAAGCACCAAACAGTAGAGAAAGAGGAACCCTCTCGCAGATGGTGTCCAGGAGGAATCTTTATTAAACAAAAATCTTCAATAAACAACCATCTGCGAGAGGTTCCTCTTTCTTCTCTACTGTTTGATGACAGGTACATCTCTTACATCCTCTTCAGTAAAGACCAAAGCAAAGAATTCATTCAGTATCTCTGCTATGGCCTTGTCCTTCCCAACTGCCCCATTTACTCATTGATGATCTAATGGTCCCACTCATTTCCTCACAGGCTTTCTGCTTCTGATATACCTGAAAAAGTTATTACTATAAGTTTTTGCCTCTGTGACATGTTTCTCTTCGTATTCTCTTTTAGCCTTCTTTATCAATGATTTGTATCTAATATGCCATAGCTTATGTTGCTTCTTGTTCTCTTCATTCGGATCCTTTTCCATTGTTTGAAAGATGTTATTTTGGCTCTGAAATCTTCTTTTTTTCACCCTGTAACCATGCTGGTTGCTGTTTGCTTTTCTTTTCACTTTTATTAATACATGGAATACACCTGGTCTGGGCTTCCAAGATGGTATTTTTAAACAATGTCTATGCCTGCTTTAAAGGCCTAACGTTTGCGGCTGATCCTTTTGGCTTGTTTTTAATCATTGTCCTCATTTTATCTTAATTGCCCTTTCAAAAATTAAATGCTGCTACAGAAGGTTTCCTTAGTGACTTCACTCCAGTTATTTAAGGGACATTTTATCATGTTATGATCATTGTTTCCCAGCAGACCCAACATTGTTACCTCTTGTACTGAGTTTTGAATTCCACTAAATACTAGATTTAAAGTAGCTCCCCCTCTTGTTGGGTCCTGGACCGCTTGCTCTAAGATGCTGTCGTTTCTTAGACCCTACAACATAGGCACCTATGTAGGTGCTTTTGTAAAATAGCCTTACAAATTAAGAGATTTTGGCTAAAGTTCAGCTTGAGTATATTCACCCTGCTCAAGAGTAGGGGTAAATGTACATGCATGAAGTAGCGACAAGCAAATATGAGAGGCTAGGGTCCTTAACAGATGAATAAATAAACAGAGGATCCAATTGACAGGCTTATTTCCAAAACCCGTTGAGTTCATATTATTTGCATTGAACTTCAATTGTAGATCATCAGCTAGAAGGTGGTCAATAATTGGACCCTCTATTCATGATGTAGGCCTATGTTCTGCCCAGGTTACATCTCCGAACATCCTTGTTATTAGAGCTTTCATATGTACATGCCCTTATTTACTTGTTTAATAACCATGATATTTTAATCATTTTCATAATAAATCAAACTACCTAATCTCTTACTTGTCTGTCTTGAATAAATTGTAAGCTCTGTAGAACAGAGACTCTTTCTTAAGTGCATGTGTATAATGCAACATCCATCTAGTAGTAGCAGTGCAATTGTATAAAAGCTCTTTTCCACTTGTAAATCAGAGTTTACTACCTGCAAAAAAAAAAAAAACTTTAGAAATTTATCTCCCCAGGTGTCTAATTTTAGTATTCAGCCGTCTGCACAGACAAGGTCTTCTGGTTTTTCTATTTCTCAATGATAGCAATTTGCCCATCTCAAAAATGACCAAATCCAAGCCATTTGGTCATGGGAGGAGCCAGCATTTCTAGTGCACTGGTCCCCCTGACATGCCAGGACACCAACCGGGCTCCCTAGGGGCACTGCAGTGGACTTCAGAAATTGCTCCCAGGTGCAGAGCTCCCTTACCTTGTGTGCTGAGCCCCCCAAAACCCACTCCCCACAACTGTACACCACTACCATAGCCCTTAGGGATGAAGGGGGGCACCTAGATGTGGGTACAGTGGATTTATGGTGGGTTTTGGAGGGTTCACATTTATCACCACAAGTGTAACGTAGTGGGGGATGGGCCTGGGTCCGCCTGCCTGAAGTGCACTGCACCCACTAAAAACTGCTCCAGGGACCTGCATACTGCTGTCATGGAGCTGGGTAAGACATTAGAGGCTGCAAAAAAAATTTTTTATAATTTTTTTTTGGGGGTTAGGGGGTGGGAGAGGGGGTTGGTGACCACTGGGGGGAGTAAGGGGAGGTCATCCCCGATTCCCTCTGGTGGTCATCTGGTCAGTTTGGGCACCTTTTCGAGGCTTGGTCATGAAAAAAAATGGACCAAGTAAAGTCGGCCAAATGCTAGTCAGGGACGCCCTTCTTTTTTCCATTATTGACCGAGGACGCCCATCTCTTAAGCGTGCCCCCGTCCCGCCTTCAGTACGCTGCCGACATGCCCCCGGGAACTTTGGTCGTCCCTGCGATGGAAAGCAGTTGAGGACGCCCAAAATCGGCTTTCGATTATGACGATTTGGGCGACCCTGAGAGAAGGACGCCCATCTCCCAATTTGTGTCAAAAGATGGGCACCCTTCTCTTTCGAAAATGCCCCTGAAAGTGTAACTTAATAGACTGACTGGAAATCTATAAACTTTTCTATTAGAGATGAGGAACTTCACCAAATAAGAGCCTATACTGCAACATTGCTCTCTTGAAATCGGCATCTCTTGCAAAACAGCTACCTGGCCCTCACTACCTGGTTTTCTTCACACTACTGGTCCACAATAAGTGACAGAGCCTTTGGTTAAGGAGTAATAAACAATTTATCCATAGGAACTTTAAAAGCTCACACATATATGTGAATGGGTTTCTCCTCAGTAAATTGCACAGTTGTGTGCCTGATTCAATCCTGCTTGTGGATGGAGAAAGCAAATACTTCTCATCCACTCCTACTCTAGCTGAAATCATTTTCCTACTCTTTATCTGACTTTGGGTGCAATTTTTCCTTAAGTTAGTCACCCTTATTTCTAACTCCTGTTACTCAGTCAAAGTGTTCCACCTCCACTTACACCCTGTGTTATTTAGATGTTTTAATGTTTATGTGTTGATATTGTAAGTAACCAACTATTTTATAATAGAGGTAATTCTGAAAAAGTTGTGTAAAGTTAGGTGGGATGATGTGCAGTAAGCGCAAATTCTCCATCAGCAATTATTTATTTATTTATTGTGAACATTTATATCCCACATAATCCCACCAAGGCAGGCTCTAAGTGGCTTACAACGTTGTAGGAAAAGTACAATATAATAATTTGTATGCAAGACAGAGTAGAGGAGGGGAAGAGAGGGGGTCAACAGGGGAGAGGAATGAGGGAATGCAGGGGATCAAGCAGGAGTGGAGTAAGAACGATCACACAGATAAGTCTTTAGAGATTTCTTGAACAGACTGTGTTCGGCTGTCTCTTTTAACGTTGATGGTAGAGCATTCCAGAAACAGGGGCATGTGTAGCTGAATAACAAGGCAAAGAGCAACTTATATCTTAAGTTCCTGCAGTTAGGAAAGTGGAGAATGAGATAGGTGCGGGAGGACTTCACAAAATTCCTGGGCGGGAGGTCGATAAAGCTAAACTTATAGGCTGGGGCCTCCCCATAGATAATCTTGTGAACGAGAACACAGACTTTGAATTCAATTCGTTCTTTGATTGGGAGCCAGTGGAGCTTTTCACGGAGGGGCTTCGCTGCCTCAAACCGCGATTTGCCAAATAGCAGTTGCACCGCCCATAGGCGGTCGGTGGCCCAACTGTTTGGGGAAGCTAAAGGGGGTGGGGTTAGGGGTGGGGCCAGGGGTGGAGCTTAAATCCATAATTGTCTGATAACACAGAAAAAATAAATAAAAATAAAAGTCACAATTAATACCTTTTATTAAATTTAGATATTAGATATGTATCATATGTCAAAGAATAAAGTGGTTGCTCAAAGCATATTCTAACCACAATCGCTCAACTGCAAAACACTATGCACAACTTTGTGCAAAAACACACTCAGAACCTTACTGTACCATAAATATTACACTGGGCAGAACCTAATACACCAATATACCACCCATACGGAAAATGCAGACCGTTAACAATATGAAACAGGATCATATCATCACAATTCTCATGTAGAGCCATAAAACACCCTAATTCATGTTTAATGTGGGATAAAATACCATAAATAAGTAAATAAATATAAACTTTTAATGTTGAGCACCTGATTCTCAAAGTGGACATATTCCAACCACTATAATGAAAATAAAATGATCTTTTCTACCTTTGTTGTCTGATGACTTTTTCTGATCATGCTAGCCCAGTATCCGTTCTGCTGCTATCTGTCCTCAGTGCAGGTCAGGAAGTCATCCTCGTTAAATATCTCCCTGGCAACCTAGGACACCTCCAGCCAACCCCCCCTGCTTTCCCAGCAGTAAGGTAAACAAACCATAAACCAATTTCTACAACTGCTAGAGGGCTTTCACTGCAGCTCCTGCTGTGAGGATGGAGGTAAATCAACAATTTAATCCCTCAGAGCAGCTGGACTCCACAGCTGATCCATTCTGCTGCAGCAGGGGGGAGGCTTAGCCTCTCCAAGCCTCTTATACCGGGCGCCTATGGCGCCGCTGTGTTCTGTGCAGTCTGAAGTTTTTTAAGGTCGTGTTCTTTGCAACCAGTATAAATTCCATTGCAGTAGTCGAAGTGGCTTAAGACAAGGGAATGGATTAACATCCTGAACAGGTCAAAAGGGAGGAACTGTTTGATACGCTTAAGGGACCTCATGGAAAGGAACATGCGTTTCGTGACGGACAAAACCTGGAGCTCAAGAGTCAGGTGGGGGTCCAGAATGACCCCAAGGAGTCTCATACTGGCAGCGACAGGAATGGTGATGTTCTGCGCAGTAACCAAGCCCGGTATAGGCTTGTTAAACTGGGAGGAGAGGATGAGGCACTGCGTTTTTTCCTGGTTGAGTTTAAACTTAAATGTGTTAGCCCAGTTAGTCATGATGGCGAGGCTGGTCTGAATCTTAGCTGTGATTTCGGCTATGGAAGAACGAAAGGGGATGTAGATGGTCACATCATCAGCGTAGATGTAGGGATTCAGGCCGTTGCTGTGGAGGGCCGTTGCGAGAGGGGACATCATGATGTTGAACAAGGAAGGCGAAAGGGGAAAGCCTTGAGGGACCCCACAGCGAGACTTCCAAGATGGCGAGATAGAGGACTGGACTTTGACCCGATAGGATCGGCATGATAGAAATTCCCGAAACCAATCCAATACAACACCATTTTCTGCTAGTAACATAAGGAGGAGACTGTGGTCAACCATGTCGAATGTGCTTGACATGTCAAATTGAAGAAGCAAGATGTTATTTCCGAAAGACAGTTCTTTTCTAAAGTTGGACAGGAGGGTAACCAGAACTATCTCGGTGCTATGTTGTGGCCGTAATCCAGATTGGGAGGCATAAAGAATCGAGAATTTGTCCAAGTAATCAGATAGCTGTAAATTCACCAAGCTTTCCATAGTTTTCACAAGCAAGGGGATTGTAGCAACAGGGCGATAGTTGCTAATAACACTAGGTTCACATTTCAGGTCCTTCGGGATTGGTGTCAGGAGTATATGGCCGTGCTCAACGGGGAAGTGTCCGTGCTGGAGCATGAAGTTAAGATATGATATAAAGTCAGCAACAAAACGTTCCGGCACTGATTGCAGCAGGTATCCAGCTTGCAGTGCGTTCGGGAAAACTTACGAATGGCCAGAGAGACCTTCTTGGCGGTGACTGGCTCGAAAGTGGACCAATAGCGGTCGGCTGGGCAAGGGCCTTGTGTGGATGCAAGGCCTTGTAGGAAGTCAGCAGTACTAGAGTAGCTTTGAGGAAGTGAGTTCCGAAGAAGAAGGATTTTGTCCCTGAAATGGTCAGCCAACTTGATCGCTGATGGCATGCCCGCGTTTGGAGAAGTAACGGGTGGTATCGAGCAAGGAATTCAGTTGTCGATAAAGCTTCCGCGCATCCAACATGACCGTTTGAATTATTTTCTGGAAGAAAGTTCTCTTGGCATGTGTCACGTCTGTGGCCGTGACCACCCTCAGCCTTACCTTCTTTCTGGGGGTCAGCAGCTCTGCTGGCTTCTGCCTGTGTTTGTCTTGTCTCTAGTCTCTGGGCTGATTGCTTCACTAGACCTCACCTGTGTGGGCTATGCCTCTCTAGGGAGCCAGCATCTAAGATGGCTGCCACCGGCTCTGTGCCAGCTTCCAAGATGGCTCCTGCTTGTCTTTCCTGTGGGCTCACTTCCTATGTGTGTCAAGCCTCTCTTTGGGGTCAGTGTACTTCCTGCTCCTGTCCTACTGCTGGTGACTCATCAGTGAGAGCCTTTGCATAAGTGTTATGCTCTTAGGCCAGGTCAGGTTAGTAAGTGTCTGCTGCACTACTGCTTAGCCTCTCTCTGGGTTCCAGCCCAGTTTCTTTCTGTGTCTGTGTCTCTGTTGTCCTTTCGTGGGGGGTCTTCCCTGCCACTGTCTGTCTGTGGACTGCGGGTTCTTCCTGGCTTACCCTGTGTTTGGGGTGAAGCCTCTGTTCCTGGCTTACCCTGTGTTTGGGGTGAAGCCTCTGCTCCAGGCTTGCCCTGGGTTGGGGTGAAGCCTTTGTCCGGGTTTGTTCTCTGTCTGTATGCGAAGCCTCAGCCTTTGTGGGTTCCCCAGTCAGTGTGTGGAACGGCTGTGGCTTCAGACCCTTGGCCTGTTCTTCCTGGTTACTCTGTTTGCTGTGCTGCCTGCCCAAGACCCTTGGTCTGTTATTCCTGGTTTGCTCTCTTTACCCTGAACCCTGCCTTGCCTAGCCTGTGTGCCTTCCCTGCTTGTATATCCTGAGGGTATATCCTGAATCCTGTATCTGTCTGGCTAGTGTGTTTTCTTGGGTGATTTTCTGTATCCTGTCTCCACCTAGCTAGAGGGTGTACCCTGTGGGTATTCCCGGATCCCCGTTCTGCCTAGTGTGTTGCTGCCCTAGTCCTTGGTCCTGCTAGCTTCTGTACGCCTTGTGTTCCTTGGTCTGTCTTCTGGGTCTTGCTAGTGGCTGTGCAGCAGCACACTGTCTGAGTCTAGTTCCGTGCCCTGTCGCCCTCATGTATCCCAGACCCAGGGTGGGTCCTCTGGATCTTCAGTTCCTGCCTTATCCTGCAAGTCCTGCCGGCCGCCTGCACTTCGGAGCTCAACTCCGGAGGAACGGTGGCTAGGTGCAGGTGAAGCTGTTCCTGTCTCATCTGTTCTAGTTGCCTGCCTTGTACTACTCCAGTCCAGAGTTCCAGTACTGCTCTTCTGTGTTTCCAGTCCCGAGGTGGTCTTGCCTGCCGCTGCCGCTCCTCGGCAGTGGCCCAAGGGCTCACGAACTCCAGTCCTGCCTCGAGGACCTGACAGTATGCCAAGGCCCTCGAGAACGCGACAGCATGTTTGATAGCATATTTGTAGGCGCGGAGGGAGAGCTTCCAAACTGATAAGGTGAGGTCGCCTCTGGACTTATACCAATCTCTTTCCAGCCGCCTGGTTTGCTGTTTTAGTGCTTTAAGGTCATGAGTAAACCAAGCTTTAGATTTGCGGTGGGAGGAGGACTTAAGTTGCAATGGTGCAAGTCCGTCTAAGATGCATTGACACTGGTTCTCCCAACGAGAGAGGTAATCCAATGAGTCAGCATTTGCATGCCACGTACACCCATAAATTTGCTCCCAAAATGTTTTTAGGTTGACTTCCCCTCTTGCATAGTGGGTAGACATAGGCGCCCGGTATAAGAGGCTTGGGGAGGCTAAGCCTCCCCAGCCGCAGGATCAGGTCAGCTGTAGTTTCACGCAACGACGCCGACACCGATGCCAGCCATCAGCCCAGTTCCACCCGCCTGGGGTTCGCCGCTCGGCCTGGATCATGATAATCTGTTTCGGACCGACGCGACCATGACGCCCGACAGACACGCCATCCCATTCAGCCAGCCCAGTTGAGTTCTGGCCGCCGGGGGCTCACCGCTCGGGCTCCGCTCTCACACTGGCACGCCACGCGGTCCTGTTATGCCTCTCTGCAGTGCTTCTTCTTTCTTCGCCGCCCTCGCCCTCAGGCAGCCAGTCAGCCTTCGCTACGAGCGCTCGCTCCCGTCCCGTCATTCATCATGTACTCCTGTTCTCCATAGGCGGGAGGGGCGGGGTGGGACCATATGTAGGGAAGGCTGGTTATTGGTTAAGAAGAAGAAAAGAGAGTGTCTCATGTTCCCTCCCATTTCCTTCCAGAAATTGGCACGTAGGGGCAGCGCACATACGTTGGAGTTCAGGAGACACTGAGGTAGGTGCTGACTGACTCTGAAGCAATTTTTAAAACAACAAGTAAACAAGTAAAGTCAAAATAAAAATAAATATTTTGTTTCATGTAGATCTCTTTTGTTTAAAACATAACTAAATGGGCTATAAGCCAAGCCCCTAATGCTTTTGGTTTTTCCTATATTGTTTGTGTTGATGTCGATGATGACTTAGACTGTGATCTCAGCTATTAGGCTTAGGCAGAAAGGTGCTGACTGACTTTGAAGGTTGTTGCAGCACCCCCCCCCCCCCCCCCCCCCCCCCCCCCCCCCCCCCCCCCCCCCCCCCCGGGGAGCGCGTGTGTTGTCAGACAATTCTGGGTGTAAACCCCGCCCCTAGCCCCACCCCTTTAGCCTCCTCAAACAGTTGGGCCACCGACTGCCTATGTGGGTAGAAGCTTCTTTAGGTAATGGATGGCTACTCTTCCGCCAGCGGAGTGCAAACCGTAGCTGGTAGTGATCTGACCAAGGGACAGCTGACTATGCGGTTGAACCTACACAGAGGACCAAGTCATTTAGGAGCTTGTTGGCAAAGAGATCGAGGGTATGGCCTTTAAGGTGAGTCGGTTGTAAATCAGGATAATGGAGATCCAGGTGAGTGAGGAAACTCAGGCAATGGCAAGAACTGGGAGAGTGGTGATCCTCGAAATGGAGGTTCAAGTCGCCCAGCTCAAGGAGGTTGGAATAATTGGTGCAGGAAGCGGAGAGAAAGTCCATGAAATCTGTCTGACAAGCAACCCAATTTATAGGTGGCCGGTAGAACAGAATACAAAGAGGCAGTCTTGAAGAGAGCTGCTGCGGATCTTGATGGAAGGGATTTTGAGACTAGGCGAGATGGATTCTGTCAGGGAGTCAACCTGGAGGGCCGAGTGGTAGATCATGGCAAGGCCCCCACCACCTCTTTTCCCCGGCCTGGTCCAGTGCATGATTTTGAAGCCAGGAGGGCAGAGGTCAAGGAGAATAGGGTCCTTCGGGTCACGTATCCAAGTTTCTGTGACAAAGAGAAGGTCGAGGTTGTCAGCGGTGAGCCAGTCTGCAATGGTTTCCGTCTTGTTAACTACCGATCTAGCATTGATGTAGCCAACTTTGACGAAAAGGTAAGGGTCCGGGCGACTGTCCGAGCTGGAGATATACTGAAGATGATTCCTTTTGGGGGGGCAACTGCAGAAAGAAGTTTGCTGATGATAAGCACCAGAGTGATGGTTAGCAAGCCGAGGAACTTTCCGAGTGGTGACAAGTACAGGAATGGCACTGCAGTCCGAGCCTAGGGAAGCGAGAGAGGCACGGATGAGGATAATAAAATACAGAATGAAGAGGTACTTTGAGGCGAGTATGGCAGGAATTGCACAAGTAAACAGTACAGAATCCAGTGACAGGCAAGCTGAAGTAAAGTCAGTAGGTGGTAGCAAAGGTGGAGATATCCTGCTTGTGAAGAGCAGTAGATCCAGTAGAGGGCAGCAGAGGAGAGCTGGACAGACGAAGCTCCACACAGACAGGGCCGTGCCTAGGGTCTCTGGTGCCCCCCTGCAGACTATCAGTTGGCGCCCCCCCCCCCCCCCCCCGTCTAGCATAAAATACCATAAATACCAAAATACCATACTGTGCAAAATATAAAGACAGCAGATGTAAATTTGAAAAAACTAACAAGTACCAATCACCACTTTACAAATTAACAAATAGAAATAAAACAAATATAGAAAATAAAATAATACCATTTTATTAGACTAATACATTTAGCTTTCAGAGGCCAAAACATCCTTCCTCAGGTCAATACAGTATAGTGCTGTTACAGTATCCTATCCTGACCTGAGGAAGGGGGTTTTGTTCTCCGAAAGTTAACCAAAATATATTAAAATTAGTCCAAAAAAATATTACCTTGTTTACATGTTCTATTATAAACATTTATTAACACAGCTACAATACTACTTTATCCTAAAGCAAAACAAATAAAAATATATATTTTATTTACAGTTTGTTGTCTCTGGTTTCTGCTTTCCTCATCTTCTTTTCACTGTCTTCCTTCCATCCAGCATCTCTTTGTTCTCTCTCTGCCATCCAGTGTCTGCCCTCTCTGCTGTCCCCTCCATCCAATGTCTGCCCTCTCGCCCTGCCCCTTCCATCTACATCTGCCCTCTCTGCCCCTTCCAAGGGGGAGTTGATGGAAGATGTGGTCTAAGTCATAGTCGAGTGATTAGGTGTAGGGTAAAGGGTTATGCTGGGGACAGTGGCAGCACAAGGCTCAGTATGGTAGACTGTTACTATAACTGGAGCTTTCAGCAACCATGCATTTGAACCCAGAAGTTGGGGGCCCAGAGTACTGCTGTCAGTCATGGTCAGAAGAAGAAGCAGATAGTTTGGGGAGATTATAGCCAGCAGTAGAAGCCTTGGGAAAGCTCCCATCGCTACTATGATGTTATTGGAAGTTTCAGGTCAAATGAGGATGAGGTCTCTAGGACATGTGTAGAAGAGAACCAAATAGTGGAGACAGGCTGCGTGACAAGTAGCAGGGAGCCTTAAGAAAGTCTACTCATTTTGCCCTGAATTAGGCCATGTGGCTATGAGAGTGACATGACCCCTAGACCTCCCAGCTGCTCTTCTAGACATAAGCGCTCAGTTGGAGGAGGAAAGAGAAAGCTGGGGGTTGAATCTGATCATGGGAAGAAACTGCTACTGAGTTAGTCTGGGGAGAAAAAAAAAGATTGGGACTTGAACCACCATGGAATTTCTCTGTGTTTAGCTGGCATGGGGTGTGAGGTAGAAGAGTCGACAGAATGAGTGTTGGGGGAAGGGGATTAATGGAACTTTATGAGAGAAATGGATACATACACTGCTGGGAACAAGGAGGAGACAATGGGAGAGAATGTGATAGGGACAGAAAAGAGGCTATGACAATCTCAGTGTCATGACCCTGTACAGGCCCCTCCACCAAGTTTCAGCAGGTCCCTGCTAGTTACTTTAAAACTATAAAATATAATCCTCGGCAGAGATAAACGCAAGTTTTCCTCACCCCTCTGTCGCTACACCAGCAGCAGGCTAGCTCGCTGACCTCCCCAGAGGATCGAAGGCAGCAGTGGCTCTCAGCCTCTCACTGCCTCAGCAGTCAGCACTCCAACGATGGCAACACCTGGCGGCGCTGGCGGTCCAAATAACCAACATGTCCATACAGTACGTACTCTGTATCTGCGCCATCGCGTGTGGTAACAGCTAGGCAGTGGCAGTGCCACAGAGCTGTGCGCTGCGCGCAGGAAGGCAGCACCAGCGCATGCGCATAGGCGCCAACGCGGTAAGTTTTATTTTTTTTTTTATTTAGATTTTGAAAAAGAACTGGACGGCAGCGCCGGGCACGACACACTTGTACGCAGGCGCCCCCCTGCCGTGCTTACCCCGCTTACCGGGTTGGCACGGCCCTGCACACAGAACGTAGTTTTCAGCACAATTATGTGTGTAATTGCCATTATAGAATACTAGTGTAAGCCCTAAATTATGCCCCAAACTTTAGGCATGAACCATTACATGAGCTCAAAGGCTGGTGTAAATGCTTAAGCCTAATTGCTGTCAGTTGACTGCATAACTGATAGTATTGTATAACCCACGTATGCTAGTACTAGACACGCCTCTTAGCCCTGACCCACCTATGCCCCTCCCAGGTCCACACCCTCTTGCAGTTGTGAACTATGGATTTCTACATGCACAATTTGTAGAATCCTGACTAAGGGCAGTTACATGCATAACTGCTAAATAGTGCCAGTTAACACCAATTATAGTCAATAGTAGGTTATTAAATTAAGTTATGCACATAATTGACACTATTCTATAACTTGCTTATGCAAACGTGCGCTAATCATAAAATTGTGCAAACAAGTTTATAGAATGAGAATTGTGTATGTTTGGCTTATTCTTGCTATACATTGCCTTGGGTGAATTTCTTCAAAAAGGCAATAAATAAATCCTAATAAATAAATAGATAAATAGCTTATTTGTAATACATGTTCTCCATGAACAGCAGGATTAATCAGGCGCACAATTCCATCTACCTACCCAAGAGTTGATTCCAAGCTTTAAACTAGCTGATGGGACTGCTGTGTATGGGAAGGGCCGCACATACAAAGAGCCGTTTGTTCCAGTGCTGTTTCATTTGTATGCCTAATTTATTCTATGGAGAACACTTGTTACAGATGAATATCTTTGCTGTCAAGTTAGCAACCTATATCAACCAGCAAATTATTATAATTTTTTGAAGCAATGGAAGAAAGTATGAAGTTGGTGTTCTTTGAACCCATGTTAAAGGATCACTTTGCTGTTGCAGTTCTGTTTCAAAATGTTATAGCAGTTGATAGCCTTTTTAGAAAAGCACTATTATTCAGCCAGATGCTATGTTGCAATAATTCCTATATTTCCTGATTGTCTCTGCTTTAACATGCTGTCTCATTACAGCTGTACTAGAAACATAGAAAAATGAAGGCAGTTAAAAGCCATATGGCCTATCCAGTCGGCCTATTCATGCCATCTACTATCCCTTCCTCTCCCTTAGAGCTTCTATGTACTTGTCCCAAGCTTGCTTGAATCCAGCTACAATCTTCATCTCCACCACCTCCACTGGGAGACCATTCCTCAAATTTACCACCCTTTCCATGAAGAAATATTTCCTTCGGTTACTCCTGATTCTGTCCCCTTTCACCTCTATCCTATACCTACAGTACGTGTAAGACTTACGGTTCTCAACCTCAGTTCAAGATGAGCCCCAGCTGTCAGCATCAGCTACATATCATTTTCTCCAGTGTTGAAAGAGTACAGATAGGAAGAAAAAGCTGGAAACGGCTAACCATGCTTATACTTGGCAGCCATCTGTGTCTTGTAAGCTTCTTTTTTAAAATAGCAGCCTTCATATAATTTTAAAAAATTACTATGCAACAACCTGCTATAGAAGTATATTTTTTAAAGTAGATTGGCGTCTCCTGGTGGCGTTTGATTTTGGGAGAATGGATACTGCCATCTTCGGTTGAGCAGACTGGATGGACCGTGCAGGTCTTTTTCTGCCGTCATCTACTATGTTACTATGTAAACCTCTTGGCTATAAACTTCTTTTAAAAAGAACTGTATACACAAAAGCCGGTGTTCTAAACTGTGATTAGTATGGACCACTATTGTGCATTAACTGCACATATTAGGTGCATGCAAATTAGATGAGCTGTAGTGCACAATAAGGAGGGTAGTTATAAATGTAAGGTGAAAGTTGGGCTTGTATTGCACATGAATTTACCATGCTAATCACCAATTGGTGGTAGCTTAGTAATATAGGTTACAGACTCCCGTAGAACAAGAATAAAACAGCTTGCAATCAGCCGTGCATGCAGCATTATTCTTCTGTCCCTTATACAGTAACTCAACCACTAGCAGTAATCAGACACTATCGCTAGGGGTCACCCGTGCTATTTTGAACCTGGCACCCGAAATAGCACTAGACACCAGGGATTAAGAAGAAAGGCCTGGGAGGATTAATGGAGGATGGGAGGTGTCATGGAGGGAAGTCTTTGGTGGGGGGATGTCATTTTGGAGGAATGGGAGCAACTTCTCATTGCAGAGCACCAGCCCCTTTCAGAAGCAGACCAGGAGTGCCAGGCTGCAGCTTTGCAGCCCAGTGTTCTTGGGACAGAAAAATAGTACCAACTTCTTGCTAGCTGTATTATTTCAGAAATAACACAGCTTGTGGTGTTCACCACAACCCACATTATGGAATTTACATAGTAATGAGATGTTTTGCATGTATTTGCCTGCTTTGGAATCTGGTCCCAAATGGAATAAACTATAAATTAGATTCATCATTAAAAATTTTAGGAATAATTATTGATCAAACTTTGACTTGGGAGATTCAAGTGAACACTCTTGTAAAAAAAAAAAAAAAAATTCTGGCTTGTGAATAATTTACGATGTGTTTGGAAATATTTTCTCCAAGAGAAATTTAGACTATTAGTCCAAGCTTTAATTTTGACAAAAATTGACTGTTGTAATATCATATATTTGGGATGTACAAAAACATCTACATATGATGCGGGATTCAGCCCTTAGACTCATCTAAGATTTAAAGAAATTTGATAGCGTTTCTCCTCATTATGCTCAGCTCCACTGGTTACCAGTGGAAGCTTCGCTAAGTTTTAGTTTGTTGTTTTGTTTTTGAGTTGATTCAAGGTTTTGTTCCAATATACTTATATCCTTTGCTTACATTACTAACATGGACTTATAATATCAGAAACTATTTGCATTTATCGTTGCCCTCTTTTAATGGATTGTTCTTTAAGAAAATGTTTTTAAAATTCTTTTACTTACCAGGCTCCAAAAATTTGGAATGCTTTGCCAGCTTCTATTATTACTCTTCCTTCATATATAATTTTTCATAAATCCCTTAAGGCAGTCCTTTTTAGGAAATATGTACTTTTAGATCAATGAGGGTTATTCATTATGTCATGATTATTCAGTATTTGTAAATTCTCAGTTATTGTACCGGTTTCTTAATACTGTAATCTGCTCCAAACTACTTCTTGGTGTGAGCGGAATTGAAATCTCTGGTAATATAAAGTTTACAGTGAAATCCAGTTTTTGCTCTCTCTGTAAAACTTCACTCTATTCAATCTTTTTTTGACTTTGCTTCCCTATACACACTGGTGCATGCCTTTATAATCTCTAGACTGGATTACTGTAGTTCTGTCTTTGCAGGTATTCCTTGTGCCCAATTGAAGAGACTCCAGACATTACAGAATTCTTCTGCCCATTTTCTCTACTTGGCTAAACATGTCGACCATAAACATAAATATTACTATGTTAACACAGTAACTTAAACTAACATAAATTAGTGCCCTTTAACACATGTTAGGGGGCAAATAATATATGTTATTGCACTTCAGTAACACAATTTGACAAATACCCCTCTAATTTCTTGTAAAAGTGATGTCGTTATTGAGAAGAACTCTTAACTATATCCTCATGAGGTATAGTAACATAATAAATGACGGCAGATAAAGACTTGTACGGTCCATCCAGTCTGCCCAATAAGATAAACTCATTTTACATGGTATGTGATACTTTATATGCATACCCGAGTTTGATTTGTCCTTGCCATTCTCAGGGCACAGACTGTAGAAGTCTGCCCAGCACTGTTCTTGTACTAAAAGTTCTGAAGCTAATGTCGAAGCCCCTTAAAATTTACACTTAAGCTGTGTGGAGGTGTAGCCTAGTGGTTAGTGCAGTGGACTTTGATCCTGGGGAAATGGGTTCAATTCCCACTGCAGCTCCTTGTGACTCTGGGCAAGTCACTTAAACCCTCCATTGCCCCAGGTACAAAATAAGTACCTGAATATATGTAAACTGCTTTGAATGTAGTTGCAAAAACCTCCGAAAGGTGTATATAAGTGAAAACATTCAAGCATTACTATGACAGTCTGATAGGGTGGGAGGAGGGGGGTGGGTAGGAAGTATGCATGGGGACATCAAAGCATATCATTGATATTCTAACAGGATGGGTGTGGATAGGTGAGGGGAGGGTGATCAGCAGAGACATACAGCTTTATGGTTTATAATGGGCTAGGAATCTGGGATTCGCTTGTTTACTCTTTCCAAAAATACTAGGACTAGGGGGCATGCAATGAAGCTACAAAGTAATACATTTAAAACGAATTGGAGAAAATGTTTCTTCACTCGACATGTAATTAAACTCTGGAATTCATTGCCAGAGATGTAGTAAAAGCAGTTAGCTTAGCGGGGTTTAAAAAAAGGTTTGGATGACTTCCTAAAAGAAAAGTTCATAGACCATTATTAAAATGGACTTGGGGAAAATCCACTGCTTATTTCTAGGATAAGCTGCATAAAATGTATTGTACTTTTTTAGGATCTTGCCAGGTTCTTGTGACCTGGACTGGCCACTGTTGGAAACAGGATGCTGGGCTTGATGGATCTTCAGTCTGTCCCAGTATGGCAATTCTTATGTACTTATGTACCTGGGTCTCTCTGTTTCTTGTCACCCTTGATAACTTTTCTCTGGGGGGAAAGGGAAATGGGACTTGATATACCGCCTTTCTGAGGTTTTTGCAACTACATTCAAAGCAGTTTACATATATTCAGGTACTTATTTTGTACCAGGGGCAATGGAGGGTTAAGTGACTTGCCCAGAGTCACAAGGAGCTGCAGTGGGAATTGAACTCAGTTCCCCAGGATCAAAGTCCACTGCACTAACCACTAGGCTACTCCTCCGCTTTAATATTGTCACTGCTCTACTGTGCCTCCTGCAACAACATACCTTTTTCATGTGTCTTCCAGGGCGGTAGCATTGTCTGAGGCAAGGCCGCTGCCCCCCACTCAGGCCACCTCGCCCCCTTATTTTCCTGCATCTGCTCCTCCTTTGGTCTGTCACTCTCCTGTTCCTGTGTGCCGGGACCAGGGTTATTGCATTAATGGGCCCCAACAATCAGGAGCAGGAGAGAGACAGACTGAGGGAGCAGAACCTTCTGATTGACTCTGAAAATCTTGCTGGTGCCAGGCCCCCCTTGAAGGTCGGACCCAGGGAATCTTGCCCCTCCCTCTCAGAGGCCTTGCTTCTAGAGGAGAAAAGGTTCATAACCAGCACAGTGAAGGAGATGCCGAAGGATTTTTGAGCATGTGGCGTCTATTGCGAGCATAATAGCATGATATGCAGCAAGTTAATCATATGCAAATTTTATGTACAGTGAATCTGTGGCAAAAATGAGGGGAGTATGCTGGATGCTTGCGCACAAGATTTTGTGGAAGTGTGGCTTCTTGTGCAAAACTGAAAGTGTCAATACACATCAGTGCCTGTTCTTCAGCGCCTAAATATGAGCCTTTCAAAAACGGTCTGCACTTGAAAGTTTTGAGAGACTCATATTTAGGCACAGAAGAACAGGCACTAATGTGTGCTTTTACTTTTAGTTTTGTTTGGACACTGTGAAGAATAAGGGGCTATCCTATCCTGGGTAGGCCACTAGATGGCACTGTTCCCATAGAAATGGGGGAAAATGTCCAGGATGAGTCACTAGAGGGAGCCAGTAGGGGAATGTCAAGTTGGAGGTTGCTAGGACCAAGGAGAGTCCTGGGCTGGAAACAGGTGTAGGTGGTTATGAGCTGGGTCCTGCCTGGAATTAGGGGGAAGAGCCTAAAGGAGTGGAGAAGCTAATTAACCACCTTATACCTGCCTGAGTGGGGAAAGAGAAGGGAGGAGCTGGAAACCTGGCAGCTGGAGGAGGAGGATCCCCTTGAAGGTGCTGGCTGAACTCTGTGGACTTTTGAAGCTCTCTGCTGAAAAGGTGACAGCTGCACTACTCTCTGAGAAGGAAAAGGAAATGCTTTTGTTTGGCTGTTTGAACTGTGAAAGTTTGAGGAACTGCTTTGAATATTTGAATTGAAGAAGAAATGTTTAAGTTAAAGAAGGAATAAGCCATGAGGATTATGTTAAATGGCAACTAATAAAACCTTGAGCTATAAGAAGCCTGGTGTTGGTGAACATTTGTGGAAGGTGAAGAGGAGGCAGAGAACTCCCTGTGTTTGAGGCAGAGTCCTGGTGATTTACTGAGAAGTGTAGAGCCCAACCGTGACTGTGTGTGAAGGAAGCTAAGCAGGATCAGCCCTGGCTAGAGCCTGGAAGGGTGACCAGCTCACAACATGTACACCTATTTCTATCTCCCTTTTAAATCTTGCATGGGCTTGCATAATAAGACAAAGCCAGCAAATGTGAAAGACTGACAAGAAATATTCTCTGCAAAACCTTCTACTCTATCTTGGACCCTCACGCTGAATTTCTCTAATTGCACATGCATCAAAAGTGGGTGGCATACTCTCTGCAAAGCATGAATACCTAAAAAGAAGCTCATCAGCATAGAGTTTAACATAATTTGTGTCTGTGTTTTCTGCCAAGTTAATGCCCGTGAACAAGTCCTCTCTGCATTGCTCAGTGTGGAACCAGCATTTAACTGTCTGTAACCCTGAGGCTATGCCTCTGGTTGCTTCCTGCATTGGTCTAGATGTGAGTCTAAACTTGTGCAAAGCCTTTTGACTGCCTCAAGAGTAAACACTCCAAGTACTCATAAAATCCTTTTTATATTCTAGCCTCCACTCTTGTGAAAAAAAGAGTAGTGCCTCTCTCTCTAACCCAATACTTCCCTGATTTCTCCCAAGCCCGGAAGTTCCCTGTTCAGTTAATAGCAAAAATATGTACCTGGTAGCACATCTCAAATTCTTATATCTGGATGGCCTCTTACAGTAGGTGCTGAGACGAGGCAAAATGGGGATGCTAAATCACAGACTAGTCTAGGACAGAGACTCCAGCACTGCTTCACCTAATCTCACTTCAGAGTTTGGTTTCCCATAATTCCCTCTTTTACTTTTTCTTCCTTAAACTGGATTTCATTATTGCTTGACCTTTCAAAATTGAACAAATTAAATTGTATTTTCATCCTTCAAGTTTATATTCAGATGGAAACTGAGCATCTGGATTCCATCAATTGGCAGAATGCATGCATGCATGGAAAATCCCATATGCTCTGGAAAAATGATTTAAACAGTAAGTAGGGAAACTAACTGCATTCCATTATTCACTCAAATTCAGATTACAGGACTAAACATGACAGGCGCCAACTAAACAGGATTGGAGGAGTGGCCTAGTGGTTAGAACAAAGGTCTTGACATCCAGAGGTAGCCAATTCAAATCCCACTGCTGCTTCTCGTGATCTTGGGCAAGTCATCTAACCCTCCATTGCCTCAAAATTAGATTGTGAGCCCTCTAGGGCCAGAAAAATATCCAGTGTACCTGAATGAAACTCACCTTGAGCTACTACTGAAAAAGGTATGAGCAAAATCCAAATAAATAAAACACTGGTATAGAAAATGATAGAATTCCAGCTAAATACAATACCTAAAGATAATAAAAACCCTAGACAAATTTTGAGACTGAAAATGAATGTATGTGTAATGCATGGGTGAAAAATACAAGCAATTGTAGAAAAATACGAGAAGACAGGCCTTGAGAATAAGACTTCAGTAAGACATGAGGACATGGAATGCAGGAGACTGCAGTGACACACAGCAGAGGTGAGAAAAGCAGTTTATTAAGCTTATTCATCCATTGCCTTGTTCCCAGCTTTTGGGGGGAAAAACACCCCTCTTTCTTTTTCAACAAGGGTAGTATGGGGGCTTAGGGTACTTTTTTTTTTTCAGATTCTCCCCAGTCCAGCAGATGTGAACAAGGGAAAGGAAAATGGGGAAATGGGACTTGATATACTGCCTTTCTGTGGTTTTTGCAATTACATTCAAAGCGGTTTACATAGTATATTCAGGTACTTATTTGTTCCAGGGGCAATGGAGGGTTAACTGACTTGCCCAGAGTCACAAGGAGCTTAAGTGGGAATTGAGCTCAGTTCCCCAGGATCAAAGTCCATTGCATTAACCACTAGGCTAGGGCAAAAGTGATGATAGTGTAGCCAAGGGGTTAAAAGAAGGGGAAGGGAAAAGAGGAAAAAAAATAATACTTTATAGTCTATGGGAAAATCAAAAGTAAAATGGGATTGTACTTGTGCTGGCGAACATTCCGCCGGTCAGCAAGGTAACTTGGCATGGGAAGCTAAGGAGGGGTTGTCTAGGAAACGGGAGCTTGTGACAGTTGAGTGGTGCTTGTGCTTTGAAGAAGAAGGGTGTGTTGTGAGTAAGTTCTGAGAGAGAGTTGAGGATTTGAAGGCATTTGTAAGGGGAAAGTTGGATTGCTAAGGTAAAAGTGTGGGAATGAGAAGGAGGGTAATAGGGAAAGTGTGCACAGAAAGGCTGCCTGGTGTAAAGTGGCTGTTGGATGATTGGTAAAGGTAAAAGAAAAGGGATTGTTAGTGGAGAGGGGAGGATCGCTACAGATAAAGGGTGAATGAAAGAAAAAAAACAGTTTAGGTTGCAAAGGAGGGAAAAAGGAGGTTTTCTCCATATTAAATATTAAGGGAGAGATGAAAAGAATGTTCACTGATTGAAGAGAGAGAGAGAATCTTGAGCAGAGTGAGTGACAGCTAAGCACCGCAGCACCCAGAATAGGGAATTGCAGTACAGCTTAGGTGTTAGAAGGGAATATTTACTTAATTTTATTTGGATTAGAGAAGTTGGCCACAGTATTGCATCATTGTTTAATATCCCTTGAAGGTTGCTGGCAATTCTCAGGGAGAGAGGGTCTTGCTTCCAATTATTTTCGTTTCAAAGAGAGAGGTGTAGGAAGAAGAATGGAAGAAGAAGAGAAGATACCTCAAAGATCTGGGCCCCAACGCAAGAAAGTGTTGCAATTTTTCAACATCAAACCAACAGCTAAGTGACAGAAATCCCTAAAGGAATAATTCTGGGGAAATAGAGAAAAAAGAGAAAAACAATATACTTACCTTGACATCTTGAGGGAAGGGAGCAGTAACCTGAAAGAGAAAGAAATAGACACCAAGCATCAAATTCTTTTACTTGACAATTATTAAGTATTTAAGTTCTTACGTCTGATCTTTAAGTATCACATGAAATAGTTATCTGATAATTTTCTGTGTTGACTGAAGCAAGTCTGACCTGTTAAAAAAATCAATAGAACTAGAGTTAATTTAGTTAAATGTTCATTTAAGGTAAAAAACAGACATTACAAACTGTAAAAGTAGATGTTGTTGAAATTCTTGATGATAATATTTTTCTTGATTTCTAATTTCTTAAATAAACTAATCTTTGTATTATAAGATTGGATTGGATTCTTCCTGATCAGCATAATCCTGTAATTAGTTTCTTTTCCTCCCGCCCCTGTTTCAGTGACGGGACGAGGTTAGTTTATTGTGACCTGCTTCCCCCTGCTCCGGAGCTTGATGAACACTCTCCTGGCATGACTACAGACAAAGAAGGGTTGTCATCACTTATCTACTAAAGAAACCCCTTCAGAGCGGGGAAGAGGGCTACAATAGCACAGTGCAGGCTGGAGCTGGACCTAGACAGGAGGAAAGGACTGAGGGTTTTTAAGGACTTTACAAATGTGTGAGAGCTGGAAGCGCCTGGATTTTCTCATTCTGTGTGCACACATGCAGAAGGACAATTTTTGACACCCTAATTTTAGACATTTTGCTCCACAGTTCAGTCAGATTTCAAGGGTGTGGTGTTTTGCATGGGACATGGGCGGCTCCAAACGATAGATGTTTTTCTGCAATAATGGAAACCAATGAAAATGTCTAGGGCCAAAATTAAGACGTTTTTAGCTAGCACTGTTTCAATCATGACTAAGTGATCGAAAGGTGCCATGGAGGGGCATAATCGAACGGGGCGCCCATCTTTAAGGGCGTCCCGGCAAAGGGGAGGGGTATCACGTATTATCATCTTTTGTTTCGATAATACGGTCGGGGATGCCCAAATTTAGGTCGACCTTAGAGCTGGGCAACCTCGGTTTTCGCCGATAACGGAAACCGAGGACGCCCATCTCAAAAACAACCAAATCCAAGGCATTTGGTCATGGGAGGAGCCAGCATTCGTAGTGCACTGGTCCCCTCACATGCCAGGACACCAACTGGGCACTCTAGGGGGCACTGCAGTGGACATCACAAATTGCTCCCAGCTGCATAGCTCCCTTACCTTCTGTGCTAAGCCCCCCCAAAACCCACTACCCACAACTCTACACCACTACCATAGCCCTTAGGGATGAAGGGGGGCACCTACATGTGGGTACAGTGGGTTTCTGGTGGGTTTTGGAGGGCTCCCATTTACCACCACAAGTGTAACAGGTAGGGGAGGTGGGCCTGGATCCGCCTGTCTGAAGTGCACTGCACCCACTAAAAACTGCTCCGGGGACCTGCATACTGCTGTCATGGAGCTGGGTAAGACATTTGAGGCTTGCATAGAGGCTGGAAAAAAATGTTTTAATTTTTATTTTGGGTGGGAGGGGGTTGGTGATCACTGGGGGAGTAAGGGGAGGTCATCCCCGATTCCCTCTGGTGGTCATCTGGTCAGTTCGGACACCTTTTTGAGGCTTGGTCGTGAAAAAAAAGGGTCCAAGTAAAGTCAGCCAAATGCTTGTCAGGGACGCCCTTCTTTTTTCCATTATCAGCCGAGGATGCCCATCTCTTAATCACGCCCCCGTCCCGCCTTTGGTACACTGCTGACACGCTCCTGGGAACTTTGGTCGTCCCCGCGATGGAAAGTAGTTGAGGGCACCCAAAATCTGCTTTTGAATATGCTGATTTGGGCGACCCTGAGAGAAGGATGCCCATCTCCTGATTTGTGTCGGAAGATGGGCACCCTTCTCTTTCGAAAATGAGCTGGATAAATGACCAAATGACCTCTGGAGGGATTAAAGTATAACCTCCCTTACTCCCACAGTGGTTGTTAAACCCTCCCAGCCCTCTAAGATGTGACAGTGACAGTAAATACCAGGCTCTATGACAGCTTCACAAATGACAACCATTCCTATTAGAGCAGCAAGCAGGTCCCAGGAGTTGCTTAGTGGTCAGTGCAGTGGAATGTGACAAAATGATTACGACAAAATGAGAAAAATGGTGAAAAAAAGACTGAAAGGAGCAGCTCGCAGAGTAAAAAACTTGCATCAGGCGTGGATGCTGTTTAAAAACGCCATCCTGGAGGTTCAGGACAAATATATTCCACGTATTAGAAAAAAGGGAAAAAAGACTAAACGTCAGCCGGCGTGGCTAAACAGTAAGATAAAGGAAATCATTAGAGCCAAAAAACAATCCTTCAGAAAGTGGAGAAGAGAACCAACTGAAAGTAACAGGATAGATCATAAGGAATGCCAAGCCAAATGCAAAGCGGAGATAAGGAGGGCAAAAAAGGACTTTGAGAAGAAATTAGCGTTGGAAGCAAAAATACATAGTAAAAACTTTTTTAGATACATTAAAAGCAGGAAACCGGCCAAAGAGTCGGTTGGGCCGCTGGACGAAAATGGTGTTAAAGGGGCGATCAAGGAGGACAAAGCCGTAGCGGAGAAATTAAACGAATTCTTTGCTTCGGTCTTCACCGAGGAGGATTTGGGGGGGACACCGGTGCCGGAAAGAATATTTGAAGCGGGGGAATCGGAGAAACTAAACAAATTCTCTGTAACCTTGGAGGATGTAATGGGTCAGTTCAGCAAGCTGAAGAGTAGTAAATCACCGGGACCTGATGGTATTCATCCCAGAGTATTAATAGAACTAAAAAATGAACTTGCGGAGCTACTGTTAGAAATATGCAATCTGTCCCTAAAATCGAGTGTAATACCGGAAGACTGGAGGGTAGCCAATGTTACTCCGATTTTTAAGAAGGGTTCCAGAGGAGATCCGGGAAATTATAGACCGGTGAGTCTGACGTCGGTGCCGGGCAAGATGGTGGAGGCTATTATTAAGAATAAAATTGCAGAGCATATACAAAAACATGGACTGATGAGACAAAGTCAGCACGGATTTAGTGAAGGGAAGTCTTGCCTCACCAATCTAATGCATTTTTTTGAGGGGGTAAGCAAACATGTGGACAATGGGGAGCCGGTTGATATTGTATATCTGGATTTTCAGAAGGCGTTTGACAAAGTGCCGCACGAAAGACTCCTGAAGAAATTGCAGAGTCATGGAATCGGAGGTAGGGTATTATTATGGATTAAGAACTGGTTGAAAGATAGGAAGCAGAGAGTAGGATTGCGTGGCCAGTATTCTCAGTGGAGGAGGGTAGTTAGTGGGGTCCCGCAGGGGTCTGTGCTGGGTCCGTTGCTTTTTAATGTATTTATAAATGACCTAGAGATGGGAATAACTAGTGAGGTAATTAAATTCGCCGATGACACAAAATTATTCAGGGTCGTCAAGTCGCAGGAGGAATGTGAACGATTACAGGAGGACCTTGCGAGACTGGGAGAATGGGCGTGCAAGTGGCAGATGAAGTTCAATGTTGACAAGTGCAAAGTGATGCATGTGGGTAAGAGGAACCCGAATTATAGCTACGTCTTGCAAGGTTCCGCGTTAGGAGTTACGGATCAAGAAAGGGATCTGGGTGTCGTCGTCGATGATACGCTGAAACCTTCTGCTCAGTGTGCTGCTGCGGCTAGGAAAGCGAATAGAATGTTGGGTGTTATTAAGAAGGGTATGGAGTCCAGGTGTGCGGATGTTATAATGCCGTTGTATCGCTCCATGGTGCGACCGCACCTGGAGTATTGTGTTCAGTACTGGTCTCCGTATCTCAAAAAAGATATAGTAGAATTGGAAAAGGTACAGCGAAGGGCGACGAAAATGATAGTGGGGATGGGACGACTTTCCTATGAAGAGAGGCTGAGAAGGCTAGGGCTTTTCAGCTTGGAGAAGAGACGGCTGAGGGGAGATATGATAGAAGTGTATAAAATAATGAGTGGAATGGATCGGGTGGATGTGAAGCGACTGTTCACGCTATCCAAAAATACTAGGACTAGAGGGCATGAGTTGAAGCTACAGTGTGGTAAATTTAAAACGAATCGGAGAAAATTTTTCTTCACCCAACGTGTAATTAGACTCTGGAATTCATTGCCGGAGAACGTGGTACGGGCGGTTAGCTTGACGGAGTTTAAAAAGGGGTTAGATAGATTCCTAAAGGACAAGTCCATAGACCGCTATTAAATGGACTGGAAAAATTCCTCATTTTTAGGTACAACTTGTCTGGAATGTTTTTACGTTTGGGGAGCGTGCCAGGTGCCCTTGACCTGGATTGGCCACTGTCGGTGACAGGATGCTGGGCTAGATGGACCTTTGGTCTTTCCCAGTATGGCACTACTTATGTACTTATGTAATGTAGAGAAGGAGACCCAGGCCCATATCTCACTCTAACTGGTACGCTTCTGGTGGAATGTATGAGCCCTCCAAAATACACTACCTATTGTATCTGCATATAGGTGACACCTGCAAGCTTGAGAGCTATTGTAATGATGTACAGTAGATATTTTTCTGCTCCTGGCAGGCTCACCATACAATATAAGGGGGTTATGGTGAGATGTGTACCTGGGACCTTTTATCTGAAGTTCACTGCAGTGCCTCCTAGACTGCCCCACTGCTCTGCTGAGATTTCTGTGTGGCCAGTCTACTAATAACCCTGGCCCCTAGACATCCCAATGGCTGGTTTGGGGCGTTTTTCTCTTGGACGTTTTATTTTCTGAAAATGGTCCCAAAAGAAAAATGCACTGAGCACAAAACATCCAGGAAAAAGGCAATTTTCAAACCAAAAAGATAGACATTTAGAACATAAGAGTGGCCATACTGCGTCAGACCAGTGGTCCATCCAGCCCAGTATCCTATTTCCAACAGTGGCCAATCCGGGTCACATGTACCTGGCAGAAACCCAAATAGTAGCAACATTCCATGCTACAAATTCCAGGGCAAGCAGTTGCTTCCTCATGTCTGTCTTAATAGCAGACTATGGACTTTTCCTCCAAAAACTTGTCCAAACTTTTAACCCAGATACACTGCTGTTACCACCTCCTCCAGCAAAGAGTTCCAGAGCTTAACTATTCATTGAGTGAAAAATATTTCCTCCTAAAGTATTTCCATGTAACTTCCTTGAGTGTCCCCTAGTCTTTGTACTTTTGGAACAAGTAAAAAATTGATTTACTTCTACTCGTTGTACACCACTCAGGATTTTGTAGACCTCAATCATATCTCCCCTCACCTGTCTCTTTTCCAAGCTGAAGAGAACTAACCTCTTTAGCCTTTCCTCGTACGAAAGGAGTTCCAACCCCTTTATCGTTTTGGTCACTTTTCTTTGACCTTTTCTAATTCCGCTATATCTTTTTTGATATACGGTGACCAGAACTGAATGCAAACTCAAGGTGCGATACAGAGGCATTATAATATTTTCAGTCTTATTCACCATCCCTTTCCTAATAATACCTAGCATCCTGTTTGCTTTTTTGGCTGCCGCTGCCGCTGCCGCACACTGAGCAGAAGATTTCAGCATATTAGCTACAACACCTAGATCTTTTTCATGAGTGCTGACCCCCAAGGTGGACTCTATCATTGGGTAACAATGATTCGGCTTATTCTTTCCAATGTGTATCACCTTGCATTTGTCCACATTAAATTTCATATGCCATTTGGATGCCCAGCCTTCCAACTTCCTAAGGTCTTTCTGCAATATTTCACAGTCCGCAAGTACTTTAACAACCTTGAATAGTTTTGAGCCATCTGCAAATTTAATCACCTCACTTGGGGCTCTGTTTACTAAGCCTCGCTAGAGGCGTGTTAGTGCTTTTAGCGCGCGCTATATAGGTGCCCACAATATTCCTATGAGCACCTACACAGTTAGTGCGCCCTTGTTGTTCCAATTTCCATATCATTTATAAATATGTTAAATAGCACCGGTCACAGTACTGATCCCTGTGGCACTCCACCCTCTTCTGTTGAGAGAAATGACCATTTAACTCTACCCTCTGTTTTCTGTTCAATAACCAATTCCTAATCCATACCTTGCCTCCTAGCCCATGACTCTTTAATTTTCTCATGAAAAGCTTTCTGAAAATCTAGATACACTACATGAACTAGCTCACCTTTATCCACATATTTATTCATGCCTTCAAAGAAATGAAGCAGATTGGTGAGCAAGCCTTCCTTGGCTGAACCCATGCTGAGTGTCCCATTAAACCATGTTTGTCTATGTGTTCTGTAATTTTATTCTTTATAATAGTTTCCACTATTTTGCCCAGTCTGTAATTTCCCGGATCACCCTTGGAACCCTTTTTGAAAATAAGCATCACATTGGCCACCCTCCAGTCTTCAGGTACTATGGACAATTTTAACAATAGCTTACATATTTTTCAGGTTCCAAAATGTCTATGTTCACCACTCAATTTTTGGACATTTCTAGCAAAATGTCCAAAATCAGACTTAAATGTTTTATAAAAAATGCCCCTCTAGCTTAGTGTTCCCCAAGTCGGTCCTGGAGTAGTACCCCCTTCCCAGTCAGGTTTTCAGAATATTCACAATGAATATGCATGAAAAAAGATCTACATACAATGGAGGCAGTGTATGCAAATCAATCTAATGCATGTTCATCGTGGATATCATGAAAGCCTGACTGGCAAGGAGGTACTCCAGAACCGATTTGGGAAACACTATTCTAGATGTATAACCGAGAATCTGAGAGAATCTGAATTTGTCTATTGTATTGTTTTGTTCTATTACTGCTGTGAACCATCTTGTCCAAAGCCAATTAATCTGTGCTGCAATTATCAATCTCTCATCCTTAGCTTTAAGTTTACTTCTTCAGGACCAGGGTTTGATATGTTTTATGGTTGAAGTAACTCTTTGTATTTCCCACTCTATTTGTATTTTTGCTGTGTATTTTAACTGGTTTCCTGGTACTACTACTACATTTTTTTCTCATCTTCCAAATTCTCTTCTTTCTCCACATGTCTATGTGAATTTTCACTCATTTGTTCTGTTCTTCAGCGTGCTTTTACAAATTAAAAGTTGGATACTATTTATAGCTGCTTGCATTCATATTGCAGTATCTGAGTATTTGGCCTGTTGAAGCTGTTAGGTATTCCTAGAGGTCTTGTAGGAATATATTCAGGAGGACAACTCCTAATATATATCCACAATTCTTTACTTAAGTTCACACTCAATAACTGGTTGCATATACAATATATAATCTTTTCAACAACCGTTGCAAATTATTTCAGTCTTTATTAAATATTTTACTATAACATATTTTTAAACAATTGTTAGAAATCCCCAATCACATTCAACCATCATCATTCATACCACTTCAAACCCACTCCACTAAAATCTCATAAATATATATATATATATATATATATATATATATATATATATATATATATATATATCTCACTCTAGCACCCTGGATGTTTGTATCACACTTATTTCTCACAATGTACAATACGGTGTCTAATATCACTTCTACATCATACAGAAACACCATTGAATTTGTCATCATTAAAAAAAATTTTTTCCTGTGGATCATACACTTGCGTTACCAGTCTCATGTCATCTTCATATGTCCATGCTTATAAGTTCTTATTTTTCTCAGTTCTGCTTTATCCAAGACTAGTACATAAATTGGTCACTGTTGTATTCCACAGCAAACTCAAATCGAAACTTGCTTCTCAGTGCGACTGCAAACATCACAGCACCGCTGCTAAATCTCAATCAGCAAAGTTTTTCTTCCCATATAGCACTACAACATGTGCTCATTGAACTTATCGTTTTATTTTCTTATTGAGGTATCCTCATACAGACCCTACACGATCGTGTTTCGCTTGCAAAGCATCTTCAGGAGTCATCAAATCTACAACAACAACAATATATCTTCATACACTTGTTCCACACTCTATCTCATCCCATAAAAACATCCCTTGGGGGATGTTCGTGTACAATGCCGTCAAGCGTCACCAAGCAGATCCCCTGATTGGCATCCGCATGTATTGTTTGTAAAATTTGAAGCAAGTGATCTGAATTCCTTACATATGAGGCTATAGAACCCAAACAAGGTTGCCGATAAAAATCTAAAAACTGAGAGAGCGGTTCGAATAATGACTCACAACCCGAAACAACAGGACGACCCGGGGGTCACTCAAACTTTTATGTATCTTAGGAGTAAAGTATATGATGGGGGGTTTTGGAAATTGTCTAAATAAATACCGAAATGTCTGGATGGATATGACTCCTTTTTCAGAAGCCTCTTTCAACAAATCATATACTGATTTTGATACTGAACAGTAGGGTCCTTCCCTAACTGTCTATAAAATGTTTGATCACTTAACTGTTTGAATGCCTCATTCTCATATTTCTGTGCATCTTGCACCACCACTCCACCCCCCCCCCCCCCTTGTCCGCTCTCAAAATGATAATACTATCGTCCTTTTGTAATTCTGCAACCGCTTGCCGTTGCATCACTGACAAATTGCTGTACTGCCTAACTGAGTTGGCTTCCAAATTCTCAAGATCTTGTAAAACCCATTGCTGAAAGGTAACAATGGCTGGGTCTATGGGACCATGAGGTAGCCATGTGGATGGTAAACGGTGTACTTGTAAAAATGACTTAATCTGATCCATAGGTGCATCAGACTCAGCTGCATCATCATTCCCAAAAAATAATCTTAACCGCAGTTTCCTAAAAAATTTATACAAATTGACACGAATGTCAAACGCATTATGAAACTGCGTGGGAACAAAGGAAAGACTGATCAACAGCCAATCACAATCCTAAAGGGTTGTGTAAGGTGAGTAACTAACAATAGAGAAGCGGGAAAAAACCTTCAAAAACCAAGGTGTTTACCAAGGTCTGACCAACAGGACATTGATATCTATATAAGATGTTTTTGTCCGTGGTCTAGTCTCTTTCATAGGGTTTTCTTTCCCACCTTCTTGCAATCAAAAAATGCCCATAATAGAGCCTTATATTTCAAAGAAGCATTTCTGAGTATACAAACTTTAAACAAGCCAAAACTAAAGCATAAATTAACTTAGCTTATAGTATAGATGGCTTGACAACCCCAATTCAACTGCACATTTTTTCAACGGGGCCCAAAACGTTTCACCCACTTCAGGGCTTCATCAGGAACCACCAGTTTAATCATAGTAGGGGTATTAATTTCCTGCTAATAAAGCTTCACTTAGGAAATCGCGACAATCACACCTTTGATGTTATTAAAGAAAGAACAACGTTTAATTTTTCTTTGGAACACTGTGAGCCCTAATGGCTTAAACAAGGAAGTTGAATGGTAAGTATGTAGGAGGGTATTTAAATCTTGTTACGCTGTAGCCCCGATATGCGCATGTGTGGGCGTTCTTTTGAGACGCTACCACCAGCACATCGGTGACTGATGAGAGCTCGGCAACCTGGTAGAGCCGGTAATAGTTTTTACTATTTGTTTTTATGGGATGAGATAGAGTGTGGAACAAGTGTATGAAGATATATTACATAGTAACATAGTAACATAGTAGATGACGGCAGATAAAGACCTGCATGGTCCATCCAGTCTGCCCATGACAAACTCATATGTGTATACCTTACCTTGAATTTGTACCTGTCCTTTTCAGGGCACAGACCATATAAGTCTGCCCAGCAGTATTTCCCGCCTCCCAACCACCAGTCCCGCCTCCCATCACCGGCTCTGGTACAGACCGACCGTATAAGTCTGCCCTCCCCTATCCTCACCTCCCAACCACCACCCCCTCTTCCCCTCAACTGCTCCGCCACCCAATTTCAGCTAAGCTTCTGAGGATCCATTCCTTCTGCACAGGATTCCTCTATGCATATCCCACGCATGTTTGAACTCCGTTACTGTTTTCATCTCCACCACCTCCCGCGGGAGGGCATTCCAAGCGTCCACCACCCTCTCCGTGAAAAAATACTTCCTGACATCTTTCCTGAGTCTGCCCCCCTTCAATCTCATTTCATGTCCTCTCGTTCTACCGCCTTCCCATCTCCGGAAAAGGTGCGTTTGCGGATTAATACCTTTCAAATATTTGAACGTCTGTATCATATCACCCCTGTTCCTCCTTTCCTCCAGGGTGTACATGTTCAGGTCAGCAAGCCTTTCTTTATACGTCTTGGAACGTAAATCCCATACCATCTTCGTAGCTTTTCTTTGCACCGCTTCCATTTTTTTAACATCCTTCGCAAGATACGGCCTCCAAAACTGAACACAATACTCCAGGTGGGGCCTCACCAACGTCTTATACAGGGGCATTAAAACCTCCTTTCTTCTGCTGGTCACTCCTCTCTCTATACAGCCTAGCAATCTTCTAGCTACTGCCACCGCCTTGTCGCACTGTTTTGTCGCCTTCAGGTCCTCAGATACTATCACCCCAAGATCCCTCTCCCCGTCCGTGCCTATCAGACTCTCCCCGCCTAACACATACGTCTCCCTTGGATTTCTACTCCCCAAGTGCATCACTTTGCATTTCTTCGCATTGAATTTTAATTGCCAAACGTTAGACCATTCTTCTAGCTTCTTCAGATCTTTTTTCATGTTTTCCACACCCTCCGGGGTGTCCACTCTGTTGGAAATCTTGGTGTCATCCGCAAAAAGGCAAACCTTACCTTGTAACCCCTCGGCAATGTCACTCACAAATATATTGAACAGAATCGGCCCCAGCACTGATCCCTGAGGCACTCCACTATTCACCTTTCCCTCCTCCGAGCGAACTCCATTCACCACCACCCTCTGGCGTCTGTCCGTCAACCAGTTCCTAATCCAGTTCACCACTTCGGGTCCTATCTTCAGGCCGTCTAGTTTATTTAAGAGCCTCCTGTGGGGAACCGTGTCAAAAGCCTTGCTGAAATCTAAGTAGATGACGTCCATAGCACGTCCTTGATTTAATTCTCCCATCACCCAGTCAAAGAATTCAATGAGATTCGTTTGGCACGATTTCCCTTTGGTGAAACCATGTTGTCTCGGATCTTGCAACTTATTGGCTTCCAGGAAATTCACTATCCTTTCCTTCAGCATGGCTTCCATTACTTTTCCAATAACCGAAGTGAGGCTTACCAGCCTGTAGTTTCCAGCTTCTTCCCTATCCCCACTTTTGTGAAGAGGGACCACCTCCGCCGTTCTCCAATCCCTCGGAACCTCTCCCGTCTCCAAGGATTTATTAAACAAGTCTTTAAGAGGACCCGCCAGAACCTCTCTGAGCTCCCTCAGTATTCTGGGGTGGATCCCGTCCGGCCCCATGGCTTTGTCCACCTTCAGCTTTCCAAGTTGTTGATACACACTCTCTTCCGTGAACGGCGCTCTATCCACCTCATTCTCAGGTGTACTTTTGCCAGTCCCTCTCGGTCCTTCCCCAGGGTTTTCGTCAGTGAAAACAGAACAAAAGTATCTATTTAGCAAATTGGCTTTTTCTTCATCATTTTCTACATAGTGTTTTGTTGTATCTTTTAGTCTCACAATTCCCTTTATAGTCTTTCTCCTTTCACTAATATACCTGAAGAAGTTTTTGTCTCCCCTCCTTACATTTCTAGCCATTTGTTCTTCCGCTTGCGCCTTCGCCAGACGTACCTCTCTCTTGGCTTCTTTCAGTTTCATCCGGTATTCCTCCCCGTGTTTCTCCTCTTGAGATTTTCTATATTTCTGGAACGCTAACTCTTTAATCTTTATTTTCTCAGCCACTTGCTTTGAGAACCATATCGGTTTCCTTTTTCTCTTGCTTTTATTTACTCTCCTTACATAAAGGTCTGTGGCCCTGTTTATTACTTCTTTTAGCCTGGACCACTGTCCTTCCACTTCTCGTATGTCCTCCCAGCCCATCAGCTCCTTCCTCAGGTATTCTCCCATTTTGTTAAAGTCAGCTCGCTTGAAATCGAGGACTTTGAGTTTAGAGTGGCTGCCATCCACATGAGCCGTTACATCAAAACAAACCATTTGATGGTCACTGTTTCCCAGGTGCGCAGCCACTCGGACATTTGACACACTATCCCCATTTGTGAGCACCAGATCCAACGTGGCTCCCTCCCTCGTGGGTTCGTTCACCATTTGTTTGAGCAGAGCACTTTGGAAAGCATCCACAATCTCTCTACTTCTTTCCGATTTTGCAGACGGAACCTTCCAATCTACATCCGGCAGATTAAAATCTCCCAACAACAGCACCTCTCTTTTCTTCCCCAACTTTTGAATATCAGCAATCAGATCTTTATCTAGTTCTTCCAATTGTGTTGGGGGTCTATAGACAACACCCACGTGGACCAATGTTCTATCCTCTCTTTTTAAGGTGATCCATATCGCTTCTTCCTTTCCCCAGTTCCCTGTCATTTCAGTCGCTGGGATATCATTTCTGACATACAGAGCTACTCCTCCACCTATACGTCCCGCTCTATCCTTCCTAAAAAGATTATAGCCTGGTATGTTTACATCCCATTCATGGGAACCATTGAGCCATGTCTCTGTGACTGCAACTATGTCCAAGTTAGACTCCAAAATCAGGGCTTGAAGGTCAGGAATTTTCTTGCTTAGACTGCGAGCATTTGTGGTCATCGCTTTCCATGTACATTTCCTAGTATGTGTTTTGGTTTTAGTGATTTGTGAGAGTGTTTTCTCTTTGTGTACCTTCTCATATTTTTGTTCCCCCTTCCTTGCTTTTTCTTCTTTTTCCACTTCAGTTTTATTTTCAGGAACATCAGAGTGCTGTAGTGGAGCAAAAGAATTTTGTAGTGGCAACACTTGTGCGGGCAGATGCTTCTGTGTCACATGATGAAGTCTGCCCGAGCCTACTGTGAACCATCTGTTCTTATGTGGTTTTATTCTTTGAGGCAGTGGTGAGAAGTTATGATTCTGCACAGTCCTATAAGTTGCTTTAATTGCATCTAATTCTTGCATTACTTTACAGAGCTCTTGTTTTAAAGTAGATATTGTTGTTGTTGTAGATTTGATGACCCCTGAAGATGCTTTGCAAGCGAAACACGATCGTGTAGGGTCTGTATGAGGATACCTCAATGAGAAAATAAAAACGATGTTCAGTGAGCACATGTTGTAGTGCTATATGGGAAGAAAAAATTTGATGATTGAGATTTAGCAGCGGTGCTGTGATGTTTGCAGTCGCACTGAGAAGCAAGTTTCGATTTGAGTTTGCTGTGGAATACAACAGTGACCAATTTATGTACTAGTCCCGGATGAAGCAGAACTGAGAAAAATAAGAACTTATAAGCATGGACATATGAAGATGACATGAGACTGGTAACGCAAGTGTATGAGCCACAGGAACACTTTTTTTTTTAATGATGACATAAATTCAATGGTGTTTCTGTGTGATGTAGAAGTGATATTAGACGCTGTATTGTACATTGTGAGAAATAAGTGTGATACAAACATCCAGGGTGCTAGAGTGAGATATATATATATTTATGAGATTTTAGTGGAGTGGGTTTGAAGTGGTATGAATGATGATGGTTGAATGTGATTGGGGATTTCTAACAACAATTGTTTAAAAATATGTTATAGTAAAATATTTAATAAAGACTGAAATAATTTGCAACGGTATCCAGAGGTACTTAGCTGACAGAACACTACTAAATAGTAATGATTCTGGACCTCTTATTGGCCCTTATGCTAGCTAGCTGTACCAATGAAAGGAACAATGCCACAGATGGAATATATTATGATTTATTAGAAATAGAAATAATAGTTATATGTAGGTGTGTCAAATTGCAAGCAGATTACAAAACTAGATTACTTACCAAAATATATACAAAGGTATGTGATTATCCAAACAGACTAACTGAATGAGTGATTACACGCTAATCACAATACTGATATCCTAATGATTATTATGAAATCTTATACCACACGTCTTATGCAAAATACACAGCAGCTAAATTCACAGACCATAAGTCCTGACATAAAACCAAACTGTCTCAGACAAAAAGCCAAGAACTAACTATCCCCTAACTGATAGGTAGTAAACCCCGTTATCTCACCCTGCAGTCCCAGAAAATAACTGTGCTAGTTTGCAACAAATAATGTATCCTTGGATGAATTCATCTTTAGTATGCCCAGAAGAAATTTTCCTGTGTAGAAAAGCTGGTTTCTGATGCTTACAGATGTATTCAGGCCACATGCTGAAAAATCCATATTGTTATAACAGAATGGTTCAGACGTGTACAGGCCCCAGACCAGCAAAGGCGAGATTGCAGGTAAATACTCCTACAGTCTACTGGGGAGGGGTGTTTGATTCTTTATGGGAAGGAACAGCAATCTCTGAAGAGACTGCTGAGATCTTTCTCCCCTCCCTGTATTTCTGAGATGGATTTTTCAGTATGGTTGGCCTCCATGGTCAGGCCTGGAACCTCAGACAATGCTTACTTCTTCCTCATAAAGTATTTTCTGCTTTCTCAAAGGATTCTTATACTGGGGACTCACCAGATTCCCCACCCTGATGAGGCATCAGACCTGAGTTCTCCCCTTAAGTGCCCTAGGCTCAGTTACATGGATGCCAGCCTAAGGTGGTTGTAGGGAAGGGTAAGAGGGTGCAAACGCAGCTGAATCTTAGTGGGGTTCCTCTGTCCCATATTTAAACAAGGCGACAAGGAGGAGAAAGGAAGTCAAAGAAAGAAATCTCCTGTGAATCTTCGTCATTCCAGAGGATCAGAATTCAGGTGATCCTTGTTCCAGGGTTAATGACCCACCCCCTCTTGGCATGATAACAAACTGTCTGACACACAAGGGACCAGAACTTTCCTCCAAATGAAATGGATTTCACCTCCCTGTGATGGTTTTTATATTTCTTCACTACCCTCATTTTCTCCAAAGTGGTTTACATCTTATTGATTGAGAAGGTCAGTGCTTAACTGGTTTTGCTAATTTTTCTCTAATCATACTTTCCAGGTATTCTGTAATGATACTCTTTCCCATTCATTTCCACTTTCATGAGGTGTTTCACAAGGATCAGCCCTTTTACCTCTTGTCTCTTTAATAAATGTTTATCTCCCTTTGCCACAGTTGCTCAGCAATTAAGATATTCACCTTATGTTGGTGCTGATAACATTCAGCTCCTAATAGCTTATGAAACTTGGAATAAGCTTGCTACACCCACAGTAACTTAGACCAGTTCCTTATATCTTAACTGTACAAAGAACTTGCCTTTAGTTTACCCACCCATTTATTTATCCCAACTGACTCTGTACTACGCATCTTGTCCCCATCTATATATCTGCATTTGGCCCCTCAGCTATATGGTAAGCTGTGTTATAGAAAAGCATTAGTATCATAGCAATTGAATGTTCTAGTTGTGGGCTTATTAGATATTTCATTGCTATTATACTTACATCATATTACATCTCTGTTATTTGAATTTCAGTGATATTAAATGTGTATATTTTTGATCCTGTTTCATAGCAGTCCTATTATTAGGTTTCAATTTGCTGTTTTCAAGTTTTCCTCTTTCATTTTATTTATGTCTATATTTGTTCATTTTACTATTGTTATGCTGTTAGCAGAATTGTAAATTTGATGTTAAACTGCACTTACTGTTCACCGCCTTGGGTGAATCTCTTCATACAGGTGGTTGATAAATCCCAATAAATAAATAACATACTATTTCTACCGGTTTGAATCAATTATGCTCTTGGTTCATTTACAACAAACTCTCTCTGAATCCTTGCAAATGTGAGGCTATTTCCTATATCTTACCAACTCTCTCTTTGAAAGAGTTAACCTGCCACTCTGATTCAATTCACTATCTGGGTGTGACGTTTGACTTTAAGCTTAGTTTCTCAAAACACATCTCATTCACGATCACTAGCATGTTTTCAACTTAGGAAAATCTGGACTTTTAAAATCACATCTCAATAATAAGGCCTTAACTACCCTTATTCATGATTGATTCTGAATAAACTAGACTAATGTAACTCTTTGTTAGTTGGTCTCTTGTCCTACCAAAGTCACCGCTTACAACTTGTTCAGAACACAGTAGGGAAGATTTTATACAAAACTAAAAAATATGACCGCATTTCTCCACTTTTATTTGAGCAGCCCTGGCTCCCTGTTAGTTACAGGATTTTTTCTAAGATAATATTGCTGACCCACAATGCTTACTATTTTATGATGCTACACTGCCTAGTTTCTCTTCTAATTTGTTCATTCAGATCCTCCGGCACTAACCATTTAGTTATGCCTACTGTCGCACGTGTGCGTCTCTTTACCTCATGTGAGACAGCCTTTTGTTGCTGCACTTCCTTGTTTTGGAACAATCTCCCTCCAGATTTGAGATCCATTACCTCTCGCCCTAAATTTAAGACTGCCTTGAAGACAAAAACATAGCAGAGAGGTTAAATGAATTCTTTGCTTCGGTCTTCACCGAGGAAGAATTTGGAAAGATACTGGTGCCAGAAATGGTATTCAAAGCTGACGAGTCAGAGAAACTGAATGAAATCTCTATAAACCTAGAGTAGCAAATCGCCTGGACTGGATGGTATTGATCGAACTGAAAAATGAACTTGCAGAACTATTGTTAGTAATATGTAATTTATCTTTAAAATCAAGCATGGTACCAGAAGACTGGAGGGTGGCCAATATAACACCAATTTTTTTTTAAAAGCTCCAGAGGTGATACAGGAAATTATAGACCGGTGAGCCTGAAGTCGGTGCTGGTCAAAATGATAGACTATTATAAAGATCAAAATTATAGAGCATATTCAAAATCATGGATTATTGAGACAAAGCCAACATGGATTTAATGATTGCCTCACCAATCTACTACATTTCTTTGAAGGGGTGAACAAACATGTGGATAAAGGTGTATCTGGATTTTCATAAGGTATTTGACAAAGTACCTCATGAAAGACTCCAGAGGAAATTGGAGAGTCATGGGATAGAAGGTAGTGGTCTATTGTGGATTAAAAACTGATTAAAAGATAGAAAACAGAGAGTAGGGTTAAATGGTCAGCATTCTCAATGGAGAAGGGTAGATAGTGGGGTTCACCAGGGGTCTGTGCTGGGACCGCTGCTTTTTAACATATTTATAAATGATCTAGAGTGGGAGAGTGGGAGTAACTAGTGAGGTAATTAAATTTGCTGACAAGACAAAGTTATTCAAAGTTGTTAAATCGCAAGAGGATTGTGAAAAATTACACGAGACTGGGAGACTAGGCATCTAAATGGCAGATGACGTTTAATGTAAGCAAATGCAAAGTGATGCATGTGGGAAAGAGGAACCCAAACTATAGCTACCACAATGCAAGGTTCCACATTAGGAGTCACCAACCAGAAAAGGGATCTAGGCATCATCATAGTGGATGATACGTTGAAACCCTCTGCTCAGTGTGCGGTGGTGGTTAAGAAAGCAAATAGAATGTTAGGTATATCTTGAATCTATACTTGTGGACTAATTTAAAAGTCATTGTTTCTTCTGTTACTTACTTAAGGATGCATATTTTACTATTTCATTTTCCTGGCATTTATTAATGTAAATGTATATTTGAAATCCAATAAAGAATTTAAAATTTAAAAAAAAAATGAAGACATTATAATGCCTTTGTATCACTCCATGGTGCGACTGCACCTCAAATATTGTGTGCAATTCTGGTCACCACATCTGAAAAATGATATAGCGGAATCAGAAAAGGTACAGAGAAGTGTGACGAAAATGATAAATGGGATGGGATGACTTCCTTATGAGGAAAGGCTAAAGTGGCTAGGATTGTTCAGCTTGGAGAAAAGATGGCTGAGGGGAGATAGAGGTCTATAAAATAATGAGTGGAGTGGAACAGGTAGACGTGAATCACTTATTTACTCTTTCCAAAATACTAGGACTAGAGGACACTCAATGAAGTTACAAAGTAGTAAATTTAAAATAAATCAGAATAAATATTTCTTCACTCAACATGTAATTAAACTCTGGAATTCGTTGCCATAAAATGTAGTAAAAGCAGTTAGCTTAGCAGGCTTAAAAAAAGGTTTGGATAGCTTCCTAAAAGAAAAGTCTATAAGCCATTATTAAAATAGACTTGGGAGAAATCCACTGCTTATTTCTAGGATAAACAGCATAAAATGCATTTTACTGTTTTGGGATCTTGCCAGGTATTTGTAACCTGGATTGGTCACTGCTAGAAACAGGATGCTGGTCTTGATGGATCTTCAGTCTGTCCCAGTATGGCAATACTTATATATTTGGCTTTTTAAGCAGGCTTTTGCAGGGGGTGGCCCAAGACAGTCTGCTGCCTGAGGTCAGGGGATGAGCTGCCATCCTGGCTCCACCCCCTGGCCACATCTGACATCTCCCCCATTTCTTCCCCAGCCCCATTCCACGAATTTATCTTCTTTTCTTGCTTTCCAAAAGTCGGGGCGGCATCAGTTTCCATTCACTGCTCTGCCACCAGCACTGGCCCCTTCTCTCTACTGTGGCCCACCTCCGAGGAAACAGGAAATTATGTTAGAGAGGTAGACCATAAGAGAGAAGGGACCATGACCAGGGTCATTGGCAGGGCAGTGTATGGGAAGTGCTGCCGCCCCAACTTTTGGAAAGCAATAAAAGAATGTAAATTCAGGGAAGGAAGGGCAGGGGGTGATGCCAGAGCGCAGCCGGTGTGGAAGGGGGGTGCTGCTCCAGAAGAGTGCTGCCTGAGGCCCCTGCCTCAGTTGGCCTAATGGTAGGGCTGCCACTGGACTTTTGAGTCCTTTATTAGATGACCCCCTTTATTTGTCACAGACTTTTTCTTTCGCTGTGTCTCGTTTCCTTTCTATCCTATTGTTTTAAGTTGTTTATGTGCTGGTTATTAATTCAGTTATAAAAGGTAAACTATGTTGTGCTGTACCTCTTCCCTCCTGCATTGCTGTATTATCCATATATTGTTCCACTGCTTTATACCTTTTTGAAAACCACCTTGATATCTCTGGATCATTTGGTGGCATAACAAATGCTCAAATAAATAAATATATACAGTTGTGTTCACCCCTTCCCCCATCAGAGATAAAAACTGATGGGGACAGGGTCACAAACAGGGTTTCCTAATGCAACGGGCAATGTCAGCTGAAAGTAAGTCTAAGGAGGGTGTCTTAGAATATGCTAATGAGTGAAAAAACATAATCTGCATAGCCGAGTCAATTGCAGATATTTCTTTTGGAAGCAAATTTTTCTATAGGGACAACAGCTGCCTTCACTCTAATGCAGGGGTTCTCAACCTCGGGACACACCTAGTCAGTCAGGTTTTCACGATACCCACCAATGAATATGCATGAGATAACTGTCCATGTACTGACTCCTTTGTATGCAAATCTATCTCATGCATATTAATTGATATCTATGAAAAAAATCATTGACCTTCAAATAATATCATTAACAAAATATAACTTTACTAATAGTATTAACACACTCTATTACTAAAACCTTGTTGAGCCACAGGCTAATTGGCAGAGACCAGTGCTATAACTCTATTCAATCACTCCAGCCTAATTTATCATCCTCTTGATATAGGAATAATATAGACAAACAGTCTTAAATGAAATGTCTGATGCAAATCCCATTCAATTATGATAATAATCCCTGTGGACTTAGACTACACTGCTGGAATCTTCTAGTGCTACTGATGAAGGGAAGAGATGGCTACCAAATACCTCCATATATGACTGATATCCAGTTCAAACTATGAAAATGTCAATTGCTCATGGCTGGTGCCCAATTAAATAACCAATGACTGTCATTTGCACAAAGTCCAGTGCACAACTGCTCGCTGATCATTGAAACTGCTGCTATTAGTCTTGACACGACATCATGTTTCACCTCTGTTGGCGTCTTCAGACGAAAGCTGAAATTAAAATAAAGTAGTAATAGAGAGTGTTAATACTATTAATAAAGTTATATTGTGTTAATTATATTATATGACGGTCAATGATTTTTATTTAGATGTATGGTATGAATAATCATTGTTTAGGTATCTACCACAGTTATTGTATTATTGAGGCATATTCATTGTGGATATCCTGAAAACCTGACTGCCTAGGTGTGTTCCAAGGACTGGGTTGAGAACCCTTGCTCTGAAAGCAAGGTAAGCTTTCCTGGGGACAACAGCTGGAGGAGTTTCATCCTTACTGTCACTCAACATCGCTCTATTGAGGTTTGTGATTTTTTTTTAGGATGGGTGTGATCATGATACCCTCATCAGTTGGGCTGGTGCCAGACTTCACTAAGATGGGAGCTGCCTGCTAGCCCTGGAGTGATCCTATAAATAGGTAAATATAAATAGGTTAAAAAAAAGGCAGCTAGCAAACAAAGCCAGTCCTGCCACTATGCTGACTAGGCAGCCATCTAGAGCCGCAACATTTAGGGGATGGCAGCAGCCTTATCCTATTCCTATGTCCAGAATGATCCCCATGCTGCAGGTGCCCCCACTGTTGCACCTCTTCCCAGACTGCTTTGCAGGTATTTGTGTCTGCTCAGGGTTTTGCAGTACAGGCCCACACTCAGGTGTTGCCACCTATCCATCTTCTCCCGACAGGAAGTCTTTTGCAGCAGCACATGAATGCAGGCCTGTACTTGAAATGCCACACACCAGCCCAGACTACCTTCAAAGCAGCCTGGAAAGAAGTGCAACACTGGGGAGCAATGATGGCACAGGGAATATGCTGGACATTGGACGGAGGTAAGGAAAGGGAGACTATGTTGGACATGAGAGAAGGGATAGGGAGGGGTGATGTTGGCTACATGTAGGAGGTAGGGAGCAGAAGAGATGCTGGGAAACAGGTGCTATGGTTTTGAGCTACCACTGGGGGTGGGCAGGTGGATGGCTGAATGTTCGCCTAAAGCATCAGATACTCTAGGGAAATGTCAAGTAAATAATAAAAAACGTAGAAGAAGGATTGTAAAGTGGAAAGAGGATGGCAGGGAAGGAAAGAAAAAATAAATGTAAAGAGTCATGGGATTTGATATACAAACTTTCTGTTGTACTAAAGAAGTATATGCAGGTACTTTCTCTGTCCCTAGTGGGCTCACAATCAGTTTTGTATCTAGGGCAATGGAGGGTTAAGGGGCCCTTTTACTAAGCTGCGTGCCTACATGCGCCTAACGCATATCAGTTTTGAGTTTCCGCATGGCCCTTGCGGTAATTTCATTTTTGACGCATGTCCGCTATGTGTACCAGAAAATAATTTTATTTTCTGGCACGTGGCAAAAACCGGGGTGGTAATCATCATTCTATGTGTGTAGACGATTACCGCACAGTTACCGCATGAGACCTTACCAAGTCAATGGCTGGCAGTAAGGTCTCCGACCCAAAATGGATACGCACCAATATTCAGCAAAAATGTAAAAAAGGCCTTTTTTACAGGTGCGCACGTCCAAAACATGCGCCTACACTAGCGCAGCCCATTTTCAGCGCACCTTAGTAAAAGGGCCCCTCAGTGACTATGAAACAGAGAAATGGAAGAGAGGACGGCAGGAAAAAAAATGTAAATACGTGTAAGCAGGTTACATACAGTATGATAAATCAAAACCTCTGGAGGGATTTAGTTTTTAAAAAGGGGAATAAAAAAAAAGTTAAACGTAATCTAAAAAGCAAACCAAAGGCCTATTTACTTATCACTAAACTTAATGTGGTGATGTATACGAAGATACCAAAAGAAATCTGAACTGTAACATAAGGGGAACAAGAGTGATTCTAATTTCAGAGAGAGGTGTGGTAGGCGTGTTAGTCCACTTTTTAAAGGTAATCATGTTTTATTTTGTTTTATTTCTATGGATTACCTTTAATTTCAGAAAGGAAAGCAAAGAAAGGCTTAAAAAACCGAAAAGGACCAGGGAACAGCAAAAGAACTAGAGATACAAAGTCACATCGATTTAATATATAAAACAAATAAAAAGACGCGAAAGCGAAAGGTAAACCTGAAGTGCAAATATACAGAACAATAAATAAGTGATTAGTGTAGTAGTAACTCTGGGAGAACTAGGTCACTGGAGGATCAGGTTCTGGGGACGGCCGATGAGCAGGAAGCGGCAGTGCGAACGGATGGGGCTCCTCCCCGGCAGGCAGGGTTTGCTGGGAGCTGCTCGGCGCTGCCTGTCAGGACATTCATTCTTCCCTCAGGTATCGAGAGACTGTAAGCAGAACCTTGGATAGAAGGGAAGCGAGACCTCTCCAGCACAGCATCAGGGTTTTCCTTCTTCTCAGTACCGTCCCAGAAGAGAGATCACCAAGCTCAGGATCCTGCGACCCAGACCCACTTCCTGAATTGCACTTTTGCACTAACACCGGCGCTTGTGGGATAGTGAGATCCCTAGTATTTCTAGATTCTCGGCCTCTTCCGGGACTGAAGGAGTCTCTGGATGTACTTTCCTTTTCTGTTTTGAATCTTTCTTTGCGAAAGGGCGGTGAACTGGGTTTTCCCCCCCCCTACTTCTGGACATGTGCACATTTCACCCAATAACCATCAGCTGGGAAAAGTGAACAGTATTCAAGCGTATGTGTCTGACTTGTCATTGAAACCTTGGAAGCTTCCTCCTTCGGGGGCTGTGTGCACAAAACCATCCAGATGCCTCTTGGTTTTTCTTAACAAAACGACAAGGGACAGACCTAAGTGACAATCTGCAGGACAGACCATTATGCCAAGTCATGGCGTGGCTGCATTACTGGCTGAGTGAGATCGGATGGTTTGTCCTAGTGTCGCTTTTCATCGCTGCCCTGGTTACCCTTGTGGTTTACCTGCTTCAGTATGTCCTGGGTACCCTCCAGAGGCATCTCGGGGCCCCTCCTTTGTCAGATCTGCAGGATACGGACTCCCTGCTTGCTTGGGTGCTTTCTTTGAAGAGCTGGAGGAGTCAGTGGATACGAGCCTGGATATCTGCCTTGAACACCGAGGCTAACAAGAGTGGGGTAAGTACTTGTCCTCCCAGAGAGGAAAACAACTGGCCAGACTGGGTAGATCGGTGGAGCCTTGTATGTCCTCATCTGCATTGACTCGTTTTCATTCAACCCCGTGTGGTCTGCAGATACATGAGTTTTGCAAGGTGACCAAAATCAGCAGAGACAGCGCTGGAACTAAGTACTGTGGTATTGGGAAAACACGGTGTGAAATGCAACAGCTCCGCATGATCTCACCCCAGAGACCAGAAGTCTGTGCCAAAAAAAAAAATGCAGTGCTGGAGCTACTCTCCGCTTACCCCACCCACCCTAAGGCCCATAGATATTAAATTAAATGTGCACAAATAGACGTCAGAGGAATATTTATTTAAACCAGAACTGGTGGCCTTGAAAAGTGATTGTCTTTAGATTTAATCTGATCCCAAGGCAGTTATGATCAGGTACACAAGTTTATTTCCCTGTCCCATAGAGCTTAAAATCTAGGTTGTATCTGAGGCAGTGGAGGGTGAAGTGAGTTGCACAAGGCGCATCAGTGGGCAATTTGAACTTTGGCTCCTTTGGTTTGTAGCCTGGTGTGCTAATCAATATACTAATGTTTCATATTTACAATAGGAACACGCAGAAATGAAATGCATGATCCACTGTAAGGAATATGACTCACTTTTAACCAAATCAATGTCCAGATCCTGGGCTTGAGGATGAGTAGGGCCAGCTTTTATAAGTATGTGATCAGTGCAGTCACACAAGGTGCTGCTGCTTCAAGGGTGTAGCAGTGCATTTGCTGAGGCACTACAGTGCAAGGAGGGGTCATGTCAGATCAGAGCCAGGACCAGCTTTTTCTGCAGGGAATAGATATTCAGAATAATATCCTCCTCCCCCCCTTTTTTTGAGTATGCTTTAGTTGTGACTCGTGAGAGTGAGGGGCAACCTTACATGGAGCTGCGATTCATATGACCTGCCGAAAAGTCAAATGATCTGTCAGTTAATGTGGGGATGGGGAGGCCAGCAGACCAGTGGTGTCTCTGAACAGAATTTGGGGTGGCAATGGGAGGAGGGTAAGCCAAAGTGATAGTTCCACACAGTATGCCACTACACAACCTCTCCCCCTGCCTTTAAATTAGCTATAAAACTAAAAGACAATTAAAAAAAAGTCCCAAGGATCTTCTATGCATAAAGAAATCTCCCAATCAGCATCAGCTATCATAACTGATACCATCATTCAACCAATTGTTTATGCAGGAGTAAATCAGGATTAGAGATTCTCAATATAAAACCTGCATCTCCGATTCAACAACACACTTCACATTCCTCCAGCTAAAATGCTAGGATATTTCCCTTTACAATTCGCTGTACAAAAGGAAATTCAAATTGTGTTGTCAGTTGAGAAACAGTAAAACTCTTTTTGCCACCAGATACTTTGCAAAATAACACAAAAGCCTAAAACAAAGAACCCATCCAGCAAACTTACCACAACACTAGCTTCTGGGTCTAAAACACCATCAACTCTGTATTAAAAGACAGCGCTGGAAATATTACACCAGGCCCAAAGCACCAGTAACAATGAGTTGGGAAAACAGATCAAGCAGGACTGCTATCAGTCCTTGGATCCAGTTGGGTTTTATCCCTCATTCCCCTCTTCAGTTCTCAGTCCCCCACTATCCCCTGTCTCTTTCTCTTTTTGCAGATTCCTACTGCCACATTACCTGTTCCTTCGTCTATGATTTCAGTCCTCTATACTCGCCCCCTCCCAAACTACCATCTCTGTCGCTCTATGGTGAAACTGCAGCTTGAGTATTGTGTGCAGTTCTGGTTGCACAAGATATAATGGAACTGGGAATGGTACAGAGAGGGATGACCAAATGATACAGGGAATGGAAGGACCCACAGCTTAGGGTTCTTCAACTTGGAGAACAGACTGCTGAGAGGAGATATGATTGAGGTCTGTAAAAATCCTTAATGAAGTGGAATGGGTCAACACAGATCAATTGTGTACTTTTTGAAAGAATAAACAGATGGAGATACGCTATGAAATTACATAGTACTGTAGTATATTTTAAACAAATAGATTATTTTTTTTTCACACAGCATACAGTTAAGCGCTGGAAGTCTTTGCCGGAGCAAGTGGGAAAAGCAATTAGTATATCTGTATTTAAAGAGCTGTTTAAATTCCTAGAGGAAAAGTTCATAAACCATTATTAAGGTAGACCTGGGGAAAGCACTGCTTAATCTTGGGATTAAGTACCGTGGAATCTTACCACTTTCTGGGACTCTGCAAAAAGCTTGTGACCTGGACTGGCCACTGTTGGAAAAAGGGTACTGGGCTAGATGGATCCTTGGTCTGACCCAGTAGGGTAACTCATATTCTATCACTCTCATTACCTCACCAACCCAGCTCTTTCTGTTATTGAAGCCCTCCTGGCACCCAATACTTTTCTTCTTACCTCTACCCAGCTATCTGTTGCTGCCGCCTCCCCCCCCCCCCCCCACCTCCTCTTCAATCCCATTTCCACAGTTTCTCACCTCGACTTCCACAGTCCTTGTCCCTTTACTCTCTCAATTCCTTTAGCCCCTCCAGATCCTTCATACCATATTCCCACCCCTCCCTCCAGACATTCTTCCTCTCTTCTCACCCCTCCCTCTTTCCCCTTCACACCTCTTTCCCCTTCACACCTGCTCACTTCTGACACCCTTCCCCCTTTCTTGCTTTCTCCCATGCCCCATGAAAGCTCAACTGTTTGTGGGGTCTGTGGGATGTATTTAAACACAGCACTAAAGGGGGAATTCATCATTTAACCCTTTAAAAATGTGACTTAAACAGCCCCAACTCCGCTTGACTAAAAATATGGCAATATTTGTCACTGCAGGTTACACAGTATATATAATGAGATGCAAAACATAAATATCCTAATGTGCAAGTTGCATGAGGGCCCTAAAATCATGGTAAAATAACCCCAGTTTTTTAGTGGGGTTATTTCACCACCCAGGAGCATTGGCCCGCAGAGCTACAGCCTGATGCTCCTTGGCTGGCAGAGAAGAGGTTTCCCGTTCAATCACCAGGCCTTCCTGGCTGAGGCCCCACCCACTCACCCTCAGAGTTCCAGGCCACCCACTCTTTATAAGCAGATATGGCCCCTAGCTGTAGACATGCAAGACTACATTCTTTACATAAGAACATAAGCATTTCCATACTGGGACAGACTGAATGTCTATCAAGCCCAGCATCCTGTTTCCATCAATGGCCAATCCAGGTTACAAGTACCTGGGCAAGATCCCAAAACAGTACAATACATTTTATGATGTTTATCCTAGAAATAAGCAGTGGACTTTCCCCAAGTCCATTTTAATAATGGCTTATGGACTTTTCTTTTAGGAAGCTATCCAAACCTTTTTAAAACTCCGCCTAAGCTAACTGCTTTTACCACATTCTCTGGCAATGAATCCCAGAGTTTAATTGCACGTTCAGTGAAGAAATATTTATTCTGATTTATTTTAAATTTACTGCTTTGTAGCTTCATTGCGTGCTCCCTAGTCCTAGAGTTTTGGAAAGAGTAAACAAGCAATTCACATCTACTCATTCCTCACCACACTTTATTTTACAGACCTCTGTCATATCTCCCTTCAGCCGTCTTTTCTCCAAGCTGAAGAGCTCTAACTGCTTTAGTCTTTCCTCATAGGGAAATCATTCCATCCTCTTTATCATTTTCGTCGTCCTTCTCTGTACCTTTTCTAATTCCACTATATCTTTTTTGAGATGCAGTGACCAGAATTGCACACAGTATTCGAGTTGCGGTTGCACCATAGAGCAATACAAAGGCATTATAACATCCTCGTTTTTATTTTCCACTCCTTTCCTAATAATACCTAATGTTCTATTTGCTTTTCTTAGCTGCCGCTACACACTGAGCAGAGGGTTTCAACGTATCATCAACGATGACACCTAGATCCCTTTACTGGCCGGTGACTCCTAATTTGGAAACTTGCATCACGTAGCTGTAGTTCGGGTTCCTCTTTCCCACATGCAGTGAGCTAGCCCTGGAGAAGAGAGTAATCCCATGACTAGATAAACAGTTAAAGGCAAACAGGGCCAGTCCTGTCGCTAGGAAGACTAGTCATTCGCTTAGGCTTTTGGGGGTAGGAGAGCAACGTCTTTTCCCCTTCCTTACCCTGTTGCCATGTCCAGCACGCTCCCCGTGCCACCCCTACCATTGCACCTCTTCTTGGGCCTCTTTGAAGATACTCTGTGCTGGTGCAGGGCCTTGCAGTAGAGGCCTGCACTGGAGCTCTGATTCCTCCAATTCTGCTCCTGACAGGTCTCTACTTGAAAGGCCTCATACCATCCCAGATTATCTTCAAAGAAGCCCAGGAAGAGGTGCATGGTTGGGTTGGTTTCACCATGAGGATCATGCAGCAGTTGAGACTGGGATAAGGAGAGATGAGGTGCTGGACCCAGAGTGGATGCAAAGAAGGTGGATGCAAAGAAGGGGTGATGCTGGACTCAAGGAAGGCAGGGAGGGGAAGGGGACATTCTGAACATGAGGGGGGGGGGGAAGGAGACATTCTGAACGTGAGGGGGGTTAGGGAGGGGAGATAGTGGTTACTTGGAGGGGGTAGGAAGGGAAACAGGAAACTTTGAACTACAGGCAGTAGGGTCTTGAGCCTCTGCCCCTGGAGTCAGGAGAGATGGTAGTGAATGGCTAAAAGTTCAGATACCCTTGGGCCAGCCCTGCTAACAAAGGATCTTACTTATAGTCCATCAATGTAGAAATAAGAGTCAACAAATTCCACATTTCACATTTCATTTTTATTTAATATACCACAAATTACAAAGTAGCTAAGAGGTTCACAAAAAATAAAATTAAGTATCATGCGAGAACAGGCAGCATACAATAGGAGCCTAGATTACAATCAACCACTGTATCCACTCCTACTGTAGCTGAGATAATATTTAACCATCTCTGACCTTATGTACACCTTTCTTTAAATTAGTCACCTTATCTTCTAACTCCTTTTACTCTCTTACTTATCTATATGTTATATCTATTTTACAAAGGGAATACACATTTATGTGAAAACATTTCCCAGTCGGGTTTTAGACCAGCTCAAAGGCACCCATAGAGTTTTAAAAAGCGTTTGTTTACACCAGGGCTTAACACCAGGGATTAAGGGGCCTTTTTACCAAGCTGTTAACAGGCACCCTATACCACGGGATGTGCTCAGGCATCTGAAACTTGGTCTTTTTCCAACAGACTTGAAAACTGCAGTTGTGCACCCCAGTCTCAAGAAAGCTACGCTGGATCCAAGTATGCCTGGAAATTATAGACCTGTTTCGAATTTACTGTTTCTGACTAAGATCTTGGAGAATGTTGTATTAACTCAATTGCTTGATTTTGTAGAAGGTCATGATACATTGTCAAACTTTCAGTCAGATTTTAGAAAATGTCATAGCTCTGCGACAGTTTTGTTAGATATTGATGATTGTTGGAGATACTGTGATAAGGGGACTGATGCTCTCTTAGTCTTATTGGTCTTTCTTAAGTGCTGCCTTTGATACTTCGGACCATTCTATCTTGCTGCATAGATTATCCGATATTGGTACCTCTGAAGCTGCCTTACTTTGGTTTAAATCTTTTCTAGAAGACAGACACTAGTGGATTCTTGTTGGATCTGATCTCTCTGAGCCTAAACCTTTGTTGTTTGGAGTACCACAAGGTGCCCTTCTATCGCCTTTACTATTTAACCTTTATGTTAGGCCTGTTGTTGATATTGCCTTGGTCTATGGGGTTCATATTCATACTTTTGCAGATGATATCCAATTCTATATTCCTTTGGCTGCTACTCAGGATGATCAGTTGGTCAAGTTATTGTCTTGCTTAAATACTATAAAGAACTGGATGACTTTGAATAAACATCTACTAAATATAGCAAAAACAGAATTTCTGTGGGTTCTTAGAGGTGTTCTTATCCTAATCCTGCATTAGTTTGGGATGGATCCACTATATTAGCTAAAGATCAGGTGCGTAGTTTAGGAGTTGATTTGGACGCTGGGCTTTCTTTTGAATCCTGTATTTCTTGAGTTATTGTTCCTTTTATTATCTTCGTCATTTCTACTTTTCTGTTTCTGATTTTGCACAGCTGATTTAAGCCTTTATAATGTCAAACATTGATTATTGTAATGCACTGTTTGTGGACTTGCCAGCTAAATGTGGCTTCTCATCTTCTATCTAATTGTTCTAAGTCCTGTCACATTACTCCTATTTTTTTTGTCTTTGCATTGGCTGTCTGTTGAGAAATGCTGTTCTTTTAAATTGTTGGTTTTTGCTTTTAAAGTTTTTCATCGGATAGCACCAAAATATTTTTTGAAGAACTTGCCAGTCTGTGTACCTAATCGTTCTTTAAGTTCATAAAATGAGAGACATTTTTCTCTTTCCCCTGCTAATCTTTTTAGGCTTGAATGTTCCTGTAGGCAGACATATTCTGTGGCTTCTTTATGGAACAGCATTCCCTCATATATTAGGAATATTGATGATTCAGAATTTCATAGAAGCATTCAATCTTTTTATTGTTTAGCTTATAGATATACTGTTCATTTTTGAACTAATTCAGTACTGTTTTGGTTTGTTTCATGGGACGGGATTGATGATATTTTATGATTTTATGTATATTTTTGTTTATATTGTTATTTTGTTATATTATGTATATTTGTAACCCGTTCTGGGTGTAATCAGTAGAGCGGGCTAAACACATGAATGAATGAATGAATAAATAAATACATTTTAGTGTGCACTAATCCACGAGCTGAAATATTTTTCTATTTTTTTGGAGGGGGCATGTCAGGGGAGCAGAGAGTAGGCGTCACTGTGCTAATCAGTTAGTTCAGGATTACCACATGAGCCCTTAACTGCTTTCTAAATGAGTGGTGATAAATGCTCACACAGTATTTTTTTTTTTATGGCAATGGCCATTAAATCAAAAGTGCATGGTAAAGACCTGTGCAAATTTTTTGTCACAGCTTGATAAAAGGGCCTCTAAGGGAGTAATTCTCCTTCATCCCCCATTCTTTATTTCCAGCTCCAAAAAGAAGAAAAATAAAACTTATAGTATCACTATTTAATTGGGTTTGTAAAACTGGACAGCCGTATTCTGTAGTGGCGCCACTTAAATGTGGACGTTGCCGGGTTCATGCTACTTACTTTTTTGTAAAATGGATGCTGCTCCTGTATGTCCTGGCAAATACACATGCACTCCAGCATATCCTTATAGGCATTTCACAAAAAGTTCCATATTCAGCAGAGCTGTTTGTAAAATACCACTGAAATTGAGCAAGTCCCAACCAGGATGTCTGAATTCCAATCTCCACTTTCTTTGTAAAATGGTCTTTCTTACCTCCCCTGTTCCTCATCTTCTTTGTGACCTAAATATGTATATCCTAGATGAGGATAAAAGAAAGAGGCAGATCTTGTAACAAACAGGCAGTGTTTATTCTGTAAAAAGCTCCCAGGTTTTCAATCATCTGTGTCCGACATGGCCACGTTTCGCCAAAGAAATTGGCTGCATCAGGGGCAGAACAACGCAGAAACATTTATGAGCAGCCTGTATATCAGGTTGCAGCTGCTTGTGAGCCTTATTCTTTGCGCTACACTGTACTAACCAGACAGGGAAAACGGACCGTTCCTGCTGGTCATTCCGCCCTTGACGCAGCCAATTTCTTTGGCGAAATATGCCCATGTTGGGCACAGATGATTGAAAACCCAGGAGGCTTTTACTGAATAAAGACTGTGTGTTTGCTACAAGATTTGCCTCTTTGTTTTATTTTCCATGTTAGATTTGGCAGGTTGTCCCTCCTCTAGGGAACAGAAAACAACAAGGCAGGCAAAGGAGGTATGATAGATATTTAACTATATTACGTTTCATTAAAACTCATTTTTTCCTAAGGCATTTGTGGGGTCCTTTGACGCGGTAGATCTAATACAGGCCTAGCGTGAGCTAAAAGGGAAATATAGCGGGACACACTGAGGCATCTCACGATAGTTTCCCGCTCAGTGTGCACTAATCCTTTGCTGGAAAATATTTTTTATTTTCCAGCATAGGAGGCATGCCCATGGGCTGAGAGTAGGCATGCAAAGAAACAGAAGAAACCAGTCTTCGCAAAAAAACAACAATGGGCAAAACAGCGAAAATGACCAAAAAAAATACAAAAAAAAGAAAAAGGAAGGAAAAAAAAGAAGAAAAAGTAAAAATATTACAAAAATAAAAAATAATAAAACAATAAACAAAATTTTTTAATATAATAAAGACAACACTTCTGATTAAAAACTTCAAGATATTTATTGGCAATTAAAAATGATACCAAAATAGGTAGAAAAGGACTCGACACAGCTGTGTTTTGGCCGTACAGGCTTGCGTCAGGAATCTTCTTACCATATAGAGTCTCGTTCTTTATTTATACATCGGATGATTTTTCTATTGGCATGTAGTAAATGTTATGAATGAACTGTTTTTAAACCATCTGTATGAACAACTCTCCGGTTGTCTCTTCTAAGGTCTTGTGCTGCTAAAATTAACTCGAATCAGTATAGAATGGAGTTCTCTGATAAGCGTCTCGCATCTATGAAAACCTGGGAATAGCTTGGATAGGTGACTGTAAGGGCTTCTGTGGTAATGGCCATTCATTAATGGAGAAGTTAGCAAGTGGACATTGCAAAAAAAAATGGCAGGGTGACTATTTTAACGCCACTCTAAAAATGGCCGCAGCTTGCAGAAAACTCACGTGCTAATACCAGCGCCGGTCACTTTTTAGCGCGGCTTGGTAAAAGGACCCTTTGGTGAACAATGTCCAGAAGACAGGGGAAACACTGAAGATCATCTGTAATCTTTTTTTTTTTATTATTTTACTTATATTACACAAGTAATAACTTGTTACATGCAACACAGGGAAATAATACAAATTCACTATATCTTCACATACAAAGGAAAAAGAAAAAAACTTTTTGACTTCATTTTTGTTTCATATTTAACCCTTCCTTAGACCACTAACTTGGGGAGTGACCAAAGCATTCCAGGAAATCAAAGTGGAATACAGTAAACAAGAAAGGCCCAGCCCGCCCAGCGTTAAATCATGCAGCCTATTTAACAGTTGTTAATTCCCCTGATACCCTCTTCGGGTCTATGAAAGCCCTAAGCTGATCTGGTACAAAAAAAACATATTTGATTCCCAAATATTTAACTGTGCATTTACAAGGGTAAGCTAAAAGAAAGTAGCCCCCAATGACTTTGTTTCTTCTCTCCTATCTAAGAAACTTTTCCATTTGTCTTGAGTAGATCTAGTAACATCAGGGAAAATCCATAATTTTTGACCACAAAATTTTTGGTTAACATTCTTAAAGTATAACTTCAAAATGGCATAAATCTTGTTCAAATACGAATGATACCAATAGTGTGGCCCTTTTTGTTACTTCTGATAATGAGTCCTCCAAAATCAAGGAAATATTTCTTAAATCATCCAATTTCTCCTCGTCCTGGATCTGTTCCATTTCTTCATAAGAACCTACTTGTTTCTTCTTTTCCAGAAGAAACAATATCTTATTTATAAGAGAAATATTTTGAGCTGAAATTTTCAAATTTTCAATAAGGTATTTTTTAAGTAGTTCTAAAGGAAGAATTCCAACAGGGCTTGGGAAATTTAATATCCTCATATATAGACGTCAGTTATAGCTTTCAATTTGTTCTATTTTTTTATGTATAAGCGAACTATCTTTCATAACAGCTGAAACATTATCCTTAATAGTCACAACATCAGTTTGATATTTTAGTACCTGGCATAGGCGCCCCATATAAGAGGCTTGGGGAGGCTAAGCCTCCCCAGCCCAACCGTAACCTTCCTCCCCTTGCTGCAACCCCACCGCCTCCAAAATGCAGGGCTGCCTGGCACTGCAGCCAAGCAGCTCTGATCCTTCCCGCCCTCAGCTGAGCTTTCAGATGACAGCCCTCTTCTCTCCGTTTCCCCCCCCCCCCGGCGCGTGTTTACCTGCTTTACTTTCAGCGGCAGCGAGTGGCGACGCCGCCAGAGATAAAGAAAGCACTACGGGATCCTGCAGCTCCTTCCCTCCCTTCCCTCACACATGTCCCGCCTTCTGCGATGACGTATTTCCTGTTTCTGCGAGGGCGGGCTACGTGTGAGGGAAGGGAAGGAAGGAGCTGCAGGATCCCGTAGTGCTTTCTTTATCTCTGCCGTCGTCGCCACTCGCTGCCGCTGAAAGTAAAACAGGTAAACACGCGCCTGGGGGGGGGGGGGAAACGGAGAGAGGAGGGCTGTCATCCGAAAGCTCAGCTGAGGGCGGAAAGGATCAGAGCTGCTTGGCTGCAATGCCAGGTTGGGGGGAAAAAGATGACATGAAAATTTTCACGCTATGTACCCCTACCTAGTAGTAGATCTGCTGTACTCCATTCTTCCTCCCTGTGTGGCTCCAGTACTTCCCCAGGCCCCCGGAATCCATGTTTTCCTGTGCTTTTTCCTCTTGCACAGGCTGCCAATTTCTTTTTCACCTACCCTGCTAATTTCTCTCTCCAGAGCAATCCAGGTACTGGCCTGAGTATGGCAGCAGCTTTTGATTTCAAGGAGTAAATTGGTGCTCACTCGTAATAGGTACTGTACATAATTTTATCTGAAGCAATGAAGTGTGAAGTGACTTGCCTATCATATCTAATATCTAAATTTAATAAAAGGTATTACTTGTTACTATTTTATTTTTACTTATTTTTTTCTGCGTTGTCAGATAATTATGGATGTAAGCCCCACCCCCGACACCGCCCCTGACCCCACCCCCTTTAGCCTCCCCAAACAGTTGGGGCACCGACCGCCTATGGTACCTGGTCATTAAAGTTCTGCTTTAATTTATCCATCGATTTGGAAAGCTGCTCCACCGTTTAATGTTGTTGTTTCCTGGGTTGATTTTGTAACAGAAGAGTTTAGTTTCTCAATTGCCTGCCAAAGGGCGTCAAGGATTACTACCACGGGAGGGTTCGTTATACCCTTCTTATCCAAGGTCTCCGCTTCCACTGCCAGTTGCCCTGATGAGGAGCCATTACCACAGGCCCAATTCCAGCGCCTTCTGCATTCTTGGAACCCGTCATCCACACCCACGACTCAGCAGGACATGGTGGTATCTTGGCTTCCGGGGGGGGGGGGGGGGGGGGGATAATGTTGTTTAATGATCTAGGGGTGTCGAGGTTCCTCCCTCGGCACACACAACGGAACTTCCCCCAGTTGTAGTCCGTGGGCACCGGAGTGCAAATCTGTCGAGGGTTTGCTGCTTTGGGGAAGACGCAAGGGCTGGTAGCGGTAAGGACCTTACAATCCCCTTTGTTTTGGTATGGGGCATAGCGGCAGCGGTAATCAATTCAAAAATCTTCAGCAAACCATCTTAAACAGCCTCACTCCTCTCAGCATGTCGGTGCCATCTTGGTCACGCCCCCTCTAACTACCCATCTGTAATCTAATGTTTTTATGTGAAGTGATCCAAAATGCTGGGTTCTAAGTTAGGAGTCACCAGCCAAGACAAAAATCTTGGAATCACTGTGGATAACACATTGACAAACAAATAGAAAACTAGGGATTTTTTTTTTTTTTTACGAATACAGAACAAAACTGTGAATATCTTTGTTCCTCTTGCGCCTTGCAGTTCTGGTCACCCATCTCAAAAAGGAAATAGTGGAAGTAGAATAGGTTCAAGGGCTAGAACACCGCCTTACTACTACTACTACTACTACTATTTAGCATTTCTATAGCGCTACAAGGCATACGCAGCGCTGCACAAACACAGAGGAAAGACAGTCCCTGCTCAAAGAGCTTACAATCTAATAGACAAAAAATAAAGTAAGCAAATCAAATCAATTATTGTGTACAGGAAGGAGGAGGGTAGGTGGAGGCAGGTGGTTACAAGTGGTTACGAGTCAAAAAGTAATGTTAAAGAGGTGGGCTTTCAGTCTAGATTTAAAGGTGGCCAAGGAAGGGGCAAGACGTAGGGGCTCAGGAAGTTTATTCCAGGCGTAGGGTGCAGCGAGACAGAAGGCGCGAAGTCTGGAGTTGGCAGTAGTGGAGAAGGGAACAGATAAGAAGGATTTATCCATGGAGCGGAGTGCACGGGAAGGGGTGTAGGGAAGGATGAGTGTGGAGAGATACTGGGGAGCAGCAGAGTGAGTACATTTATAGGTTAGTAGAAGAAGTTTGAACAGGATGCGAAAACGGATAGGGAGCCAGTGAAGCGACTTGAGGAGAGGGGGTTGATGAAGAAAGGGTAAACAAATTAGGGCTGTTTAGGTTGGAGAAAAGATGACTGAGATGTGATATGATAAAAGTTGATAAAATTATGAATAGGGGGAAATGATTAAATAGGGACAGTTGTTTAACCTTTCAAACAACAGTAAAACAAGAGGACACTCCAGAAAACGAATGCCCAGCACACTGAAAAAACAATCAGAAAGTATTTTTCATGCAGTAGATAATTAAGCTGTGGATTCTCATGCCAGAGGATAAACTAATATATCGGAGCAGCAATGAGGTTTGGGAAAGTTTCTGGATGAAAATCCATAAGAAATTATTAGCCTGATAATCGTAGGAGAGCCATTGCTTATTCCTTAGAATGAGCTATGAGGAGTAGATATACTTTTTGGGATCAAGTGAATACTTGTAACCCAAACTGACCACTGTTGGAGACCAGATGCTGTACTTGAAGGACCTTGGCCTAACTCAGAATGGCTTTTCTTACATTCTAAAAGGGCCGGTTAGTGGCTATGAGGGAAGGAAGGAAGGAAGGAGGAAAATATTTATATTAGGTCATTTTTACTGTAGTTAAGCTGTTAACAAAATTGTAAGTTTTTTATGTTATACTGTACCTTCTATACACCGCCTTGGATGAATCTCTTCATAAAGACAGTTAATAAATCTCAATAAATAAATAAATAAAAATAAAGTACATGGTAGGGGGAGGGAAGGTCATGATAGAGGCCAAGCTGGAAGACTGGAGAGAAGACCTGCAAAGGGGCCTTGAAGAGAAGAGGCGCAGGGACTGGAGCATTGGCATATGGGGCTCACACCCCCATTATGGTAGCAGTTATAAGTGGGCACCTCCTTTTATATCCCCTGATGCTACATGCTGCCCAGATTCCCTTATAGAATACTAGCATAAGGCAGTATTGGTGCACCTTATGCAGTTACACGAGCCATAATGCTGGTGTAACTGCGCACATCTAAATGAGGCAAGGGTGCGTGCAGCTTATAGTATTCTATGTTAGTGGGTTACTGGGAACTCCATCCATGCCACGCCTGTGTTCCACCCCCTTGCATTTGCGTGCTATAGTACATACGTATGCTCTTCTAGAATAGAGCTTAGGGCGTCTTCCTATGTGCCAGTGCTCTAAACATTGCTGTCCTCGTACTTGAAAAACAGTAGAGGGAATACCAAAGTACACTCGCACAGGGGTGAAAAGAAAAGCTCAAGAGTGGGGGGTGTCAACTCAGAATTTTGTTGAACAGACCCGACATGGTCCGTGTTTCGACGATAAAGCCTGCATCAGGGGTCTATCAGATTGGATGATATTCCAGTGTATCAAATATAATACCCTCCATATCTGGGGTGGTAATTTCAAGACGTAACATGGACACCGAAAATGCGCGGGTACAAGATAAACGCTTCATGAGCAAGACCCTGATTGCATTAAAGCTGCCAGAAACTGGCATAGTAGCACTTGTAAAAATGCTGTCGTCGTACTTGCCACAAGTAGCTTTTTAAAGGGGGTCGTAGGGGATGCTTTTGCCCTAAACGTGGAGCTGTATCTGAACATCAAGGAGAAGAGCCACATCACAACAGTATGTTGGCTTGTTATTTGCTTCTGTATTCAGTTTAAACATCTTCCCGACTGCAAGTGAATTTCCTTGCAGCTCCACAGTGCCTATATCCCTCTATGTGACCGCCATTCAAATAGCCCAGGGGTTCTCAACCTATTTCTCGGGACACAGTTAGCTGGTCAGTTTTTTTAGTAGACCCACACTGAATATGCGTGTGAGAGATTTGCATATAATGGAGGTAGGTCATGCAAATTTGTCTCATGTGTATTCATTGTGGGTATCCTGAAAACCTGACTGGCTAGGTGTGTCCTGAGGACCGGGTTCAAAACCCCTGATCTAGCCAGATCCTATCATTTGTGCACTTCTTCTCCATTATTAATACCTGATTTTGTGCTTTCTATCTTGTAATACCACATAGCTGGAGTAGCCTTCCAGAGCTGGTGCATCATGCTTCCTCATTGGCCATATTCACATTCTAGAGACAGCCTATCTCTATGAGATTGTTTAATCTTTCAAGCATTAGCTCTCATGATTAGTTTAATAATTGAGGTGACTGCTGCAAATTCATCATGTCTGTCTCATCTTGATTGTAAGTTCCATAGAGCCCAGACTTCCTTTCTATGTATCTCTCCAGTGGTGCATATTCCTAGTAGTGCTATAGAAATGATGATTAAGAGTAGCCATTTATTCATTTGATAACACTTTTCTAAAAATAAAAAATAAAAAAAAATTCAAGGCGAGATACAATATATAAAATTGCTAAAAACAAATGAGGAGCAGCTACTATAATTACAGCATATAGGTGCAAAACATTAGGAGGTTCTTTTACTAAGATGCATTAATGGATTTAGCATGCAGCCCATTGTATTAAATCCATTAGTTCACCTTAGTAAAAGGAGCCCTAAATAAGACTTGCTTAATACTACACTGAACCCCCCCCCCCCCCCAAAAAAGTCTAATTTTACAAAAATGTTACACAAAATCAAAAATCTTCTCAAAAGAGCAAACCATGCCCTAGAGTTACTAATGCGCAGCATGGTTTTTTATCACAGGTCCCATTTTATGCAATGGAATCTAGTCATGTTAATGGCATTAGCACATGCTGACGTAACATAGTTACCCCCTCCCCCCTTTACAAATCTGCACGGTAATGCTGACACAGCCCATTCACTTTGAATGGTCTGTGTCAGCATTACCGCACTGGCAGCTGCTAGAGAGGCTATGTAAAAAAAAGGGGGGGCGGTTAGTTACTGTAGACTTTATAGGAAATCTTTTTAAACAAGGAAAAATGTGTGTCCATATAAACTGGATGTTAAAGGTTCAAAACAAGTGAAGAAGATCCTTAATGTTTAGTCATTTCATACAAAAAAAAAAAATCCATGTAAAAAAAAAAAACAATGAAAAACAAACAGTTCAAATATATATCAAAAGGCTGAATACTTATCCACTCGTAATGGAGAATAATGGAACTGTGGCATCTCCTTACAATTTCTGACATAGTACCATTATAGCTACTTCGGAGAGATGCAGATATTAGCCAAAATTCCATTAGTTTAGGTATATTGAGAGAACGCTCTTCAAACTCTATGATAATGTCTTTGAGGTCTGTCAATATATAAAGTGGCCCTAAAGACCAAACAGAGAAGCATAAATTGAATCCTGACATTTATAGGCAACCAGAACAAAGATTTTACAAAAGCTTCATATAATCTTATCTCTCTTTATGCAAAAACAAATATGCTTCTGTAAGTGCCTTTTTGGCAACCTGCAGTATGAGTTATTACACTAATCCAACCTGTTATTAATAAATGCTTGAATCAAGGAAAACATATCTGGTTGCTGCTCAAAGCATTGCATCCCGCACAGCAATGCAAAAACTGAACAGAAGTCATTATTCAAGTATGCCCCAAGACTTCCAACCAACCTACCTCCTTTAATCTCAGGGCAGTCACTCAACTCCTTTTTGCCCTACCAATCCATGTATTTGGGTTCAGCCACAACCTATGTTCTTCCTACTACTCTGCCACCACCTCAGGGCAGCCTGCAAGTAAATAGTCTCATCTGTAAACGTATTCAGTTTGAAGCAGAAAAACCTTACTAATGGATGAACAAAGCCAAAAGGGTTTGTATGTAAAGTTCACACAGTGTGCAAAAAGTACCTACGGAATAGAATTTAATGTACATTGATACGTTTTGCACCATCTTTAAAAGTATATCAGGACATACCAAACCTCTGAATAACTGGCACTAGTATACAAGAGTGGAGACAACAGCAAACCCTACAGGATGAAGGGAGAGGATCAGAATTCTATCCTTTCCATTACATTAGTATGGGAGATAATGAGGCATATTTTCAAAGCACTTAGCCTTCCAAAGTAACTGGGCGATAATGACCTATATGCGTCAAATGCCACTTGGCACGCGTCTGAAAATAAAAATTATTTTTCAGACCTGTGCTAAAAATGAAATTACCACAAGAACCACGCAGTAGCTGGGTGGTAACTCCATTTTGGTGCTCTTTCGGCGCGCATAGATGCTTATGTGGCTTAGTAAAAGGGCCCTAGAATAAGGGCATGCACTACCACTAGATCTTTTTTTCCAAATAAGAATATAATCGGTGAAGCGTCAGAGAGCAGAAAAACATGATCGAATGACTGCAGATATTTAACTATCTATTGTGAGCTGACATTCAGATAAACTCCCAAAGATCTCACCACATTCTTTGGCATCAGACATACTCCCTCTAATAGGATAACACTAACAAGGGATGCCGAGACCTACTAAATCATAGCACTACTATCTTACCAACATTCAGTTCTAATTTCTAAATTTGAAAGCTTTAGTTTAACCAGTCAGCCAACTGGGCCAGAAAACTTATTACAGTTGAATTGCCACCATTGATTTCCTGAAATGGACAAAATAAGCTGAATATCAGTTGCATATATGTCACTGTACCCCATGAATCAGTTATGAACTACAGGAATGGAAGGTAGGTTGAAGTTTCTTTCTGCATCTAGCCCTCTCCAGGTTCTCATCCTAAGCTGTCATTCTTACCCTCTTGGACTCCAGAATTAGAAATGGCTCATGGACACGTCAATATTATGTGTAAGCTTTCTAAAATAAGCACTGTATTGGCTGGTTTATATGTAGATGATGCAGAGAGACCAGGACTTCCGTGCTTCAGTCTGGGCCCTGCCCTGGCTGTAGGTTCCTAAGTTATACCCTTGTTAAGGTGAGCTGGGCTTAAGGAGGACCAGAAATCTCTTCTTTATGCCCCACAACAGTCACACAAACACGTTAGACAAGGATATCTATAGTTCTATACAGGCTAGGCTAGGCTGCATAGAGAGAGGCGTAATCAGCAGAAGGAACAAGGTGTTGATGCCTCTGTTCAAGTTGTTGGTGAGGCCCTACCTGGATTATTGTGTTCAGTTTGAGGCCGTATCTTGCTAAGGATGTAAAGAAACATGAAGTGGTCCAGAGGAAGGCGACAAAAGTAGTATGGGACTAGAGACTGGAAGACCTGAATACGTGTACTCTAGAGGAAAGAAGGGACAGGGGAGATATGATACAGACATTTTAATACTTTGAAAGGTATTAATATAGAAACAAATCTTTTCCAGAGAACGGCAAACAATAAAACTAGAGCACATAAATTGAGGTTGCGGGGTGGTAGACTTTGGACTAATGTCAGGAAATTCTTTTTTTACGGAGAAGTTGGTCGATGCCTGGAATTTCCTCCTGAGGAAGGTGGTAGAGACAAAAACGGTGATGGAATTCAAAAAGGCGTAAGATGAATACAGATGATCTCTATTTAGAAATGGATGGTAAAAAAAAATCCCCCACAAAACTTAAGTGGCTGCATGTATCTGGATGTGTTGAGTGGTGCTTAGATGGCGACTCTAGCTGTGAAGAATTAAGGCTGGTGCCAGGCAGACGTGTATAATCTGGGTCCCATTTTTATCAATCTGGTTTAGGATGGACTGGAAAGGCTTCAACAGCAACTTCAGTAGCTGTGAGAACAGAGCACTTTTACGGTCTGTGTCCCGCAAATGACAAGATGGATTCAGATAGGCTGGAGTGGGTTTCAATGGCAATTCCAGTAGTTGGAACGTAAGGACAGTGCTGGGTGGACTTCTATAGTCTATGTCCCAGGAATGCCAAGAAAGACCACGATCAAGTGTTTGACTTCACAGTCGTAGTTGGTTTAATCATGAATGGACAATGAGTATGACTGTTGGGCAGACTGGATGCACCATTCAGGTCTTTATCTACTGTTGGTTACTATGTTACTGTCTGATAGGCTTTGCTTCTTTTTAAGTGCTCATTTTGTCTCTTCCTCAGCTTTATTCCTGCTTTCTTGGTCATCAAAGTTTTTTTTGTTTACCTTTGATTGCTTTCTTTTCCCTCTCCCTTGTACTCCCACCGTTTCCCCCTAGTCTCTCTGCTTTTTTTCCTGTTCCCAACTGTAACTGAAGCCTACCCAAGCTGTAGTATCTTAAAATTAGATTTAGGCATCTCTAGCTATAGCCAAGTAAATGAATTAGTGCTTATTAATGGAACTGCTTTCTACAGTACACCATGTTCTCTACAGTATGCCTAGATTTCAGGAGATGCTAAACTATGCAATTATTAAGTGCACTGTAGCTCAGAATATTATATTTCATGTGATGGCCTTTTAAAATACACTTTCCATTAGTAACATAGCAACGTATAATAGGTGATGGCAAATAAGGACTAATTTGCTGACGATTTGCTTGGCTGTTCCAATGGACATTACTTAAGTTTGTTTTTTTTCTCTCTTTGATCCTCTAGTCTACCATTCTGGGCACATGAGCTTACAGATTTCCATACTTAAACCAACAAGCAGGGCTTCTATAGCTTTTACCCTGTCGTAAAACCCTCCACTTACTACTGCCCGCATATCTATCCCATGCAGCTTAATTCTGTCACACTGATGGTTTATACCACTTCTGCTAGTAGATGAATCCAGACCTCTGCCACTCTCATGATAATAGAAGTATTTCCTCCTATTTCCTCTGTAGGGTCATCTGGTCTCCAACTTTATGTCATAACCCCTTGTTAGTCAGTGTTTTTTGCTATGGAAAAGGGCACGTTACTATATTTTTTGAAGCCTGCTACAAAATATTATTTATTTATTTTTGTTTTATTAATTACTTGCATGAAGAGATTCATTTAGGGCAGCATAGAAAAGATGTAACAACCTATGTTGTATTATCAGCTTAAAATAGTAGAATAACCAAATGTCAGCATAAAACACAGTTAAAACAATGAGGTAAGCTTGAAGATAGACAACGTAAATCCTAGTAATAGTGGTATGCTACAATGCCGGTAACATACATGTTCAAACTAGAGATGGATGGCTGACCTCTCTACCCTCCCCCAAGCTTGGTGGGCCCTCCCCAGCCTGCAGCAAAGGCAAGCTGGCTGACTGGCTGACCCCCCACTGCCCTCCCAAGCTTATCTGGTGGTCTAGTAGCCTCTTCAGGGGCATGAAAGAGCCCTACTTTTTCCTGCCCACTGCCACCGCTCTCTGGCTCGTGCCAATGCTTTTTCAAAATGGCTGCTGGGACTTCAAATGGTATTCTCGTGAGACTGCCACAGGAAGTCTTGGTGGCCATTTGGAAAAAACGGCAGCATGACCCAGAGAGTGGTGGCAGCAGGTAGGAAAGAGTGGGGTTCTTTCCTGCCCTGAAGAGGTACTCCCATGCACCTCCTACCCCACGAGTGAGTGCAGGGGTGGGCTGAAAAAAACAATATTGATGGCCTATGGGTGCAGGCAGGGGGAGGGAGCTGTAAAAAAAAGTGGATGCTGTGGGTGGAGGGAGAGGGCTGTAAAAAAAAAAAGATGGGTGTGGGTTGGGTGGGTGGGTGGGAGGCAGGCTGTAAAAAGAAAAGGTGGATGCTATATGTGTGGGTGTGTGTGGAGGGAGGAGACTGTAAAAAAGGTGGATGCTATGTGTTTGAGGGAGGGGGCTGTAAAGGATGCTATGTGTGGGTGCAGGAAGGGGCTGGAAAAAATATGGGTGCTGAGAGGGGAATGGGAAAAATATAGATGTATCTGTGTATGAGGGGATGTAATATTGGTTAAGTTATGACAAACTTGCAGAATTTGCAAATTTTGTGTGCAGAATTTACATTTTTTCTGGCGCAGAATTCTGGCAGGAGTAATGCAGACAGACAAGATGGATAAGACAAAGGCATTGAGATAAATAAGTGAGTGGCTAGACTGAGGGTACATTTATATGTTTAGTTGAATAAGGTATGTGGAACTAGTCTCAGTTATAGCATATTTGGCTAACTAGCTCAGATGTGGAGTGAGTGAATGGTCAGTTGCCACAAGCTATTAAAGGCTTGGAACAAGAGAGCCAGGCTTTCACCTGTTTCTTGAAGGAGTGCTAGCTTTGAGGTAGGTGCAGTTGCTCTGTGACTGAGTTCCAGAGTGTAATATATATTGCTGAGACAGCTTAACATAAGAATATAATAGTCATACTGGGTCAGACCAGTGGTCCATCTCGCCTAGTTTCCTGTTTCCAACTGTGGCCAATCTAGGTCAGAAGTGCCGTGCAGAAACCCAAATAGTAGCAACATTCTATGCTACCAATCCTAGGGCAAGCAATGGCCTCCCTATGTCTATCTCAATAGCAGACTATGGGCTTTTCCTCCAGGAACATGTCCAAATCTTTTTAAAACCCAGATAAGCTAACCGCTGTTACTCCGGCAGTGAGTTCCAGAGCTTAAACTGTTTGTTCAGTGAAAAAATATTTCCTCCTATTTGTTTAAAAAGTATTTCCATGTAGCTTCATTGAGTGTCCCGTGGAGGGGCATAATCGAACGGGGCCAACCATCTCTAAGGGCGCCCATCTCTAAGGACGTCCCGGTGAAGGGGCAGGGAAACCGCTATTATCAAAACAAGATGGGCGTCCATCTTTCGTTTTGATAATACGGTTGGGGACGCCCAAATCTCAACATTTAGGTTGACCTTAGAGATGGTCATCCCTAGTTTTCGGCGATAAGGAAACTGAGGACGCCCATCTCAAAAACGACCAAATCCAAGTCATTTGGTCATGGGAGGAGCCAGCATTCGTAGTGCACTGGTCCCCCTGACATGCCAGGACACCAACCGGGCACCCTAGGGGGCACTGCAGTGGACTAACTGATGCACTAACTGAATGGAAAATGGCATGCAGTGGTCACTAACCACCTCCCACCCCCCAAAAAAAAACAGCTTTGGGTGAAGGATGTCCTTCGCTATGCCTCCGTGATGGCAGTTGAGGACGTCCTTCGCTATTTATCTATTTATTTAGATTTTGCTTACACCTTTTTCAGTAGTAGCGCAAGGTGAGTTACATTCAGGTACACTGGATATTTCTATGCCTCCGTCCCTGCAACAGCAGTTGAAGATGTCCAAAATGTGGATGTTTGTGAGAAGGATGTCCATGCCTGGATGTTTCTGTGAGAAGGATGTCCATGCCTGCTACGCCTCAAACATCCCCTTTATTTATTTGGATTTTGGATCACAAGTAGCAACAGTGGGATTTGAACCGGCCACCTCTGGATTGCAAGACCAGTGCTCCAACCACTAGGCCACTCCTCCACTCCCTTGAAATTTGGCCATCCCTGTGGGGGGGGGGGGGGCAGTTGAGGACGTCCAAAATGTTTGAAAGAAGGACGTCCACACCCTCGTTATGCCTCTGCTGACACACACATACCTCCCCTCCCCAAAGGAACCTGCATACTCCCCCCCCCCCCCCCAGGAATGGCCAGATTTCAAGGGAGTGGAGCCAGATGCAGAGGAATGGAGGTGCTTTGAGGGGATAAGGCTCACTCCACAACGGGACAAACAGCTTCATGGGCGGAGCGGTTCTCGGTCCCGCCAGCAGACATTTGAACGGCAGCAACGTGTGCTTCTCTGCATTCCTTTTCTAAGCACTATAGACTGGATGTCCAGTGTCGTCAGGAGGCGATCTTTGTGACTCGAGTACTCACAGTGGGTTTACTGGGGTCCCTCCCTTAAGACTACTGCTTTGTTACTTCCCATCAATCCAATCCTGGGCTGGTCCAGAGGGACGCTAAGGAAGGCGAAATTAGACATTACCTGCTAATTTGCTTTCCTTTAGTCCCTCCGGCCCAGCCCAGGTCCCTCCCGTATTATTTGAACAGTGGTTACAGTACATAGTTCCGGAGCACAGTTCTTTAAGAGTCCTACAACGGAGTTGCTCTGCTAGTTTATAGTTCTTTACAAGATAAAATACAATAAATAAATCACTCAAAGTGTTATGCCATACCTCATCTCCTTTTGGAGTTGTGCATGAGCATTGTATTCCATCTTTGCCATCCTTCAAAACACATTTTATGAGTTCTTTGTGGCTGCTTAGATTCCAGAGGGCACAGAAGGTTGGTCTTTCTCTTCTTTCCTGCTCTGTTAGTCAAATACTGAGGCTAGGGTCACATGGCCAAGGCTCTTATTGGCTCTCTAGAGTCAGAAGTTTCTCAGTCTCCACCTGCTGGAAGGCGTGCACAACCATCAGTCCAATCCTGGGCCGGTCCGGAGTGACTAAAGGGAAGCAAATTAGCACGTAAAGTCTAACCTTTATGCCTCTATTCAGGAAATCTAGACTGGCCCAATTTGACCTACCTATTTGACTGATTGTACATTTGTCCTTTAGATTGTAAGCTCCTTGAGCAGGGACTGTCCTTTTCTGTTAACTGTACAGCGCTGCGTAACCCTAGTAGCGCTCTAGAAATGTTAAGTAGTAGTAGTAATTTCTCCTTAGTGTACAAGTCCCTGCATAAATTAACTTTCTGCATGGAGCAGTTTTATGCTCGCGGTAGTAACTATACACTTAGCCATCTACAAGTGGCTCTACTGCACGGCTTTCTGCATCGATCCCTTAATGACCGCTTCAGTGAGGCCTTTGCCTGCCAGTTGTATTAACATTAAGAATAATATTAAAGAATGGCAGGTCATATGGGGTAAGGAAGAAGCACTGTGGGTTAATCTGGAAAGAGGGAATAGAAAATGTATTTATGTTGGTGTGATATACAGGTCTCCACAGTCAGAAGAAATGGACAGAGATTTAATTGAAGACATGCACAAGATAGCTAGGAAAGGGGAAGTACTACTGATAGGTGATATTAATATGCTAGACGTTGGTTGTGGCGTCCCTGCCGTAGGGTCATCTAGAAGCAAGGGGATCTTGGATTCTCTACAGGAGAAATTGTTCCAGCAGTTGGTAATGGAACCCATGCGGGATGGTGCTATTCTGGACCTGGTGCTTACAAACAGGGAGAGTGTTTCTGATGTTATGGTGGGTGAACATTTGACAGCTAGTGATCACCAAATGATGTGATTCAATATGACGGCACTGGAGGAGAGTGCTTATTTAAGATTGAAGGTTCTAGATTTAAAAAAAAACTAACTTTTCCAAGATGGGGGGATATCTCAAGGAATAGCTGGATGGGAACAGCTAAAGGAAGTAGAACATCTGTGGGCAAAACTGAAATGAGCTATTTTAAGGTCAACAAACCTTAGAAAAGTACATAAAAGTAAGAGAAAAAGAAGGCCGCTTTGGTTCTCAAATGTACTAGCTGAAAAGATTACGCCTTCATAAATTACAAGACGGCACAGAAAGAGGACAACAGGCAAAAATACCTGGAAAATCTATAAGGAAAGCAAAGATGCAAATGAAAGAAAAGATTGCCAATATGGTAAAATTGAGGGACAAGACATTTCTTAGATATGTAAGTGATAGGAGGAAGTGCCAAAATGGCATTGTGAGGCTCTAGGGTGAAGGGAAGGGATATGTAGAAACTGATAAGGATAAAGCTGAACTGCTTCACAGATGAAAGGCCAGGGGTAGGGCCTTAGAAAACAAATGCTAATGGGAATAAATGTGTTGAAGACTAGGAATATATTTCAGAAGAGCGTTCATGGAGAGCTGGCTAAACTAAAAATAGACAAATCAATGGGACCTGATGGGATACATCTGAGGGTACTCAAGGAACTTGGAGCGGTTCTGCCAGCTCCATTGTCTGACATCTTCAATGCTTCCTTAGAGTCTGGACTGGAGAAGGGTGGTTGTGGTCCTTCTGCACAAGAGAGGAAGTATGGAGGAGTTTGGGTATTACAGACCTGTTAGTCTGGGTAAACTAATGGAAACAATTATAAAGCAGAGGATTGTGAGGTTTCTAGAATCAAATGGACTGCAGGACCTGAGGCAGCATGGTTTCACTAGAGGCAGGTCTTTTCAGACAAATCTGATTGATTTCTTTGGGTGACCAAACAGTTGGACGTGGGAGGGGTGCTAGATGTGGTGGACTGGGATTTTAGCAAAGCCTTTGATATGGTTCGGCACAGGCGACTGATAAATAAACTGAGTGCCCTCGGTATGGGCCCTAAAGTGACTGACTGGGTTAAAAACTGCTTAAACAGAAGGAGACAGAGGGTAGTGGTAAATGGAGTTTGCTCTGAAGAAGAGGATGTTATCAGTGGTGTACCGCAGGGATCGGTCCATGGGCTGGCTCTTTTTAACATTTTTTCAAGTGATATTGCAGAAGGACTATCTGGTAAGGTTTGTCTCTTTGTGGCTGATACCAAACTCTGTAATAGGGTGGACACTCCGGAGGGTGTGGATAGCATGAGACCTGCACTGGGCAGGTCTGGGCACCTACATTTTTTGAGGCGGCGCTGATGGAAGAGGAGGGATTCAACTTCCCTCCTCCTACAAAGGTAGGAGGTGGGGAAGAGAGCCGCTAGACCACCAGGGCCATGCTGTTTGGGGTCTGGTGGTCTCATGGACCTCCAGTCCCTGTGTTTGTCAGGTCTGGGTTTTTGATAGCCCAGACCTGTCAAACAAGTATGGGAGGATACACAATCCTCCCACACTTTACCCTATGATCAGAGATAATAGCGAGTATAAATTTGCATGCTATTATCTCTGATCATAGGGACGGTAAAGCCCCGTGCTGTTCCAGTGCTGTTTTTAGAGCGTTGTTTGAACAGTGTGGGGCTTTCAATCGTCTGCCCATCTGTGCACCGTAGTCTGGTGCTAATTGCCTCTATCGCCAGCGTTAGGTTTTGAGCGCACACCCTCCTGTGAATTTCCCCCTGCATCTGCAAACATGCTGTGAAATCAATGTCATACTCTTAGCTACTGGTTTTCAGCTGCATGAATTTATGTGGGTAAACTCTTGGTTACTGGGGCAAATTCCTTTGAAAACTGTCTTCATACTTCCCTCACTCTGTATATATCCTTTCATAGGCACCAAAGAAAACTAAATTGGTTCATTCACTTGCAAAGCAATATGGACACCTTTCTATTTATATATTCATCTAACTTGATAATCCAGTCCTGACCATAAGGTTCTTAAATGGATTGTAATTAAAGTGCAACACAGGTAAGTATCATATAATCTCAAATCCGAACAGAAGTACATAAGTATTGCCATACTGGGAAAGACCAAAGGTCCATCGAGAACAGCATCCTGTTTCCAACAGTGGCCAATCCAGGTCACAAATACCCGGCAAGATCCCAAAAATGTACAAAATATTTTATACTGCTTATCCCAGAAATAGTGGATTTTCCCCAAGTCCATTTAATAACGGTCTATGGACTTTTCCTTAGGAAGCCGCCCAAACCGTTTTAAAACTCCGCTAAGCTAACCGCCTTTACCACATTCTCTGGCAATGAATTCAGAGTTTAATTACACGTTGAGTGAAGAAACTTTTCTCCGATTCGTTTTAAATTTACTACATTGTAGCTTCATCGCATGCCCCCTAGTCCTAGTATTTTTGGAAAGCGTGAACAGATGCTTCACATGTACCCGTTCAACTCCACTCATTATTTTATAGACCTCAATCATATCTCCCCTCAGCCGCCTTTTCTCCAAGCTGCAGAGCCCTAGCCGCTTTAGCCTTTCCTCATAGGGAGGTCGTTCCATCCCCTGTATCATTTTCGTCGCCCTTCTCTGTACCTTTTCTAATTCCACTATATCTTTTTTGAGATGTGGCGACCAGAATTGAACACAATATTCGAGGTGCGGTCGTACCATGGAGCAATACAAAGGCATTATAACATCCTCATTTTTGTTTTCCATTCCTTTCCTAATAATACCTAACATTCTATTTGCTTTCTTAGCTGCAGTAAAATAATCAATTAAAAGCATGATCGAAAATCCAAGGAACAGTTCCAGTCTTAGGGCTAATAGTAAAACATCTCATTGTGAGAGCACAAAACTTTATTTTGTGAACACTCAGTGATTACTAGCCTTATTTTTGCATGATCTGGAGTAGATATGTCTGTTGGGAGGACCGCAATAACTGAGACATTGTGTAAGGACATATCAAAGATACTAAGTAACTTGGTTAACATCTTTGATGACATTTATATACTAAATAAGTAACTGAATTGTATATGAAACTCAGCAGGGAGCCACTGTAATCCATTAAGCAGGAGAGAAACATAGTTGAACTTTTTTTCCCCCCATTACTAATTTTGCAGCTGTGCTATGAAGTAATTGCACAATTGGTGTTTGGTCTTTTGCGATTTTATCATGTTTCTCCTTTGCTGTGACAGCTGCGTTGGTTGCCTTTAGCACAGAGGATTAAATTTAAATTACAGTTACTGGGTTCATCAGGGATTATACCATGACTCTTCCTGCTATCTGCGTACTGTTTTCCAATGTAACTTGCCATTTAAGGTATTGCGCTAAGTGAATGCCTGCTTACTGTTAGCGCAAGATTTGAGGCATTTGCATCTGCAAATTACTAAAACTGGTACCCTTTCTATGGCTGGACCTTTGGCATGGAAGAAGTTACCACTGGTGTTGAAGTCTCAGCAGAACACTGTCAGGGGCATTTTCGAAAGAGAAGGGCACCCATCTTCCGACGCATATCAGGAGATGGGCATCCTTCTCTCAGGGCAGGGGTGTAGCCAGACTTCGGCGGGAGGGGGGGGTCCAGAGTCCGAGGTGAGGGGGCACATTTTAGGAGCCCCCCCCCCCCCCCGCCGCCATTGCCGCCAACCCCCGCCGCCAGCACCACCAGGACGTCAGACTCACAGAAACAGAACGAAGGAAGAAGACTTCGGCTGGCAGGGGTTGGGGTCCCCCGCCAGAAAGGTAGCAGACGTCAACAGTGGGTTGGCAGCGGGAGGGGGGGTTGAAAGGGTCGTCGGCAGGGGGGTCCAGGGCCAAATCTATGGGGGCCCAGGCCCCCGTGGCCCCATAGTAGCTACACCACTGTCTCAGGGTCGCCCAAATCGGCATAATCGAAAGCTGACTTTGGGTGTCCTCAACTGCAGTCCGTCGCGGGGAAGACCAAAGTTCACGGGGGCGTGTCGGAGGTGTAGTGAAGCCAGGACTGGGGCGTGCTTAAGAGATGGGTGTCCTCAGCCGATAATGGAAAAAAGAAGGGCGTCCCTGACGAGCATTTGGTCGACTTTACTTGGTCCATTTTTTTTTCACGACCAAGCCTTAAAAAGGTGCCCAAACTGACCAGATGGCCTCCCCTTACTCACCCAGTGGTCACCAGCCCCCTCCCACCCTAAAAAAAACAAAAAATAAAAACATTTTTTCCAGCCTCTATGCCAGCCTCAAATGTCATACCCAGCTCCATGACAGCAGTATGCAGGTCCCTGGAGCAGTTTTACTGGGTGCAGTGCACTTCAGGCAGGTGGACCCAGGCCCATCTCCCCCTACCTGTTACACTTGTGCTGGTAAATGTGAGCCCTTCAAAACACACCCGAAACCCACTGTACCCACATGTAGGTGCCCCCCTTCACCCCTTAGGGCTATGGTAGAGTTGTACTGTTGTGGGGAGTGGGTTTGGAGGGGGTTTGAGGGGCTCAGCACCGAAGGTAAGGGAGCTATGCACCTAGGAGCAATTTGTGAAGTCCACTGCAGTGCCCCCTAGGGTGCCCAGTTGGTGTCCTGGCATGTGAGGGGTACCAGTGCACTACGAATGCTGGCTCCTCCCACGACCAAATGGCTTGGATTTGGTTGTTTTTGAGATGGGCGTCCTTGGTTTCCATTATCGCCGAAAACCGGGGATGACCATCTCTAAGGTCGACCTAAATGTTGAGATTTGGGCGTCCTCGACTGTATTATCGAAACAAAAGAAGGATGTCCATCTTGTTTCGATAATAGCGGTTTCCCTGCCCCTTCTCTGGGACGTCCTTAGAGATGGGCGCCCTTAGAGATGGTCGACCCCGTTCAATTATGCCCCTCTGTATCTTTCAACCTGATGTTGAAGTGTCATTTGTTGGAACACCTTACTAATTTGTAATGCTTCATGATATCTGCGCTGCTCTCTATTACACTGTATCAGTTCCACTGCGTCTGTGAGTAGTTTGTACTTTGTGTTTTAAATTATGTATGTTGGCTTGTCACCCGCCTTGGATAAAGGCGGCCTATAAATAAGGAAACATAAACCTAAACTCATTTTTCGGCAATCCTTGATAAAACGTGTTACAACTATCTAAACATGTCAGTATCATTAATTGAACAATAAATGTAGAGTTTGAATTAATACCCTGGACACTTATGAAAAATCTCAGTTTTTGGCCTTCAGTCTCACTCTCATTCTTTTGACCAGTTCACCCTTGATATCCTCTGGAGCACAGTCTTCTCTAGTGACCTATGCAAGGGCAATATCTTTATTTTTTTATGTGTGTGTACTGGTGATTCCTTTCCTTATGTCTCCGAACATACTGTTAGTTTTCTCTATCATCTTTATTACAAGGAGGGACTATCTTTATGCCATATGAGATGATCACACCTAAATCTGTTGCCTGTTTAAGAATTTTAAATCTCCTGCCAGGGAGGCAATAGTTTTATTTACTAGAAAATTATTCCTCACGTTTTGAAGCCACTGACTAGATGCAGCTGTGAAAGGTGCAATATCACCAGGCCCTGAGAGTCAAAGGGCCCCACAGTGGTTACACCACAGTGTGATGTGGGGCAGTAGGAGGAGGGACCAGGTCCAGTGCACAGCATTCACTTCTTCCCATACCAGTGTTCTCCCAAAGCAGGAGAAGTTCATGAGCCATATCTGTGCCTGGTTGCTAGGAAAGCTGGTACCACACCACTGACATGTCTCTGTCTATATTTGTGGTACAGTGTTAGCTTGTTGAGGGTTGCAAGTACTTAACTTGCTGCAGGGAAAATTGTTCCTCAGAGCATGTTTTAAATATTAAATTACTACAAGCCTAATATTTGGAGGTGCTTGGTGACAAGATAAAAGGTATTGCTGCCAGTGTTCCTAACTGTTTAAGATTCATCTTATATGGGTTTGAGTGGAGCTGCTCAGTTTGCCTCATAATCATAGCCTGACCCTGCGCTGGTGACATTCTTTATCTGTAAGATATACCCCAGCAGCAACAATTGTTAACTTCCAGAAGGATCCCCCTTATCTGTTCTAAAGTCTGCTGTTATAAAGCTCTCCACATATTTGTAGAAGGAGCTTGTGTGGCTGCTAATTTGTATCAGCCAAGCTGTTTTATTGTCCTCTGTACAAATAAAAATAAGATGCTTTTCTAATCAAAACTTTATAACAGCTATTAAGCAGGTTTATTAATTGTATAGCATTTTATAATGCCTTCTTTATTTCTTTGTTTTTATGACATTCTCAGGAGAGGAAAAAATACTTCCCAGACAGAGCTGTACATTAGGACAGTCTGATCCTGAGAATGCACGTCTCCCACTTTGAAAGGGGAAAGACCGAATTGGACAAGCCTTAGTTCCTATGGTCTGCACCAATGGCAAAGAGAGAAACTGAAAATGGAATGAAACAATAAATGGAATTAAGTCAGGCACAGAAGAAACCAAAACCAGTGCAATATGAAAAGTAAGATGGTGACAAGAACAACTTTGGCAGACTATCCATCTCAGTTATGGCTGCATGGGTATTGCTAAGTGATCATAACTGCAGGAAAAAAAAGCTGTGATACAAAGTTATTGTGTCCTACTGAAACTGAAGTGGGTTTGCAAGTAGCAAAGTTTATATTAGTAGTCACAGGAAAACTGTAGTACAGAAAGGAGAGACTTTCATACTGGCATTTTGCATATATGTGCCAAACATTCTGCTCTGGATAGATGGCGTCTGTGAAAAGAAACTCATGTATGGATGGCAGCTGATAGTATAGATGGTCTGGCTTCCCCTCCCCTCTCATCTTGATCCCTCCCTATAGCTGACAAAGGCACTGAGGGCCTGGCCTCATCCTCCTTACTGGTGGAACAACTATAGCTGTATCTGGCAGTACAGTCTGCTGCATCTCCTGCCCTCACATGATGGTGATAACCTCAAGTACCTGAAATTTCTGTGTGGGGGGGGGGGGCACATGACCCAGGCAGAACATATTTCACTCGACACAATGTCTAAGAATGTGGCTCTTTCCAGCTTTAGAAGACTAATAGATTTCATTCTTAACTGATAGTTCTGTGGGAGTTCTAGTGACTTTGGTTAGTTCTGTTGAAATATTACTTCAAAATTTTGGAGCATAGACTGAAATTAATATATAAATGGAGGAAATTTTAAAAGCATCTAGATATGTTACCACAGCCCTGCTCCACCGGATTCTTCTCTGGCCAGTAACCAGATGGTCAACGTTCGAAACAGTGCCGATACGCCCCACTGACGTCTAGATTGGAGAGTGAGTCAGGGATTGAACGGGGCAGTGAGCGGTGCTGCTCACTCAGACCCCGGCAGACGCCGTGGCCCCCCCCCCCTCGAGGACGGCCACAGAGAGCTGGCCGGGCACCATCCATGTGTCTTGTCTCCATCTCTTCGCCCGGTTCCTGTGCCTGACTAGACTCCTGAAAGGTTTGTGGGGCGTGGAGGATCGCGATTCGGGGCCTGGCTGTTGGCGCCACGTGGCTGGACTGTCGGGTTGATGTGGTGAGAGCGGCATGGCTTGGGTTGATGTAATTTCTGCCGGCTGCCTGCACTGGGGATTTTGCGAGATCCCATCAACGGGTAATATCGATGTTTGAACGGAGTCCAATCCTGTGATCCCAGTGCCTGCAGATTGTACAGCCCTTACTCCAGATCTGCATGAAGAAACTGCTTCTTCTGCCCCAGCCTACCCCAGCCTGCGTTGCCTGTTATAGCCTGCATCATCTGCTCTATCCTCCATCATCTGCCCAGTCTGCATCATCTGCTCTGGCCTGCATCACCTGCTCTGACCTGCGTCGTATGCCCTAACCTCCATCATCTGCCCCAGCCTACATAATTTGCTCCGACCGGCGGCGTCTGCCCTGGCCGGCGTCATCTGCCCCAGCCTGCATCATCTGCTCCGGCTCACTTTATCTGATCTGACCTGCGTCATCTGCCCCATCTTCATCCCAGCCTGCATCATCTGTCTCAGCCTACATCATCTGCTCCGGCCTGCATCACCTACTATCGTTTGCTCCAGCTTGCTTCGTCTCCAAGTGTCAATAACACTAATACCAGTAAGTGTGCTCAGAAGCAGTGAGTAACTGACTAGGTCAAAGTCTGCCAAGAGATCTAAAGAAACTATCAGGGCCAAAATGCCCACATCAAATCTACTATGAAGTTCACTCAGGATTGCTGTTACAGTGGGCATAGTATGGATAGTACAATTGGTGGGGGCTGTAAGACTTTAGACTCCACTAATTGTGGGCCGATATCCAAACTACGTGTTCTATCTAAAGTGACCAAGAAGACAGTTCCTCAAAGGCATTAATGCTTTACATGCAAGACGGACAGTTTTTCATGCTCCCCACAGCACTGAGACCACTTTTTTGGATCTACTAAACTTTGTCCAGATGCATTTGGGCAATGAGAAGAAGATATTCTTAATTTAAATAGTTTTTTCAGCAGCATTTGATCTCATTGATCACTCCATGTTAACTCCAAGGATTCAGTGATTTAGGGATTGGAGGGTTGGTTGTGGTTCTTGTAAAATAGAACCTTTAAAGTGAATTGGTAGGGATCCTTTTCTATTTATCATTCATTGCCCTGTGGGTAGCCCTAAGGATCAGTTCTATCACCAGTGCTCTTTAACATCTTCATTACAGGATGTGACGAACTATAGGCCAGTGGCATCTATACCTCTGTTTATTAAAATTATATAAGGTATTGTCACTGATCAATTACAATTATATTTGGAAAAATTTGAACTCTTGCATTTTTCTCAGGTTGTTGTAGGAAATTTAGCACTGAAACGGTTGTGGGTACTTTATGGGTGGGTGGAGGGGGGGGGGGGAGACAGTCATTTTGCAATTTGATCTGTCATGTGCCTTTGACCTAGTGCAGGGGTAGGCAACTCCGGTCCTCGAGAGCCGCAGGCAGGTCAGGCTTTCAGGATATCCACAATGAATATGCAGGAGATAGATTTGCAAGCACTGCCTCCATGGTATGCAAATCTATCTCATGCATATTCATTGTGGATATCCTGAAAACCTGACCTGCGGCTCTCAAGGACCGGAGTTGCCTACCCCTGACCTGGTGGAATATGATACCTTGCTGTCAATCCTTAGTTCTTTTGCAGGTAATGTTTTGAACTGGTTCAGGGGTTTTCTGATAAACCGTTCATATAGAGTAAATCTTAGCACAATCCTTAGGCTTTATCCCTTGCTATGTATTCTGCTGATATTGTGGTTTACAGTTGTGACTTGTATCCCTATACTTTGCAGGCGTCCCAGTACCTAGATTCTGTTCCAGCACTGAGCTGCTGACTTGTGACCACTATGTAAGATGCTATTGGCTCTCCAGACTATTTTAGACATCTACCTGTGGCATTTCACTTGCTGTGTATTCTGCTGATATTGGGGTTTATGATTGTGACTTGTATCCCTATATTCTACAGGCATCCCAGAGCCTAGACTCTGCTCCAGCATTGAACGCAGTAATTCCACCTCACTGACTTCTGATCAAATGTCCACTATGTAAGATGCTATTGGCTCTCCAGATTATTTCAGACATCTACATGTGGCATTTCGCACCGTGGGTGCGTGCCCAAGGAGCCCACCCAAGTATTAGGTAGTTCTGCTTGGGTGAGCTTCTTGGGATGAATGGCAAGGAGCAAACCTAAGGCCTCCTTCTACCCCACATCATAGCCTTTTATAGCATTCTCTCAGCCATTTCCTTACTACTGTCGTTCGGAATATATCTCTGCTCCTCTGCTGGCCTGACTGCTCCTTCGATTTGTGATCTGGTGTATCTGCTTACGATTCTGGTAATCTGAGGCTGCTGCCCATTTCATTTCCCACCCACCTTTCCACTACCTCAGGTACGTACTCTTCAGTTCATTAACCCCACTACAGTCTCACCTGTGTAGGACTCTCTTATTAGAGCTGCATGCTAAATTGTAGATCTATTTTCTCAAAATGTTCTTAAATTCAAGACTTGTTCTTTCTGATAAAAATCCAACTTTTATAGACTGAGCCCTGGCTTAGGAAAAAGGAAAGAACACTATCTCTACGAGGCCATCCCATCAGGCTATGAAATACTTCACTCTCGAGATCCTCCAGAAGAGGTGGTGATGTTGCAGCTATTTCCTCTCCTGACATATACATTACTGAACTCTCCTCTATTTCAAGCTATCCTGAAGTACTAACTGTAAAACTATCAGCTCCAACTCTGCTCCACATACTAATCTCCTACTGCCTGCCTACACTGTCCTCTGCCTAATGGGATTCTTGTCTTCAGGCAGTCAAAGACCTTGAAGTTCCCGAATTTTCTCATAGCTGGTGATTTCAATATGTTGATGCCCCTCAAGATCTCCACACTGCCCACTTTCTCTCATTATTATTAGAACTAAATCTTCATCAGTGAGTCTCTATTTCAACCCACCAGACTGGCACACACTTGATCTCCTTGTCACTCCATCTGTCTTCTATTTGTCCCCTCTTTCTTACTTTTCAACTTCCTATTTTCTCTCTCATTAGTTAATTGTCCTGGTCCAGGCCAATAGTCCCATCCTGTACATTCTATTGACTCCCATGCCCTCCCCCCACCCATTGTCCTCATTCCTTGTGGACTTCTCATCCCAATCTCTCGATGACCAAGCCTGCTATTGGCATGCCACATTAGCCATTGCTCTTGATCAATAGCCCCTGGTAAATACTACCCTGCTCCTCCTCCTGCTCACAAGCCCTGATACCACAGTGGACTTTATTTACTTAACAAACCTGGCAGGAAGAGTTGGAGGAAATCTAAATCTACAAGTGATCTAAACCTCTGCTGCATTAGGTATAGAGAGAGTAATTATCACCTTTGAAAGGGTAAAGCAGCCTACTTCTCATCACATATCCTAAAATACCACAACCCAGCTAGAGATCTATATCTTACTTTCAGGTCCTGACCCTGCCGAAGATGCGGTGACCTTTTGTACTGCCAAAATTACAACCCTTCAAAAATCCCCCCTCCCTCCCCCCGCCATATTGATTCTCCTAATCACTCACCTTCATTTCTCTAATTTCTCCCCCATGTTGCTCTGGTCCTCTTTTCAATTACAATCCCAATCCTACCTATTAGAAACCTTATGTCACAGAAGACCCACTTACTGTGCACTAGGTCCTATTCCCTCTGCTTGATCAAAGAACCACACCTGAAATTACTTGCCCCTGCTCTGTCCTTGATAAATTTATGCCTGTCCATAGTCCAAGTCCCCATTTTATGGAAAATAAGCATTAGTGCACCCAATTCTAAGAAAAAGCTTCCCTAGATCCTGCTGTCCCAACTCCCTACTGACCTATCTCCAATCTTTGTTTTTTTTCTAAACTTTTAGAAAAGGTTGTTTTCTCTCAGTTCTCCTCTTTTGCAGATAAAACCCTGGTTCTACATCCCCGACATGTGCCTTTGAATCACATTTCAATCACATTTCAGTACTGAAACTGTTCTGCCATCCTTAGCAAAATCTGTTTTAACCTAGACAAAGGACATTGAGCTCTTACTATTTCCTTGGACCTTACAGTTGCCTTTGACCAGATTGATCACTCTCCTTCTGAATCACTTAGCTACTCTGGGTCTCTCAGGCACTGTTCTACTATGGTTTTTCTCATTACTATCTGACTGTACTTTCACAGTAGTCACCCCCTCTTCATCCTCATTACCTTTACAGTGGTGTGCCTCAAGGCTCTATCTTCTCCCCTCTCCTTTTTAACCTTTTCCTGAACCCCCTTGCCACTTTTAATCCAGAATTGTAACATTTCAATATATTTGTACACTGATGATATTGTTCTCCTGCACTACACCGATTCCGACTCCCCTTCCCTTTTTTCCCTGCAGATGTCTCAACTCTCTTGCCAGCTGTATACCCACAAACAGACTTGTTCTAAATCCTGTTAAGACCATTGCTTGTTGGATTACTGACCAACTATCAAGAAAACATTTTCTCTTAACCTGCTAGGATCTACAATTACCCCAGATGATTGCTTTTGCTATTTAGGAGTCACATTGGATGCCAGTCTCTTGTTTCCCCCCCCCCCCCCCCCCCAAAAAAAAAAAAAAAACTCTCATCAGTCCTAAGATCAGGCTTCTTTTTTTTTTTTAACTTTACATTTTTTATTGACAAACTCAATATTATTTCACATATAACCGTATACAAAATCATGTATCCCTTTCCGTTCCCCCCACCCTCCCTCTGTCTGTGTTTTCATTTCTAAGTCAATTGGGTCAAAATTGGGTCAAGTCTCGAAGCTGAGTTCAGAGGTTGTGCTGTATCTACCTGTTATGACCTGGTGAATGTGAGCCCTTGTGCCCCGACTGAGCACGGCGAAGATGAAGTGGCACTGCACTCGATCAGGCAGCCAGACAACCCCTAGCTTCACCTGGGGAGCGACCACCGTTCCCTGGGAATTGAGCCCCCAGGTGCAGGCGGCCACCAGGACTTCTGGAACCGGCGGGGTTGCACAACCGCTGACCAGGCTGGCAGATACAGTCCAGGAGCAAAGAGTCAGTAAAGCAGCAAAATAGAGAGCAATCCGAAAGTCTGGGCAGGCAGCAACACAACACGTGGTCAGTAAACAATCCAAGGTCAGGAACACAGGAAAACACTGGAACAGAAGAAGACCACAACCTCTAAGCGAATAGAAGCCGAAGCATAGAAGGACGGGAACCAGGGCTTTAAATAGAGCAGGAATTAGGCTCAACCATGAGCAGCTGTTCCAAGATGGCTGCCCCCATCAGCAGAGGTGCCTACATCCAAATATGGGCTTCCTTCCTGACCTCGTTACTCCAAGATGGCTGCCCCCGCCTGAGCTATCCAAGATGGCTGCTGTCCATGATCCAACCCGGATGATGGCTGCTAGGTTAGGAAACAGAAACCAACCCATCCTGGAGAAGTGTAGCAGAGCGTAACACTACCCACTCTTTTGTCCATAAGTTTCTTCATTTCTCCAATCAGGGATAACTTCAAAATCCAATCCGTCTCAGATGGTGCCCTCCTCCTGTTTCCAATGTCTCGCAATAACACTCTTTGCTGCTTCAAGACTCATTCTCTTAAAGCGCCTCTGCCACATAACCCCTCGTCTATTGCCCAATCCAAGCAGGCACCAATGTGGTTCACATGGAAATGGTTTACCTGTATGGAATGCTATCTTTGCAATAACATTTTTCTAAAATATTTGTAGTTTTTTACAGGACCATTAAATATGTATAAAGGTGCCCACCTCATCTCCACAAGATCAGGCTTCTTTACATTAAGACAACTTAGATTGGTTAGGTCCTTCTTTGCCCACGATTCTTTCCATGCTCTACTTCTCTCTGTCTTGACCTCAAAATTGGACTACTGTAATATAATGTATTTGGGTTGTCCCAAGTCTGCTCTGAAAAGACTAAAAACCTTATAAAACACTGCAATGTGTCTCCTCTGCCATGTGAAAAGGACAGATCATGTTTCCCTTTTGCTGAAAGAGCACTACTAGCTCCCCATTCCTTATTGTCTGATTTATAAATGATTCCTGACTTTTAAGGCCTTCCGTTTTGGATCTCCCTTTTACTTCAGCAACCTGACCATTCTTACAACCCCTGCTTGGACGCTTGGTCTTCCCAGGCCCAAAATCAGCCCAATATGAAAGGACTGAGCATTGTGCCTTTTACTTTGCCACTCCTGTCCACTGAAATAACCTTCCCCTAGAGATTAGGAGCGAAGTTTCCCTATCACATTTTAAGAAGGCCTTGAAAACCTGGCTGTTCCAACAGTTCAGTTCTGCAGCTTAGTCCCTCTAGAGTTTGTCCTGCTGCTTCTTTCCCTACCTCACTTTCCCCCTTTCTCTTTATTGTATTTTCCCTGCCTTCCCTGTTCTTTGGAGCAGGTGTGAGTGTTCCTCCTCCTTTCCTCTCCATTTTTGTGTTTCCTTTCGTTTTCATGCATTAGCGATTATACACCGCCTTGTTCTGTTTTCAGGTTGGGCGATGTAGAAAATGAAAATAAAGTAAGACAGTGGCTCCCAAACCTGGTCTTGGAAGCACCCCAGCCAGTCAGGTTTTCAGGACATTCACAATGAATATTCATGAGAGAAATTTGCATGCAGCGAAGGCAGTGCTTACAGATCTGTCTCATGAATATTCATTGTGGTTATCCAGAAAACTTGACTGGCTGGGGTGCTTCCAGTACCAGGTTTGGGAACTGCTGAAATAAGGCAATGTATGTGGATGACATCCAGTAGTTAGCAACTGTGGACTCACAATTTGAACACAGCAGATGAAATCACTTTTAAACTTGACACCATCACAAATTGGGTTACTAGAAACAGATTGAAACTGAATTTATTAGAAACAGGCACTTTTGAAAACACAGCACAATACCTTGGTCAGGAAAACTGCAGATAGATGTATTATTAGTTCCCATGAGGTCCTTAGTCAAAATCTCAGCTGTTATTCTTAATGGTTAGCTAAACTTTCACTTGCAAACCTTGTGTGGTAAGGATATAGTTTTATACATTGAGGTTAAAATACTTTTTTAGAATCCTTGACCTTAAGCTCTCCATGTTCTTGGAAATGTATTTGTAATAAGTAGATTAGTCTATTGCAGTGGGTCTTAACTCACCCAGCCCATCAAGTTTTCAGGATGCCCACAACGAATACGCATGAGAAATTTGCATACAGTGCAGGTAGTGCATGCACAATGATGCTGTCCATATTTATTGTGGCTATCTTGAAAACCTGACTGGCTGGGTGTGTCCCGAGGACTGGATTGAGAACTCTTGGACTATTGCAGTGTTTTATATTAAGGTCTTCAGTCATCCATCTGTCTTCTACATCTGACACAGAACAGGCAGTAAAAATGATTTTTGCAGCTAAGGAATTTGATCACGTCATTCCATTATTGAGAAAATAACAAAAACATTACACATTACATTCAAACTTCTCTCAATAACACACAGGGGGGCTCATTTTCAAAGCACTTAGACTTACAAAGTTCCATAGTAACCTACTAAGCTGAATAAATTTCAAGTGCCCCTGAACTCCAATCAGCTCTGGCAGATGTAATTCCAAAAACTGGCATATTCTAATCATGAAATAGAAAATAAAATTACTTTATTTAACCTTTGTTCTCTGGTCATTTTATTTTTCTAAACATGTTGGTCTCCATGTCTGGTTTCCGGGGCCTCAGAGATGGGGGGCAAGATTCCCCAGGCATGGCCCCCAAGGGGGGACCCGGAACCGTCAAACTTTAGAGGGATCAGAAGCTTCTTCCTGCCTGCCTTCTTCCAGGTATGTCTTTCTCCTGCTCCTACGTGCCAGGACCCAGATGAGTGTGTTAACATGATAACCCGGGTCCTGGCATATAGGAGCAGGAGACAACAGACTGAGGGAGGAGCAGACACAGGAAGGTAAGGGGGCGGGGCCTGCATGTGGGGGGGCAGCCTGAGTGTGGGAGGGGGTGTGGCGGAGGGCATTGTGCGGCGGTGGCTTAGGTTGGGGGGGGCAGTCCTGCCCTATGCCCAGCTATGTGTCTCAGTGGCCCTGCTAGTTTCTACTTTCCTCTCTCTTCTCTTAACACTCCTGCCAGGATCTCTTGTCTATTTGACATTTCTTCTCTCTCCATGTCCATCATCCATGTCCCTATCTTTCCTCATGCCCAGCATCTCTCCTCTGGGTGTCTCTTTGGTCCTGCTACATCGTATCTCCCCCTCTCTGTGTCTCTCTTTCTCCCTGCCACACAGCATCTCCCCTCACTGTGTCTCTCTGCCCACCACACAGCATCTGCCCTCTCTGTGTCTCTCTGCCAACCACACAGCATTTCCTCTGTGTGTGTCTCCCCCCCCCCACACCCCAAGACATACAACATCTCATCTCTCTCGCTCTCCAGCATTTCCTCATCTCTCTCTTCTCGCCCACATCCAGCATCACCATTCTGTCTCTCGCCTGTCCCACCATTGTCTTTTCTCGCTTTCCTCCCATCCTTCACTATCCAGAATTGCCTCATCTCTCTTCCCCTCACTCCAGCATCTCCCCTTCTTTCTCTCCCTCTCCCTCTCCCTCTCACCCTACCATCCAGCATTGCCCCATCTCACTCTCTCTCTTTCTCTATCTACTACCACCATCCAGCATCTCCCCATCTATCTCTCAGTTCCCCACCCCCCCTCCCTGATAAGTCACTTCCTCGCTGGCACCTCTGTCTGCCAGTTCACTCACCTGCAGCCTCCCCAATTCTGTGGCTGCAAAGAAACCAAAATCAGATACTAGGCCATAACCCTATGCATGCCACTGGTAGCTCTTGCTGGTCTTTCTCATTTGAAACAGGAAGTTACACCATAGTGGAAGGACCAGCAAGAGCCACCTGCAGCGCACACCAGGTTGTGGCCTGGCACCTGCTTTTGGTTTCTTTGCAGCCACATAATTGGGGAGGCAGTGGGTGAGTAGTTGTTGAGCAAACTGATGTGTGCCAAGGAAGAGAAAGTAGTGGTTTGGGCACCAGGCTGAGATCTCGCATATCCCTTGGAGTACATATCATGTGTTGAAAACCTATGATCTATAGTTTCTGAAGATTGAAGTTTAGTAAATGTAAAGCCATTTTTGAAAATATATTCTGGGGTGATCCAGTAATTTCAGATCAGTGAGTCCTATATGTCAGTTCCAAGCAAAATAGTAGAATTTATAAAGAACAAAATGACTGAACCCATGGTAGAGAATATTACATGGCAATCTGTTATTTGGTCAGATCATTATGTATTGGATTTCATTATCCAATGGTGGGAAAAGGGATCTAAACAGATACCATTTTTAAAAACTTATATATCTAGGAAGGAGATGTCTTCAGAAACGTTTTGGGATAAAGTTGAGCAATGGGAGATGGAAAATGAACTGTTAAATTTGATAGAAAGTGGGATGCAGTTAGTTCAAATATATTAGATGATCTAGCTCTTCAAAAAATAAAGACTAGGATGAGAAGGAAGGTTAATCCACAGCAAAAACAGCTCTGCCCATGATTGGAAAAAAAGTCTGGAAGAAAGACAGTTCAACTGAGGTTAGAACAGGGTGGAGAAATTAAATAAAAAATACAAATTACTTCTAAAAGAGAAAAAGAAACCTTTGAAATTTGACTGTTTGGAATTCCTGGATGATGTTTATTTGCGATGGGTGGGTGTTTGAGGGGATTTGGGAAGGTATTCTTTGATTCTTGTTGCTGGGAATTGAACCTTATTGTGTGCCTGCAACTGTTGGTTGTTTTGAAAATTGAATGAAGACATTTCAACATGAAAGAGAAAAAGAAAAACTATTTCTCCCAGGAAGTAGAAACTGTAGTGATGGATTCATAAAATTTTTTTAATATCGTGAATACTTTTAAAGATCTGAAAGACTTATTGCAACAGTTTCTATCTACCGCAACTGAATTACCTTCATATTTTCAGGGAAACATTCAGAAAATTAATCAGAATTTGATTAAGATGCCAGCTCTTAAGAAGTTGGATTTTATTAATAATGGAAAAATTCCTACAGGGATCTGCACTGGGACCAGTCCTATTTAACATATTTATGAATGATCTGGAAATTGGAATAAGTGAGGTGATTAGCCACCCTGTTTACTAAGCTGCGCTAGAGGCTGCTGTTCATTAATGCTGACACAGCCCATTCACTTTGAATAGGCTATGTCGGCATCGCTGCACATTAGCCGTTAATGCGGCTTAGTAAATGGGGGTAAACTTGCAGATGACAAAACTATTCAAGGTTGTTAAAACACATGCAGACTGTGAAAACTTGCAGGAAGACCTTAGGAAATTGGAAGACTGGGCATCTAAATGGCAGATGAAATATAATGTGGACAAATGCAAAGTGATGCACATTGGGAAGAACAACCCAAATCATAGTTACCTGATGCTAGAGTCCACTTTGGGGATCAGCACACAAGAAAAAGATCTAGGTGTCGTTGTAAACAATACGCTGAAACCTGCCCAGTGTGCGGTGGCGGCGAAAACAAACAGGATGCTAGGAATTATTAGGAAACGACCAAGAATACTATAATGCCTCTGTATCGTTCCATGGTGTGACCACAGTTCTGATTACCATATCTCAAAAAAGATATAGCGGAATTAGAAAAGGTTCAAAGAAGAGAGACCAAAATGATAAAGAGGGTGGAACTCCTTTCATATGAGGAAAAGCTAAAGAGGTTAGGGCTCTTCAGCTTGGAAAAGAAATAGTTGAGGGAAGATATGATTGAAGTCTACAAAATCCTGAGTGGTGTAGAACAAGTGGAAGTGGCTATCCTTATGTTCTGATGGGACAATTTTGATTTACAATCTATAGAAGAAAATCTATTGCTTAAAATATTTAACTCAGCATTTTGTGCCCTGGACCATTGCTCATTATATGAAAATGGGCAGCTCCTTTTTTTATATATAACATTTTTAATTAATTGGATTTCACTTATGCTCAATCAAGGGATCTTTCTCCTGAAGGGAGGAATATAAATGCTCTAATTGGATTACAGGGTGTGACAAACTATAGGCTGGTGGCATCTGTACCGCTGTTTATTGTCACTGATCAGTTATAATCATATTTGGAAAAATCTGAACTCTTGCATTATTTTCAGTCAGGTTTTCATAGGAAATTTAGTACTGAAACGGTTGTGGATACCTTATGGGTGGAGGGTAGATCTTTACTGAGTAGAGAGCAAAGGGCAGTCATTTTACAATTTGATCTGTCATGTGCCTTCGACCTTGTGGATCATGATATCTTGCTGTCAATCCTTTGTTCTTTTGGGGTTGCAGGTAATGTTTTGAACTGGTTCATGGGTTTTCTGATAAACCATTCATAGTGAGTAAGATTTGGTGGAACTCATTCTGATTCTTGGAAGGCTGATTGTGGAGTCCCCCAGGGGTCTCCCCTATCCCCTTCTTCGTTTAATGTGTTATTTAAGTTCAGTAGGGTAAATCTAAGCTAGATATAAATCTTTTATCTATGCTGATGCCATCAAAGTTCTGCTACCAGTTCTACACTCAAGGGATGTGGTATCTAGAGATTGCAGACTGTATTAAGTTGCTTGATTGGTTCACATTATTTGAAGTTAAACACAGATAAAACCTAGTTTTTGTTGATTGAACAAACATCAGATATTTGGAATGACAATACCTTAAAACTGAGTAAGCCAAATTTTACTTTTGAAACTAGTTTAAAGATTTTAGGTGTTATTTTGTCTAACACCTTTAATGTGTTTTAAATGCTAAAGAAGTTAAGAATTAGAGGGCTATTGGAACCCTCAGTTTTTAAATTGGTAGTACAAAGTTTGATACTGGGACAGTTGGATTACTATAATGTAATTTATCTGGGCTGCACAAAGTTTCTGTTAAGGAAATTACAGTTAATACAAAATACAGCTGCTAAAATAATGATATTCTCTGCGCATAAAAGGGAGAGGGTTACCCCATTGGTAGTGAATTTGCATTGGCTTCCAGTAGAAGTGTGTATTCAGTGGAATTTATGTGTAATGACATTTAATATTTTTTATGGGAATGCTCTTTCTTATATGCTGGACTTAATAGATTTCCCTAATTTGCGAAGAGCAGAGATATCAAGAAATTCTTTGTTATTTCAGTATCTGAGTACAAAGGGTATTTGTTTCAAATCAATATTTTCATCTAATTTTTCAATTTTAGCAGCACAGATTTGGACTGTTCTATCAGTGTATGTAAGAACCACTACTAATTGCATCTTTTGTTATGTTAAGGATTCAATTTTATGATTATATATATGTGGTTGATTTTAAAGTTATTCTGTCATTCTCTGGGGATTGTCTGAAACTCTTGTAAACTGTGATCTGCATGGAACTTGATAGTTGTTGTGGAACGTAAGACTATTTATATTAGATGTGATTTAATGGGACAGAGTCAACATGGAGTCAACCAAGAGAAGCCCTGTATCATGAATTTGATATATTTTTTAAGGTGTGAATGAAATGTGGATAAAGGTGAAGCAGCTGATGTAGTTATGTAGATTTTCAGAAAGCTTTTCTGAAAGTCCCTCATGAGAGACACCTGAAGAAATGTCAAAAGCCATGGGATAGAAGGCAGTGTCCTGTTTTGGTTTGATAAATGGCCAAATCTCTCAAAGGAAGAAGGTGAATAGTGGAGAACCACAGGGATATGTACTGGGACTGATGCTTTTCAAAAATATTTGTAAGTGATTTGGAAATGGGAACAATGAGTGAGATGATAAAATATGACAAAAATATCATAATTCCTCTGTTTTGTGGCATGGTACAACTATATTTGAAGTATTGTGTGTAGTTCTGGTGGCTGCATCTCAACAAAATATAGCATAATTAGAAAAGGTATAGAGAAGATCGATCAAATTGATTGAGGAGATTCAAGATGGCATCTTGAAGGGAGTCATGGGCAAGGTGTGCTCCATGCTGGATTGGATCCATGGAGAGATATAAGGGGAAGACCTGGCACTTTCCCTCCTAATCTCAGATTGCTTCTCCTTACTAATAGTCTATAATCCCGGAATTGCTCACCTATTTGGAAAATCTGCTGATCTCTCCTGTGGGGCCAGTTGAAGCTGCGACCCTGGTGGATGCATATGCTGTGCTGTGCCCAGATCAGAGGTAAGCTCCACCTCCCCCTATCAGTATCTTCAACTTTGGTAGAGCTACAACAAGGAAACATCGCACATTGGTGGTGCTGTTGTGGAGAAGAGCTGCTTACTGAAGATGCTGGGTATATCTGCTATATAAGAGAGGGTCCTAGACCTTCCTGCGTTGGTATCGGGAATATCTGTGAGTACACCCAGGTTATTGTAAGAAGGGAATGTAGAGGGCAGTTCTAAGCCTTCTTAGACTCCCTTGCATGATAATGGATCTGGCCTGGTCATCCTTTTAATGGTCTCTTCTTAACTATCACACTGAACTCCATATATGATAAAACAGTTTCAGCATTGACTAATATGGTTAATACCTATGACCCCTGCAGTTTCTGCTGGGGATTTTAAACACTGCAAAAGGTATAGGACTGGAGAATATGGAAAATTTGGTTCACTATTTGAAATAATGTCTCTTAAATTTTCTTAAATACCCTCTTCTATCTCTGGGAGATCTTTTAAAGAAATATTTGGAGGAAGTTTTGCAAATGTCTACAGATGATATCCCCCAAAGCGTATTATATTGCCTCAGAGTTGGTAACAGAATCTGCTCAAAGTGGAATTCAGGAAGGAGGTACTCCCCTGGTGGTTGATTTACCTCAGCATAACCTGGATATTAAAGGGTATTCTGAACATTCATATGTAGAAGTGATCAACCATGCAACTCTTATTGTGACTCATATTTCAGCAAAACAAGAGAGAAGAAAAGACCACAGAAAATCCACAGACAACCAAGGAGCGGAACTGGCCAAAGAAACGGGGGTGTGAACCACAAGTGCCAAAAGAATCTTTATTAACTGATCTGACACCATCATGTTTCAGCACAATGCTGCTTCAGGGGTCATGGCCTGAATTAAAAATGAACTATCACAATGCACATGTGCAGGATAGCACATCAATGTTATCTCGAAATTGAAATTCTGTGAAGAAGTTTTCATATGGCCACATGATTCTCAAAACATATAACAAGTGACAGAGATATGCATAATAAAAACCTGTGGGGAGTAAACTTCATGTGTCAGATAGTAGGATAGCTGATACTTCACATTTTTCAGCCTTTCTTGGCTTTTTGTAGATACCAGGTCAGCTTCTTTTCAAGGCTCTCCTTTCCTCTGCATATTTTGTATATATCCTGGGACTCTTCAAGAGGCTGAAAAATGTGAAGGATCAGCTATTTGACATGTGCAGTTTGCCCCACAAGAGCTTTTACCATGCCATGTCGCTGTCTCTGGTTATATGTTTCCAGATTCATATGGTCTTATTGAGGCAGCCATGGGCATAATATATATAAGAAATCATATTAAGGGTTAATTCTGTTTAAAGGTGCTCAAATACTATTTTAAATTCTCAGTCCTGCAAATGAAGGAATGCAAGCTGGAGTTAATTACTCAATGTCTAGCTTGGCTAAGCCAAAGGTTAGAAAGGTCAGTGAGAAATGAAACTCTGTCCCTTGTGAATAATGAAGGCTAGCTCAACATTTGTATACTATTAGGCATATTGAATAGTTTTGCAAGCAGGCATGAGCCAGACATATGACATATTGTAGTTTAAAGATTAGGCAGAAATACTGTTTAGAGAGAGGCAATAGATTAGAATTTAGAAGTTCTTGATATTTAGAATATGTTTTATAAGGATGCTTATTTTAGAATATGTTTTATTCTGTAATTTCTATGTAGAATATTTGTTCAATTCTTTGTCTGACTTTCTAAGCAAAGACTGCAGTGAAGAGGCCAACATGTGTTTTGAGTTTTCTGTGGTCCTAGCAAGTTCTGTGTAAGAAGCTGATAGGGGAAAGAGGTCAGGACTAGTCAGCTCTCTTCTCCTTGATTAATTATAGGTAAAATGTAGGAATGGATCTTGAAAGTAATAACTGATATGTATGCTATTAAGTAAGACTGGCCCTTGACCCCTTTAATGAATACCAGAGTTTAGTTAGCAGTTAGTACTAGGAATATGAGAATAATAAATGTAAGAATATCCATTATCCTCTAAGTGAATCCAGGTTAAGCTATAGATGAGAAATCAATCATAATAACATGCAGGAGTTCTGGAGCCCAAATGTCTGGCTTGAGGGGCCCCAGGTCATAGGTCAGTTTAGGATGTCTGGAACCTATGTAACTGATATTTGTATAAAGCTGATTGGTTGAGGCAAGGTAATCAATCTATTCCTTAACCAATTGGAGAGTAAGGAGGCTAGGCTAGGCTAGATAGAACTGTATTTAAGTGGGAGAAGAAGCAGTTTACGTCAGAAGGAGCTCAGAAGAAAGAGAAGGACAGAAGGAACAGACAGAAGAAGGAGAAGACAGCATAAGAAGAGAAGCAGCTGAGACAGAAGCCACAAAGACACAGAGAGCTGAGAAAGAGAAGAAAAGAGCTAGAACTGATGTCCTACTGTGTTTGCTGGCAAATAAAGAAGATTTCTCTCTCATTCTGGTGTGTGCTGTCTGACTCCTGAAGTATCATAAATTCATGCATCAATTCCTGCAACATTATGAAAACGCATTCACAGAATTTCAATTTTGAGATATCATTGATATACTATCCCACACCTATGCATTGTGATAGCTCATTTTCAATACAGGCTTTCATCCCTGATGCAGAAACACAGCCGTGTCGGATCAGTTAATAAAGATTCTTTTGGCACACGCAGTACCGGCCTCCATATTTTTGGTCAGCCCCACTCCTTGGTTGTTTGACTTTCATATTTCCACAGGATCAGGTTCATTGTTTTGAAATTGTTTGCTCACCACAGGGCTGTACTGTTTTTGGCCATAAGGTCTGGATGTTTCCTGATTTATCAAAGGACGCTCAAGATCATAGAAAAAGATTTCTTCAAATGAGACAGCAGGTTGTAACCCTTGGGGGCATATTCTTGCTGAGTTTTCTTTGTAAATGTGTGGTGATTATTTTTAAAGCATGTTTTTATGATCTAGAGCAGTTAACATTTCTGTTGGATGCAGAGATATTGGAGCTTCCTCTGGCTGTACAGGTTGAAGCAACTTTTGAGGACTTTGGGCTTGTAAATGAATAGAGAGTGGAGGAGTGGCCTGGTGGTTAGGGTGGTGGACTTTGGTCCTGAGGAACTGAGTTTGATTCCCACTTCAGGCACAGGCAGCTCCTTGTGACTCTGGGCAAGTCACTTAACCCTCCATTGCCCCATGTAAGCCGCATTGAGTCTGCCATGAGTGGGAAAGCACGGGGTACAAATGTAACAAAAATAAAAAATATATATTTTCTCCCTTCATTTTATTTACTGTGTTAATTTATCCCCTAGATTTGGGGATTTACTTTCTTGGTATTCCCACTCAGTGGTGGCCTGAATAGCACTGATTTTGTTTTATAGTTTATATTTTTTTCTTCTTATGTTGTATAGAAATTTTCTAAATATGTTTTTCTTATCAAGTGTATACTTCTATATAATTCTAGAACTCAATAACAAAATATATGATTAAGGAGATGGAATTATTGTCATGAGGAAAGGCTAGAGAGCTTGGGGCTCTTTAGTTTGAGGAAGAGACAGCTGAGGGGAAATATGACAGAGTTCTGTACAAATCCTTATTGAAGTGGGCCAAGTAAGAGCAAATTGATTTGTTTACTTTTTCAAAAAGTACAAAGACTAGGGCACACACCATGAAGTTAGTACATTTAAAACAAATTGGAGACAATATCTTTTCACTCAATGCATAGTTAAGCTCTGAAACTCCTTACTGGAATTTATTTATTTAATTTATTTATTGCATTTGTATCCCACATTTTCCCACCTATTTGCAGGCTCAATGTGGCTTACAGAGTTTGGTTATGACATAATCATTCCATGATATCAGATACAATTAGTAATGTACAAAGATTAGGTGAGGGAGGAGAAAAGAAAGGTGTTAGGCAAGATATAAAGTAGACTGTAATAATTGGGTGAGTTGGTGAGGTAATTTTGTAAGGCTATGGGTTCTATTTGTAGGCCTTGTCTTCAGAGATTGTCTTCCGAGATTTGCGGAAGTTAGTTATTTCATCAGTAGCTTTCAGGGCTGTAGGTATTGTATTCCACAATTGCGTGCTCATGTAAGAGAAGATGGTGGCGTGTATCAGCTTGTATTTTAATCCTTTACAGCTGGGGAAGTGCAGATTGAGAAATCTGCGGGATGATCTTATGGCGTTTCTGGGAGGCAAGTCCACAAGGTTTAGCATGAAGATTGGGGCATCTGCGTGAATGATTTTGTGTACAATCTTGCAGATCTTGAACGCAACTCGTTCCTTGAGTGGGAGCCAGTGAAGTTTCTCTCTTAGGGGTTTTGCACTTTCATATTTGTTTTTTCAAAATATGGAGTTTTTTTATAGTCTGTTCTTTGCAGCCAGCTTACAGTGCATTACAGTAGTCCAAATGACTTATTACCATTGATTGTACCAAGGTATGGAAGATATATCTCGGGAAGAAAGGTTTTACTCTTTTGAGTTTCCACATGGCGTGGAACATCTTTTTCGTTGTGTTCTTCACGTATCGAGTGTGAGGTTTCGGTCAATGGTAACTCCAAGAATTTTTAGATTTTGTGCGATGGGGAGAGAACAGTATGGTGTGATTATTGTGGAGTAGTTGTTTTTGTTGTGTTGTGAGGTGAGTACGAGACATTGTGTTTTCTCTGCGTTGAGTTTCAGCTGAAATGCATCCACCCAGGAGTGCATGATTTGGAGGCTTTGGTTGATCTCGTTGGTGATTTTGTTTAGATCCTGTTTGAATGGGATGTAAATCATGATGTCATCTGCATATATGTAGGGATTAAGGTTTTGATTGGCTAGAGGTTTGGCTAAAGGTATCATCATTAGGTTGAAGAGAGTTGGTGATAGTGGGGATCCTTGGGGAACTCCACATTCAGGTATCCATGGGGGTGATATGTCCGCATTCGTTGTTACTTGGTATGGTCTTGTGGTCAGGAATCCTTTGACCCATTTGAGAATGTACCTCCTACTCTGAAGTATTCTAGTATATGTAGTAGTATTCCATGATTAACCATGTCAAAGGCGCTGGACATGTCGAATTGTAGGAGGAGTATGTTGTTACCAGTTGCAATTGCTTGTTTGAATGAGTTCACTACAGATACTAGTACCGTTTCGGTGCTGTGATTTGACCGGAATCCTGATTGGGGCTCGTGCAGAATTGAGTGTAATCAGAGAGAGTTGATTCATCACTATGCCCTCCATGAGTTTGGTTATGAGCAGAATAGATGCTACTGGGTGATAGTTGGTTAGGTCCATTGTGCTTTTCTTAGCATCTTTTGGCAGCGGAGTAAGTAAGATGTTTCATTTTTCCGTGGGAAAGAGACCATTTTGAAGCCTGTGGTTTATATGATTCATGAGGTCTTTTTTGAATTGTTTGGGGGCGGATCTTATTAGGCTATTGGGGCAGATGTCTAATTTGCATTGTGACTTGGCATAAAAGCAGTTAGCATAGCTAGGTTTAAAAAAGGTTTGGACAAATTCCTGGAAAAAATGGCCATAACTGTTGTTGTTATAGACCTGGAAAAAGATGCTGCTTAATCCCACTGTTAATTAGCATGGAATCTTGCTACTTTTGAGATCCTACCTGGATTTTGCACTGTTGGAAACTGGATACTGGGATAGATGGAACTTTGTTGTGACCCAGTATTACATGGCTGTATTGCATTTGAAAGCCTTCCTCTTCCACTGGCAATAGGATCCTGATTGATAAAGTTGAGATTTTTTTTCAGCTTGATTGTTTTACAGTTGGTTAAATATAAGTGCTTATAAATAGGGTTTCTATTCCTAGGTGTTTTAATTATAAATAGGGATGTTCATTTTCCAGCTAATTACAGATCTATGAGGATACAAAAAAATCAGCATTTCAGCATCACAGCCATGAGTAGGCCCAGGCTAGCCGGGGCTCCTCCTGTTCTGCCTCCGACCCACCCAGCAACCAGGCCATCCTGTGGTTTGCATAGATCCCCAAGCCCCTCCAGCTGAAGAAATGTGGAGCCCACCCTAAGAACAGTGCAGCAGTCAGCAGCAGCACTTTGAGCATGATCAGTTTTAGCATGCTCGCAATTCCGGCATCAGCGGTTTAGAACGCTGCTGTCGACTGCTGCACTGGTCTGACGGGACGGCACTACATTTCTTCAGCTGGATGGGCTTGAGGATTTCAATTAGCTGAATTATGTTAATTTTGGGAAGGGTTTAGGACAAAAAAAGGAAGAGGAAATGGGGTGCATCATGCCTACATAGGTTAAAGATTGGTTTGCGCACCCCCCCCCCCCCCCCCCCAAAAAAAAAAAAATTTAATTTCTGGCTAAGCCACTGCAATGCTTATCAGTGTTCTCATGCTTCAGGTACTATTACTGGACACCCTTTTCAGTGGAATCCAATATGTACATTTGTGTCACGTAGGGATTGTCAGCGTAGAAAAGACACACAAACTGAATATGGGATATAAGGAAAGCCAGGTGAGAGTACTAGGGGAAGTGGTGTTTTTACCATCTTTAACTAATAAACAACTATATTACATTATTTTTTTGCATTGGGGGGTGTTTCATTGGTTAAAACTAAAAACAGAAGCCCTACTTATAAATAAAGGACTTTTGCAGCATGGCCAACAAATGATATTGTAGACACACAACTGCAGGTACCAGCTGTACTAGGACATGCTCGATTCTTATGTAGGACTGTGTGGTCTATTTTTAAATGGCAATATAATAAATGATATAGAACTTGTATTGCTAACATCTGTAGGAAGGGACATTCTGATTAATTGCTTCAACATCTCTTCTGTTCTTTGGAGCATCCTCTGTAATCTCTGGCTGTAAGGCATGGCTGGATCCTTTTTTTGTTGTTTACTAAGCTTTGTGCTATTTTTCATTTTTTTTCTCCAGCATTCACCAAGACTGTCTTTTGAAGATGATGGAAGTAAAGAGCCACTAGAACTATCAGTGCAACAGATTATGAGTGTTGTTAAGTCATCTGAAGAGAAGGTAAGGTGGAGCACTGGATATTATTTGTATGTATAAAGAATGAGTTTACACGTGTAATGGCACTATGCGTCTAAGTAATGGTTTTTTTTTTAAGCCACTGCTTACATATGTATGTCTGCAGCATATATGGTTTTCAAAGGGATAAGTTCGTGTTTTGGCAGGCCTAAAGAGTGGGCCCATATTTCCTTTTAAGCAAATGAAGTACATGTCTACTAGAAATTTGCATTTACCTCTGCTCCAAGGCAAGTAGCAGCTAAATACCTGTTTGGATTTATTTACCACCTTTTTGAAGGAATTCATTCAAGGTGGTGTACAGCAAGAATAAGTCAAACATAAGCAATAGTCAATTAACAGCAGTAAAAATATTCAAATAACAGTACAAGTATGGCATAGTATGCTATATTACAATGTTAACACAATACACATTTTAATAGGGTGTAAGCAAAGATGGAACATCAAACTTATAAATGGCAAGTGACCGACTCACTTGCAAATGCGCAGCAGAGACTTCCCTCTCTGTCCCGCCCCCGCGTCAAGACGTGATGATGGAACAGAGAGGGAAACTGCACTGAGGAGGGAACCGCCGAGGTCGCTACTGCTCCCCCCCCTCGAGGTCGCCGCCGGACCCCCTCCACCCGGGCCGAGCCCTCTCTTCTCCATTGAACTTACAGCGCTGAAACCGAAGCAGACAGATCAGCTCCCGTCGGCCTTCCTTCCCTGCCTGTGTCCCGCCCTCGCCGACGTTACGTCACACGAGGGCGGTACACAGGCAGGGAAGGAAGGCCGATGGGAGGCGATCTGCCTGCTGCGGTTTCGGCGCTGTAAGTTCAATGGAGAAGAGAGGGCCCAGCCCGGGTGGAGGGGGGGGGGCGGCAACTCCAGGGGGGTAGCGGTAGCGGCGACCTCGGGGGGGGGGGAGGGAAGAGGGGGAGGGGAGGGGGCCTTGGAGCTGGGAGGGAAGCAGGGAGGATGCTGGACATGGGAGGTCAGATGGAGGGAGCTGGGAGGGATGGACAGAGGGGGGCCTTGGAGCTGGCTGGGAGGGAGGGACAGAGGGGGCTCTTGAAACTGGGAGGGAGGGCAGGGGGAGCTGGGAGGGGAGGGGGAGGGACGGGGGCCTTGGAGCTGGGAGGGAGGGACAGAGGGCCTTTGAGCTGGCAGGGAAGGAGGGAGGGCGGGGGGCCTTGCAGCTGGGAGGGGAGGGGGGAGCAAATGGGGCCTTGGAGCTGGGAGGGAGGGAGGGAGTTACACATCAAAATAAAACATACTAATACTCGCCCGTTTTAACGGGCTTAACGGCTAGTATAGATAGATAAGAAAGAGTAACAGGAATAAGAAAATAAGGGCTTCTTTTACAAAGCTGCATTAGCGATTTCTTCACGGCAAATGAAAGGAAGCCCATAGGAATGGAATGGGCTTCCTCTTATTTCCCGCACTGAGAATCGATAGCAAGGCTTTGTAAAATAGGCCCTAAGGGACTAATTTAAAGAAAATTGCAAATGAGGTCCAAAAGGTGCGTGAACATTTTCTTAGCTAGGGTAGGAGTGGATAAACATGTCCTGCTATATTATGTGCAGCCTGTGTTACTTACTTCTTCCGTTAAAGGCCTGGTGGAAGAGCCAAGCTTTCACTTGCTTCCTGAAGTAGAGATGAAGGGGCATTTTTGAAAGAAACATCTAAGTCAGAATTTGGACGTTTTACAAAGACGTCCAAATTCGGAGACAGGGAGAAGGTCATTTTCGAAAAAAGATGGACTTCCATCTTTCGTTTCGAAAATACCAAGGACGTCCTTAGATTTGGATGCCCTTAGATTTGGACGTCTTTGATTTTCGAAACCAAAGACGTCCAAGTCTAAAATGTCCAAATGCAAGCCATTTAGACGTGGGGCGGAGCCAGCATTTGTAGTACACTGGTCCCCTGACATGCCAGGATGGCAATGGGGCACCCTAGGGGGCACTGCAGTGGACTTCATAAAATGCTCCCAGGTATATAGCTCCCTTACCTTGTGTGCTGAGCCTCCCAGAACTCACTACCCCCAACTGTACACCACTACCATAGCCCTTACGGGTGAAGGGGGCACTTATATGTGGGTATAGAGGGTTTCTGGTGGGTTTTGGAGGGCTCGCTATTTCCTCCACAAATGTAACAGTAGGGGGGTATGGGCCTGGGTTCACCTGTCTGAAGTACACTGCACCCACTAAAACTGCTCCCAGGACCTGCATGTGCTGTCATGGACCTGAGTATGACATCTGAGGCTGGCATAGAAGCTGTTAATCAGTATTTTTAATGATGTTTTTTGAGGATGAGAGGGGGTTAGTGACCACTGGGGGAGTAAGGGGAGGTCATCCCCAATTCCCTCCGGTGGTCATCTGGTTATTTCGGGCACCTTTTTGTGCCTTATTAGCAATAAAAACAGGTCCAGGTGAAAACGTCCAAGTTTTAATCTTGGACGTCTCTGCTTTTTTCCATTATGGCTCAAAGACGTCCAAGTCTTAGGAATGCCTGTCTCACCTTCACCACGCCCCCGATAGGCCCCCTTCAGATCTGGACGTCCTTGCGACAGGCTTTCGCTAGAGAAGTACAAAATTGGGTTTCGATTATACCGATTTGGATGTCTCTGAGAGATGGACGTCCAAGTGCCGATTTATGTCGGAAAATGAGCCTGATAGTCTTTGTTAAGCGAAGTCTTTCAGGGAATGCATTCCAGAGTGTGGGGGCTACTCTGGAGAAGGCTCGCTTGTGGGTATCACATCATGTGATGCCCATAGGAGAGGGTGTGGTTAGGGATACTCCTTGGAAGGACCTTAGTGACCTTGACGGTATGTAGAAGGAGATCCTGTTCTTCAAGTACTGTGGGCCATTTGCTTTAAGGGCCTTGAAAGTCAAACATAGAGTTTTAAATTTGGCTTTGTATTGTACTGGTAGCTGGTGTGATATGGTCATGTCGCTTACAACCTTCTATTAGTCTTGCTGCAGCATTCTGAATCAGTTAGAGTTGGTGCAAACCCTTTGTAGTCATATCGGTGTAGAGTGCATTACAATAATCCAGTCTTGATGTTATCATGGCATGTAAACTGAGACAAGGCTTGAGTTCTCAATGTAAGGGGACAGGCAGTGTGGTTGTCACAAGTGATAGAAGCTGCTCTTGAAAGTTGCTTGAATTTGGGGAATCAGAGTAAGTGTTGAATCGAACTGTATTCCAAGGTTCCTGACTTGTGATTTGAAGGGGAGTTCATATTTCCCAAAAGAGATTTTGATGTCAGGTATGTGCCCACTTGTGTTAGGGACCCATAGAAGCATGTTTTTACTTGGGTTCAGGCAAACCCATTCTTGAATTGATGTGTGATATGGAGGAGTGACGCGAAGTGATACATTCCACTGTTCTATTTTCCCAAATGATATTTTGATTTTGACTTTGCCTTCACATAACTCCTCACTATGTAACCATAACAGTACTGTAACAAATTGTATTTCCATCATTCACAATGTATTGTAACCATAACAGTACTGTAACAAATTGTAACAAATTGTATTTCCATCATTCACAATATATTGTAAGCCACACTGAGCCCGCAAAGAGGTGGGAAAATGTGGGATACAAATGCAATAAATAATAATAAAAAAGGGAACAATTGTGTTTACCTCTCTGGCATTAAAAAACAGCTCAAAAATGTAAAATGTAGTTTTGTAGCATCGCCTCTTAATTGGCTGCCATTTGGGATCCAGTTTTGTTAAGTTTGGCATTTATACATAGAAAGTGGAAGCACTCGCATGCATAGGTTGCAGTCGCTGCTTACAAATATTGTGCTTTATAAAATGCCTGTTCTGCTGGATATGCTGCAAAAATAACCTCTAAGGCCATGTAAAAAAACAGAAGACTCATTCAGTGAGCCTTCTCTAAAATGCTCTTCAAATTGTAAATGTCCAGATACGGACATCTCTTTCTTTACCTAGATCACCTATTGGCCCAGTGCAGCAGACTAGAGTTCATAAGTACATAAGTATTGCCATACTGGGAAAGACCAAAGGTCCATCAAGCCCAGCATCCTGTTTCCAACAGTGGCCAATCCAGGTCACAAATACCTGGCAAGATCCCAAAAAAGTACAAAACATTTTATACTGCTTATCCCAGAAATAGTGGATTTTCCCCAAGTCCATTTAATAATAGTCTATGGACTTTTTCTTTAGGAAGCCGTCCAAACCTTTTTAAACTCTGCTAAGCTAACCGTCTTTACCACATTCTCTGGCAATGAATTCCAGAGTTTAATTACACGTTGAGTGAAGAAATATTTGGTCTGATTCGTTTTAAATTTACTACATTGTAGCTTCATCGCATGCCCCCTAGTCCTAGTATTTTTAGAAAGTGTAAACAGACGCTTCACATCAACCCCTTCCACTCCACTCATTATTTTATAGACCTCTATCATATCTCCCCTCAGCCGCCTTTTCTCCAAGCTGAAGAGCCCTAGCCACTTTAGCCTTTTCTCATAGAGAAGTCAACCCATCCCCTTTATCATTTTCGTCGCCCTTCTCTGCACCTTTTCTAATTTCACTATATCTTTTTTGAGATGCGGCGACCAGAATTGAACACAATATTCGAGGTGCGGTCGCACCATGGAGCGATACAAAGGCATTATAACATCGTCATTTTTGTTTTCCATTCCTTTCCTAATAATACCTAACATTCTATTTGCTTTCTTAGCCGCAGTAGCACACTGAGCAGAAGGTTTCAACGAATCATCAATGACGACACCTAGATCCCTTTCTTGGTCTGAGACTCCTAACATGGAGTTGTAACATGGAATGTGTACTCCAAGGGAAATAACGAGACACAATCCTCTCTTCAAAAAGATATATATGAAATATATATTAAAAAGCAGAACGGACTTGTAATACTCCTCTCCGAAGAGATGTCTACAATTGTGAAATATATTTTTTTCAATATATTTCACAATTGTAGACATCTCTTCGGAGAGGAGTATTACAAGTCCGTTCTGCTTTTTAATATATATTTCATATATATCTTTTTGAAGAGAGGAGACCTGAGAGGATTGTGTCTCGTTATTTCCCTTGGAGTACACATTCCGTGTTACATCTTCCGAGGTTACAAAGACCCTTGAGGCAGGCCATTGGGCTGAAACACGGCCGTGTCGGGTCATTTTTATGTACATTGTTATTTTTTAACTTTTTTCAAGTGAATAAATATATAATTGTTGGTATCCTCATCCACTCTCCTCACTTTTTGTTTTATATCCCACGGTTTCGTGAGGGTTTTTACCTCCTTTTTTGATTTTACTCCTAACATGGAACCTTGCATGATGTAGCTATAATTCGGGTTCCTCTTTCCCACATGCATCACTTTGCACTTGCTCACATTAAACGTCATCTGCCATTTAGACGCCCAGTCTCCCAGTCTCTTAAGGTCCTCTTGTAATTTTTCACAATCCTCCCGCGATTTAACGACTTTGAATAACTTTGTGTCATTAGCAAATTTAATTACCTCACTAGTTACTCCCATCTCTAGGTCATTTATAAATATGTTATTATTTATAATTTTTATTAATTTTCAAAAACTTAAACAGGTTACATGAAACACAGCCATAAGAAACCTAGAAAAAAATAAACAATTCTTTCAATACAGGTACAAATTATAAGTAAATAAATGCGGCTTTCTTAGACCCCAACAATAAAAAAGAACAAAGTGAAGATCTTAAAGCATACATAACAAACACTGATCCACAGTTTTAGAAAATTATGGCGCCGTACTTCTCATCATTACTTCTATCTCTCTAATGTTGTTTCGAGTCGAGAAAAGATTTAAGCTGTTCAGGTATATAGAAAACATATTTTGTCTGATTTAACCTTATTATACATTTACAAGGATAAGATAAGAGAAAGACCCTTCTAGCTCTAATGTCCTTGACCTCATAGAAAGAAACATTTTCGCCTTAACTGAGTTGTCTTTGTCACATCAGGATAGAGCCAGATTTTTTCCCCACCAAAATTATGATTAGCGGATTTAGAGTAAAGTCTCATAATTGAGTTCAAATCCTGCTCAAAAACAAAGGAGACAATCATTGTAGCTCGTTCAGTGACATTGTCAAGTGACTGTTCTAAGATTGCAGTAATATTAGCCAAATCAATGTCCTTATTTGCGTTATCTTTTCTTTCTCCGTCTACTTTTTAAATTTTATTCGGAATATAGTATATTTTATTTAGGGGTGGTATGGCTTCTTGTGGATACTTTAGATTTTCTTTTAAGAACCTGGTAAATAATTCTAATGGAGCCACCCCCAAAAGTCTAGGAAAATTTAGGAGATGGAGATTTAGAGGGGCATAATTGAACGAAAACGCCTATCTCCATGGGCGTTTATCTCCAAGAACGGGTCCGTGAAGGGGCGGACCGAACCGTATTTTGGGAAAAAATAGACGCCCATGTTTTATTCAACAATGTGTGAGCTGGGCGTTTTTGTTTTTCAGCGATAACGGAAAATGAAAGCGCCCAGCTCAAAAACGAATAAATCCAAGGCATTTGTTCGTGGGAGGGGCCAGGATTCGTAGTGCACTGGTCCCCCTCACATGCCAGGACACCAACCGGGCACCCTAGGGGGCACTTTTACAAAAACAAACAAAAAGGTAAAAGAGCTCCCAGGTGCATAGCACCCTTCCCTTGTGTGTTGAGCCCCCCAACTCCCCCTCAAAACCCACTGCCCACAAGTCTACACCATTACTATAGCCCTAAGAGGTGAAGGGGGGCACCTACATGTGGGTACAGTGGATTTGGGGGGGTTGGACGACTAATAAGCATTAAGCAGCACAATTGTAACAGGTAGGGGGGATGGGCCTGGGTCCACCTGCCTGAAGTCCACTGCACCCCCTAACAACTCCTCCAGTGACCTGCATACTGCTGTCAGGGAGCTGGGTATGACATTTGAGGGTGAAAATAAAAAGTTGAGAAACTTCATTTTTTGTAGTGGGAGGGGGTTAGTGACCACTGGGGGAGTCAGGGGAGGTCATCCCCGATTCCCTCCAGTGGTCATCTGGTCATTTAGGGTACTTTTTGGGGCCTTATTCTTGAAAAAACAGGGTCCAGGAAAAGTGTCCTAAATTCTAGCTAAAAACGCATACTTTTTTCCCATTATCGGTGAAATGCGCCCATCTTTGTTCGGCAGATAACCACGCCCCAGTTCCGCCTTCGCCACACCTCTGACACGCCCCCATCAACTTTGTCCGCATCCGCGACGGATTGCAGTTGAAAACGTCCAAAAATCGGCTTTCGATTATACCGCTTTATTCATTTTTGTGAGATAAACGTCCATCTCCCGATTTAGGTCGGAACTTGGGCGTTTTTCTCATTCGATTATAAGCAGGTTAATCTCCTATTGTAGTTCTCTATTTGTTCTACTTTTCTTCAAATATCCATAGTATCCTTCACCACAGTTGCTTTAAACTCGCGTGTTTGTTCCACTTCATTTTGTAAATCCGTAATCTTTAAGGAAAAGTCTTGTTTAACCGATTCAACTGAATCTTTCAATTCTTGAAATTTTGAGTTCAAAGCCCCTCTCCTGAAGATTGTTGCAAGGTCTTATCCATATCGAGTAATTTCAGCCAGATCTTTTCAAGACTAACCTCCGGTTCTCTTCCCACCGACACTGGTGCCATTTGGTCTTTGGGCCTCAGCGACGCCTGTATCAAGCCGGGCTCCCCGCTGGGTCCACCAACAGACACACTTCTGGAGTCTGTTGGGTTAACCTCTCAGTTCGCTATGATCGCTGGACACTGAGGGATCGAGGAGATTGGCGGGGGTGGGGGGGGGGAACAGATGTTTCACCTTCCAGTGGAGGAGCCGCTTCACCAGGTCCAACCGCAACGGACTCCACCCCATTTATAAATATGTTAAAAAGCAGCGGCCCCAGCACAGACCCCTGGGGAACCCCACTAACTACCCTTCTCCATTGAGAATACTAACCAATACTAACTCTCTGTTTTCTATCTTTTAACCAGTTTTTAATCAACAATAAAACACTACCTCCTATCCCATGACTCTCCAATTTCCTCTGGAGTCTTTCATGAGGTACTTTGTCAAACGCCTTCTGAAAATCCAGATACACAATATCAACCGGCTCACCTTTATCCACATGTTTGTTCACCCCTTCAAAGAAATGTAGTAGATTGGTGAGGCAAGATTTCCCTTCACTAAATCCATGTTAAGTCTCATTAATCCATGCTTTTGAATATGCTCTGTAATTTTGTTTTTAATAATAGTCTCTACCAACGTCAGACTCACCGGTCTATAATTTCCCACATTTCCTCTGGAACCTTTTTAAAAAATCGGTGTTACGACTTCCGGTGGAGCTGCCGGCCAAGATGGCCGCCGCACAGTGAGCTCCAGCTAGCAACGATCGGGGACCCCACCAAAACGCGATGAAATAGCTTCCAGAGTCGGCGGTTTAGCCTCCCCTCTCCTCCGGAAGGCACACCAGCGCGATTGAGACCCGTAAACCCCGATTCGGGGGGGAGAAAAACGGCGAGAACAGATCGACGGCGGATCCCCGCCCACGTGAGGAATCGCGCCGAGAAAAGAGCGCCGAAATCCGCCTTCTTCTTACAAGGCATAAGAGTAAGCAAAAGGGCTTGGCGATATCAAAGGCAGAACGGAGGGGGAGAGGGAAGGCGAGCCGCAAGGCACGGAGGAAACATCGAGAGCAGCCCCCGAATGGCGGCCACGAAGTAGGTGGGAATATAAAAATATAAATGAAAGGAGACGCAGGCAGCTCTACAAACCGGCACAATAGCCAGCAGAATCGGCAGTCTGGACTTGGGCCTCTGTTTCAGCTAGTAAAACAGTAAATCTAAACAAAAAATTGGCAGTCTGGGCTTGGGCCAATGTTTAAACTATTACAGCAGTAAGCCGCGTGACTCCCCAAAGTAGCTGGCAAAGAAAAGGGACAGACGCCATTACACTCTGCAGACAGATTACGTCGTGCTTACCCTCCAAAAGCATTTTGTATGGCGACCAGAAGTACAAAAAAAGAGCTGGAGAAGGACAAAACCAAGAGCGGAGGACCAAAAATGACGGAGAAAAACCCGCCTCCATCGCCACCAGTGAGCTCGGTTTGGGCCTCAGAAATAGTAGCAGAGGTAAGAATGGCGGTGGAGGAAACCATGAGCCACAAGTTACAACAAATAATTGATAAGCTTGATGGCATGGACCAAAGGTTTACTACTTTTGCTAACGAACTTCAGGAGGTCCAACAGCGACTAGGAGACGTAGAAGATGCCTCACAGGAAACTTCTAAATCCATTGAACACCTCCAAAAAACAGTAACAATCTTAGAAGAGAAAGTGGATGATTTGGAGAACCGCTCACGTAGAAACAACCTCAGACTGATAGGTATACCTGAATCAGTACCAGATGCAGATCTGAGAGATTTTCTGGAACCCAGGCTCACTAAGTTATTGCCAAATCAGAGCACGGTGGGGCAACTGAAGATAGAACGGGCGCATCGTTTGGGGCCGAGGAAGGAGGCAAATACCCGCCCACGTGTAGTCATACTGAGACTGCTTAATTATCAACACAAGATGGAGATCCTAGCAACTCTCCGGAAAGGAGGAACGTTGGAGGTGGAGGGACAAAAGATACTATGCTTTCAAGACTACTCAACTAAAGTGTCCCTCCAACGTAAGCAATTTTCGCCCATTTGTGGGCGGCTACACAAAATGCGGATAAAATTCAGTTTATTGTATCCGGCTAAACTCAGGATTCAGCATAATGGGACAGTGAGAATCTGTGACACGGTAGAGGCCGCTCAAGCATTGGTGGACCGGTTAGAGAGAGACAGCTCGGAAGCATCAAGAGACACATGAGTAAGGAATCCGAGGCTCACCAGTGGGAGAGACACTGCTGAACGACAGGGAGCAGCGAGAGACAGAAGATCTGTAACTATAATTGTGTGGTTGCCAATGTTGGACTTGATACTGTTATTTGATGTTATCTAAGGGGGGTTGTGAACATTAAGGGGGGGGGAGGCAATATGCAACATATGCAAACAGTAAGAATGGGGTCCCTGATCGGAGCACGGAGGCAGACAGCACATTTGGTGCTGTTCAGTTTGGGGGAAGGGGAGAAGACGGGAGGAGGGGGGAGGGGAGGGGGGGAGGAGGGGAGGGAGGGTATAGAGGAGAATAAGAGCTTCAGGGCAACAAGGGAAAAGGGTAACATAAGAAACACACAAAGAGCTTCACGAGGAGAGCACTCTAGTGAAAAATCACAGTATCAGAGGTGGGGGGGACACTGGCTGGGATGTCCCCCCTGCACAAAGAGAGATATTCACCAGGTATTTAAAAAACGCTTGAGGATATGTGATGGTCCTTAAAGTTGTAACATGGAACGTGGGAGGCATCTCATCGCCGATTAAACGGCAGAAGATCCTTCACGCACTCCATAAGCAACAGGTATCAATAGCAATGCTTCAGGAAACACACTTAACAGCTAAAGAACACGAGAAATTATGTCGATGGTGGGTAGGATCATATTATGATTCACCAGCACTGGGGAAAAAAGCAGGGGTAATAATACTAATCAAGAAAGGGATTCATATTACTACACATAAGATCATAGCAGATAAGGAAGGAAGATATGTGTTGGCGCACCTGACAATAGAGCGTCAACCAATGGTTTTGTGCAATGTATATGCTCCAAACACTTACAACAAAGCATTTTATAAAAAGCTTCTGCATCACCTAACAGGTCTGGAAGGAGTTCCATTGTTGTTAGGAGGAGATTTCAACGAAGTGGGAGACCCCAAACTAGACAGGTCACAGGGGGACAAAAGGAGGGGAGCGGGAGCAGAATCTAGAGGAATTGGACTGTTGAGTGGGGTTCTTGACCTGGTGGATGTGTGGAGAACACTACATCCGTTGGAGCGAGATTACACTCACCTGTCCCGGGCGCATGCCACCATGTCGAGGATTGACTACATTTTTATCTCCCGTCCACTATTTACGAAAATCCGCAAGGCGGAAATAGGACCCATAAAAATATCAGACCACGCAATGGTAATGGCCATGTGGGAGCCCACAGAGAGTAAATCTAGTTCATACCAATGGAAGTTCCCTACAAGGCTATATAAAGATAGGAAATTTCGGGAATTTATACTAGCCAAATATAGACAGTTCCAAGACACTAATCAGGAGCATAGGACAACTCCCATATTATACTGGGACACAGCAAAGGCGGTATTAAGAGGTGAGATTATTGCATACACAAGCCACCAGAAAAAGATATGGGAGAGGGACATACAAAGGTTGGAAAAAGATATTACCCGACTGAGACGCGAGTATGGACACCACCATAATATTCTGCTGAAAGCTAAGCTTCTAGAAATGCAGCAAACACTAAATGAGAGAATACATGATAAAACACAAAAGAATCATATGTATTATAGGTATCACTTATACAAATTTGCAAATAAAAGTGGTAGGATGATGGCCAGGATGGCAAACCCAAGACAAGGAAATTACAAAATAAACGCGTTATACTCTTCGAGAGGGGTATTAGAAAATAAGGATGATTGTATAAATCGTATCATGCAAAAATATTATCAGAAGCTTTATGCTTCACCTGACCCGCCCCCAATGGACAGTGAGATATATCTAGCAGGGCAGGATCTTCCGCAGATAGACGCACAGAGCCTAACCATGCTGAATGCTCCCATGTCTGTTGAGGAGGTATTATGGGCAATACAGCAAGCACCCCTAGGAAAGGCCCCAGGCCCTGATGGATATAGGGGAGAATTATATAAATTGATGAAGGAGGAAGTAGTAGAACCCCTTACTGCAATGTTTAACACGATAGTGCAAGAACAACGAATGCCCATGTCATTACGAACGGCGCAGATTATAGTTCTTCCAAAGCCAGGGAGAGATGTACAAAAACCTGAATCATACAGACCTATTTCGTTATTAAATTTTGAAGCAAAATTGTTTGCAAAAGTCCTGGCAAACCGCCTGTCCCGAATACTACCAGATGTTATAGAGGACTCGCAGGTAGGATTTGTACAGGGCAGAACCATCACTAAAAATGTAAGGAAGATATTGGTAACATTGGAGGAGGTATCTACAAAGGCCACACCATCAATATTAGTCAGTTTTGACGCCGAAAAGGCGTTCGACAGGGTGGTCTGGGATTTTTTATTTGGCACGCTAGACGCGTATGGCATAAGAGGACCATTCCAGGATGCAATTAGAGCATTATATTACCTCCCACAGGCTCAGGTGTGGGTTAATGGAATTCTGTCCCCTTCGTTCCCTATCCATAGGGGGACCAGGCAGGGTTGCCCCCTGTCACCCTTATTGTTTGTGTTAACGCTAGACCCACTGCTTAGAGATATCCAATGTAACCCTGATGTGCAGGGAATCAGGGTGGGTACAAAAAACTTTAAAATAGCGGCTTTCGCTGATGATTTGTTGGCACATGTGACTTCTCCTGAAACATCACTGAAGGCGCTATTAGAATGTATGGCAGAGTATGGGGACTTCTCTGGCTTTAAGCTAAACCTGGAAAAATCAGAAGCCTTATGCAGGAAGGAGGCCCAAGTGGGAGAGTGGCACCGACAGCTTCCATTGAGATGGGCAGAGGAATCCTTTCGATATTTAGGGGTGCGATTAACTATGGATACTACCACTCTGTATAGGATAAATGTTGACAAGCTGTTACAGGATACCAAAAGGGTTCTGGAGAGATGGAACCACTTGCCTTTATCACTAATAGGCAGAATAAATCTCTACAAAATGATCATATTTCCGAGATGGCTCTATATCATGCAGGTGTTGCCAATCCATATATTAGGTAAAGATTTACGGAAATTAAATAGGATGTCTAGGCAATTTGTGTGGGGGGGGAAGAAGTCTAAAATGCGATTTGAATATTTATATGATGGATGGGCTCAGGGTGGGCTAGGTTTCCCCTGTATTAAGCGATATAATCAGGCGTGCCTTTTGAGACATATCAGGGATTGGACACTTAATACACATCAACACACACCGACGAACTGGGAGCGAGCGCTATTCGACCCCTGGCATTTGAACTTTCTTCTGCAGGCAAAAACAAAGAATTTGCCAACTACTTGTAGAAGAAGTATACTGTTGCAACCACTGCGACGTGTCTGGCAGTTCCTAATGCACAGCTGGAGACAAGACCCGAATGTTAGTGATCAACTTCCAATACAGGGGAATAGGGATTTCCCCCCCGGGTTAGAGAAAGGGATAATGGCTAGATGGTCGGAAATGGGCATCACTTTATTTGAACACTTAATGAATGAAGAGGGAAACCTGCATAGCTTTCAGAGCCTGCAGCAGAGACAGGTGTTGGCCCAGAAGGACTATTATACATACAGACAATTGCATCATTACTGGCATAGTTTAGATCAGGCAGCCCTGGGCACAAAATTGGGTCAGAAGATACGTGAATTCCTGGAGGGGGATGCACATGGACAGGTATCAATATCGAGCTTACATAAGGCCCTGGTCCCGCTAGGTCCTCCCAGAACATATGAGAAGCTTAAAGACACATGGAGCAAGGACTTGGGATATGAGTTGAAGGGAATAGATTTTGCAAAACTAATCAAAGGTATACCGGGGCAGGTGGGGGGAGCAGAATTACAAGAGAGTCAATTTAGGGTTATTCATCGAGGCTACATAACACAATCCCAGGCTGCAAGGGCGGGATGGAGCTCTGATCCCCAATGCCTTAAATGTCAAAGAGAGAGGAGCACATTTTTGCATGCATTTTGGAGGTGTGATAAAATTAAAACATTTTGGAAAGCGATACAGGAATACCTAGAACAAGTATTGAGGCAAAGGGTGCACCCCTCTTGGAGAGGAGTACTCTTGAACAAAAATAATGCATATGGGATATCGGATAAAAACTTGGAGGGATTTTTATGTAAAGCATTTGCAGTGGGCAAAAAATGCATACTGAGACATTGGATGCAGGCAGACCCACCCTCTGTTTGGCTGTGGAGGAATAAGCTACATGAGCTAATGTTGTGGGAGGCAAGGGATGCATATGATAATTTGAGGAAAAGAAAGAAATTTCTTAATGTCTGGACTCATTATTTGCAAAATATATCCCACAGAGCCAGAAGTGCTATACTTAATAGATTAGGACCGATACAATGAAGTTATGAGCCCCTCGTGTAAGTGAATAAAGATTGGACAAGGTTGTACAAGAGTGTCAATAGGATGTATGAAGCTTTAATCCAGAGTGTAATGTTTCATTTTCTTTTGGGGGGGGGGAGGGGAAGGGGTAAATGTTAAAAAAGTGATGGGATAGACATGCTGTCAGATAAGTCGCTGTTATAGAAATATTGATAAGTTATACACTGTAAGCATTTACTATGTTTGAATTGAAGTTTGACCATCAATAAAAACCGTTTATACTTAAAAAATCGGTGTTACATTGGCCACCCTTCAATCTTCCGGTACCATGCTCGATTTTAAGGATAAATTACATATTACTAACAATAGCTCCGCAAGCTCATTTTTCAGTTCTGCCGCAGACCTCTTGCTCCCAGCGCCACTTCAAGCAGTGACCTCAAAAAGAGGACATGTCCAGGTAAAACCGGACATATGATAACCCTACTTGTAGATGCCTCCTTCAGTTCCATCTTAAATCCCTGGTGGTCCAGGGGTGTAGTCGGGGTAGGAGTGATCACCAGTTGATCTTGCTGAAGCTGGCTCTGCTGTCCAAATGGCTGCCTAACCTTTTGTGATAATTCCCTCCTTCAATTGACAGCTCCGATGCACAGGACCTGCATCCCCCTCCCCACCCACACAGACAAAATTCCCTGGTGGTTCAGTGGACCACGCGCGCACACCCCCACACCCCAGCAACTGACCCTGGTGGTCTAATAAGCCTCCCCTCCCCTTTCCAGTACCTTAAAAAATGTTGGGCAGGAGCAATACCACCTCCCTCCAGCTTCGGCGCCGCCTCTTCCTAAATGTTGCGCTCAGCCCCTGCCCAGTGCATTCGGGCATGCACTGGGCATGGCTAAACACCATATAAGGAGAAAAACTCCTTATTTGGTGCTTACCCCCACCCAGTGCATCCCAGGATGCACCAGGCAGGGCTGGGCACCGCCATTTTGTGCAGGCCTGGCCATGAGGCAGGAGGATGGAAGGTGTTGCTATCACCCTCCTGGGGGGGGGGGTCGTTGGAGGGGGGAGTGGCAGCCACGACCAAAGGGGGGGGCGGGGCACGGGACCGGAGCATGGCAGGAGGCGGAGCTAGTGTGGGAGAATACACAGGAAGGGAGGAGGGCCGGCCCGGGGCTGCTAAAATTGGAGATTTTTCGTGCGGGGGGGGGGAAGTGGAGAGCAGGGGAGGGGGGCAAGGCGTCCATACAGGACGCTCATGACGAGCGACCTTGCCCCCTCCCGATCCTTTTTTTTTTTTTTCTTTTTTGGTGCTGAGGGAGAGGGGAGTAGCGGTGACCTGGGGTGTCAATAAAGGACGCCCCTGACGCGTTTTCGCCCCCCCCCCCCCCCCCCCCCCAGTTATTTTGTTTTTAATGGATTTTGTAAACTTCTAGCAGACAAACAGCCCTAACGAGAGGTACAGACTCTCGTTAGATTTCACGGTGTTTTCCTGCGTTAAACGAATCGGAAAAGGTTAGTGCATGTCATTTCAATGGGATTTGTAGAAGAATTGCTCATCTGCATTCAGTTTTCGTTAGCTGCTACTGTCGTCGGAAAATAGGCTTTAGTGAATGGAAAGGATAGGAAATTCTTCCTTAAGGGCTCATTTAATGATGAAAAACGTTTAGTGCATCTGGGCCTAAGTTCCTTGATGTTCACTCTGTCACTCTTTTGTGACTCTACAGTTCCCGGTATCTGCCTCTCTATATTGAATAGATTAGTGACTAAGACCCTGGATTGATTATCCCCTAATGCTTTAAGGTAGTGGAACTCACCAGCTCCACTAATCCAGCTTTCAGCCATCCCACGGCAGCAGCTTTGCTATCTCTGACAGAGGATCAGGAACAGGTTTCCCTGATGACTAAATCTCTTTTCCTTCAGGGCATTCTATGCCACAGGGGACAGCTGTGAATCAGACTAGCAACCCTTGATCCTTTCAATCTCTTTTGTAACAGGCCTCTTTTCTCCAGCGGGACAGCTGTGGACCAGAGTGCCAACCCCTGTGCTTGTTTCTCCTCCTCAGCTCCTAGAGCAGTGGTTCTCAATCCCAGTCAGTCAGGTTTTCAGGATATCCACAAGGAATATGCATGATAGATTGCATGCTCTGTCTCTTCTCAAGGCATATCTATCTCATGCATATTCCTTGTGGATGTTCTAAAACCCAGCCTGGCCAGTGTGCCCTGAGGACTGGGTTAGGAACCACTGCCCTAGTGTAGGGAGCCAAGACTCCTGTGGGCCCTGGAGTGGGTAACTCACCTGCTGTACTTCTACATGCTCCTTACTAGACCATCTTCAGAGAGGAAGGGTCAGGGCTCCTCCTTTAACTCAGAGTTTTATACTTCTCTCCAAAAGCTTAAGCTTCAGTTCTATTGGATCATTTCCTCCTTGTACCTTGATGAGGCTTAATTTGAATATTGTACTGCTGCAACTATATGCTTTATCTTATGTGTGTTTTAAATATCTTAGCATGTTTGCTTTATGTATGTTTTCACTGTATACCACCTGGAACTATGGATAGTTGCGGTCTATAAATATTTTAAATAAATAAATAGATCTCCTCCTATTCAGATTTGATTGGCATCTTTCTGGAGCAGAGGCCCAGAAGGTTCTGCCTGGAACTGCAGAAGAAAGTGCATTTGGCAGCCTGTTACGCTAGTAATGTCTCTGTCAAAGCTTTCATACAGCATTCTTTGTCTGCCACTAAAAATGCTGAAGTGCTTATGAAAATGTGCCACAGCGCCTCCTTTATATTCTTCCGTCAGTCTCTGTGCAAGTTGCAGCCCCATCAACTGGTACCTGAAAAATCATTTGAGAGCTGCTGGAGGTCCATATTCAGTTTTCCCCTTCTTGGTCCATCAGAAGCCCTAATTATTACTATTATTATTATTATTACTACATTTGTATCCCACATTATCCCACCTTTTTGCAGGCTCAATGTGGCTTACAATTCATCGTGGATACTGGAAATAGAAAAGAATGTACATTTGGTTTTACAGCGAGTTTTGGGTACATGATGGTAATACTGAATGTCTTGTTCTAGGATATCCTTTTATTTCCAAGCTTTAAGGGGTGAAAATCCTGTGTAATTGCTATGGTTTATTGTTTGTGCAAAGTGCTATCTTGTACCTGCCCAGGTCCAGTTCCTGGCTCAGGCAGAATACAGGGTGCCCCCAGGTGTGGGTTCCAGGGTAGTTTCAGGATTATGTACCTAGCTCATAAGGGAAGTATGACAAGTTCTCATGAATGGAGTATCTTCACATCATGCCCAACTTGCCTCCACAGCACAGTACTAAGGGTGGGGCTGGCTTCAGGAGGTTAAAATAGAGATTTCCTCCAGGTACCCGATGGATCAGACTGTAAAGCTTTTCAAGATCACTAATGTTTGTGGTAGGAGGCCTTGTAGTCAGGTAAGGCTAGAGGAATATAGAGAAACTATATTTATGGTGATAGCCCCAAATTTGTGGAACCCTCTAGCACAACAGCTGAGACAAGTTCAATCAGTACTCCTCTTGGAAAGCAGCTAAAAGCCTTCTTTTTTGAACAGGCCTTTAAGTGATTTGGAGGGGCATAATCGAACGGCGCCGGCCATCTATTTGGCCGGTGCCACAAAGAGCAGTCCCAAACTGTATTATCGAAAAAGATGGCCGGCAATCTTTTGTTTCAATAATACGGTTGGGGCCGGCCCAATGTCAGAGATGGCCTGGTTTCAGATAGTTGGCATCGGTTTTCGCCGATAATGGAAATCGATGCCGGCGATCTCAAACCCGGCCAAATCCAAGGCATTTGGTCATGGGAGGGGCCAGCATTTGTAGTGCACTGGTCCCCCTGACATGCCAGGACACCAACCGGGCACCCTAGGGGGCACTGCAGTGGACTTCAAAAATTGCTCCCAGTTGCATACCTCCCTGCCCTTGTGTGCTGAGCCCCCCAAAACCCACTCCCCACAACTGTACACCACTACCATAGCCCTTATGGGTGAAGGGGGGCACCTACATGTGGGTACATTGGGTTTTGGGGGGGGGGGGGTTGGAGGGCTCAACACTTACCACCACAAGTGTAACAGGTAGAGGGGGGGATGGACCTGGACCCACCTGCCTGAAGTGCACTGCACCCACTAAAAACTGCTCCAGGGACCTGCATACTGCTGTCAGGGAGCTGGGTATGACATTTCAGGCTGACATAGAGGCTGGCAAAAAAGTTTTTTGTTTTTTTTTGGGTGGGAGGGGGTTGGTGACCACTGGGGGAGTAAGGGGAGGTGATCCCCGATTCCCTCCGGTGGTCATCTGGTCAATTGGGACACTTTTTGGAGACTTGGTCCTACAAATAAATGGACCAAGTGAAGCCGGCGAAATGCTCCTCAGAGCCGGCCTTCTTTTTTCCATTATCAGCTGAAGCCGGTCATGTCTTAACAACGCCCCCGTCCCACCTCCATCCCGCCTTCCATACCCTGCGGAAATGCCCCCTTTAACTTTGGCCGGCTCTGCGACAGAAAGCAGTTGGAGCCGGCCAAAATCAGCTTTCCATTATACCGATTTCGCTGGCTTCAGGAGATGGCTGGCCATCTCTCGATTTGTGTCGGAAGATGGCCGGCGATCTCCTTCGAAAATAAGCTGGTTGGGCTCTAATCTAGATCATAAAGGATTATACTTTTGTTGTTTTTACATGTATTATATGTTTGTAATTTTAGTATGAATGTTCTTATGTATGCCATCGAGAATTGTAGATGGTGTGGCTTGCAAATTTTTAAAAATACATAAATAAAACTGCATTATTTATCTCATAATAGCTGCTCGGAAACCTGGAGTTTTGCACTGAGAGAGAGAGAGAGGTCCGGACTGCTCAGTAGTGTGGAGACTGTTCTAAGAGCTTGGGACTTAGGTGCCTGTCAATAGCCCCCCCTTTTAGTGACTAGGCAAGTGGTTCCCATACCTGGTCCTGGAGGCACCCCAGCCAGTCAGGTTTTCAGGATATCCACACTGAATATTCATGAGAGAGATTTGCATTGCAGATCTATCTCATGAATATTCATTGTGGATATACTAAAAACCTGACTGGCTGGGGTGCCTCCTTGGCCAGGTTTGGGAACCACTGGCCTATGCTCTTCTACTCTTGCCTAAGGCAGGGCTGTGCAGTATAATAAAGCTAAGGTTTGGATAACAGTGGCTTATTGTCAACAGACAATGCTAGGGACAGTTTTCAGTAGCCACTTACTTGCCAAAATCTGTACATACTTTTTTTAGCTAGTTATCAAAGGGAAACTACTCAATTAATACAAAATATGTATGCACAAAAGACACTGTACTTTACATTTGCTCTTTGTGTGGATATCTGATCAGAGGCAAAATGGCATGAATGCATTTGAAAACTGAATGTTCTTGTGTTGTTTTCCTCTCCTAACCTAAATATCCCTCTTTAATGCCTCTTTTTACCTTGGCTACAAGTACATACACTATGGAAGCCTGTTCATGCTTTTAGACAGGAACAGGTGGGCAGTGGCTGGACAAGCTTAAGTTACCCAATTAAACACTTGCTTGCCAGGGTAATTTGTTTTGAAAATTGCACCCTCTGAGAATAGCAAACCAGCCTTTGCACAAAGGGGTGAAGAGGAAATGACTGACATGGGTACCTGCATTTCTCTTTGTTCAGGTTGTGTCCTGCAATGTCTTGGGACAGTGCATGCGGTTTTCCATCACTGTGGCCAGCGCTACGCCTGCTGCAAGCCAGCAGACATACAATGTATGCGTCTCCCCACTCCACCTGCAGGTAAGAAGGAAAGAGAAGAAGATCTAGATGTGATAGACTAGCTGTACTGCAATGGTGAGGACACAGAGCCCATCCAGTGTTGTCATTTACTGGTACATTTATGCTTCTAGAGGTTTTTATGACATTCTCAAAACTAGAAGTTTTTTTGTAATAGGGGGTTAAACCATTTTTATTGGTGATCATCAAAAAACACAAACAAGCATGAACATGTCAAATAAGGAATAAAAAATGGAAGAACAACATTTTCTAATTTATAGCAAATCTAAACTAACAGTAGATCATCTTTTCCCCCTCTCTCCCTATGTATTAGTATTCTCTACTCCACTTCGAACTCCCTCTACATTCATCCTAACCAAAGGAAATGGAAAGCATGTGTTTTGACCCTCCACACCGATACAAAAGAAATAAAAGGGAGAGGATATCAAATGATCTCCTCCCCCGCCTAACTCCCCCATAACCCTCTCATTTAGGTTGCCATCTATTAAGCTATCACTTCCCATCCTCTATTGTGTTCAGGATCAAACTATGCGTCCTTGGAGACAGAGACTGCAGGGTAGGGATCTCAGATCAGCAAAAATGCCTTTTGGCATTTAAAAGTAAGACCAACATCCTGAGCCTCCATACGTAGCAAGGTATGAAGTTTGTTAAACCAGAGCCAATGTGTGGGGGCTTCATCCCTTATCCAAGTCTGCAAAATACATTTTCTTTCCTTCCAAATGTGCTTTAGCAAAAATAATTTTTGCTCCTTTATCCTTTAAGACCCCTAATTCTAAATTCCCCAATAAAATGCTCACTGGCAAAATCCTAATGGAGTAACTCGACAGTTGCTCCAGATAGTAAACTATCCCACATTTAACACAAATAGGAGAAGCCGTACATCCAAATCTATATGCCTGATTTTGAGAGAAAAACGCCTTATACAGTATTCTAAATTGACATTCTCACAAATTGGCACTGTGAATCAAGGAGAGAATAGCCTTAAGTTGCAGTAGAAGTTTTGTTATTCTCCCCCCCTTCCCCAAATCTTGATTCCATTTATCCACAAGAGTACCATGATTTTTAGGTGGGCCATATACCCACGACTCACAAAGAAGAACAGGCACTGACCTAGTCTTTGGGGCCTCTACCTCAAATATATTTGGAAAGTTTTGCTCTAACCTGATTGGTAAGACCCCTTATCCAAGGAATGCAAGTAATGACTATGTTGCATATGCACAAAAGAGCCTCCTGGACCTTCAGCAATCTGATGCTATGTTTCATTAAATGATATTAGAGTTCCATCATCCCTAAGAAAATGTTCAGTTAACGTGAATTCTGTTGGCGTCCACCCTGAGAAAACAGCATTTCCCAGCCCTAGCATAAAATCTCCATTGCACTCAAGAGGTAGTATATCATTACATATTGGGGTTTTTTTGCCCACAATCCAGCCAATAGCATCCAGGCCTCTCGCAGTGGCTTGAGCAAGACAAAACTCCTCAAGTGAGAAAGCATTCTATTACTGGGGATGTGGAACGGATAATTAAAATGCCATGGGTAGAAAAATTCTCTTTCCATTTGCAAGGGGATAAAAGCCTCTTGGCGAAACAGCCAGTCACTGACATTTCTCAATAATCATGCATAATTGTACTTAGGTAATTCAGGGAGGCCTAAGCCTCCAAACCTCCAGCCCCTCTGCAAAAAGTCTAGTTTTAATGTTGACTCCCCCACCCCCACCCCCACCGCTGAAAAACTTAGGAATTGCCCTATTTACTATGAGTAGATCCTTTAATAGCAGATGAATAGGAAGTTGTTGTAGAGCATATAGCCATTTTGGGAACAACGTCATTTTAAATAAGCATATTCAGCCACTTAAAAATAATGGGAGAGTCTTCTATTTTTCCAACTGTGATGGAGTTTTTCAACATTTTTCTTAGAGGTTTCAGGTTTATTAAAACTTTTCTATATTGCACTAGAGAAAAATTCTTTCAGGGGGTCTTTTACTAAAGCGTGCTAGTGTTTTTAGCGCGTGCTAATAACTAGCACACGCTAAACGCTAGAGATGCCCATGTATTCCTATGGGCATCTCTAGTGTTTAGCATGTCCTAATCAGTGCACGCTAAAAACGCTAGTGTGCCTTAGTAAAAGACCCCCTCAGTGCAGTTTACAAGCTTAAAATAATTGAAGGAAAATATAAAACCATAGAAATAAGTATAGGGAGAAAAAAAAGAAGGAATAGGAGAGTCAGAAAGACAAAAAAAAAAGTAAGCCGGTGGTCTCCTGCGTTGTATAGCGTGTCCCCTGCCAGAGGTTTAAAACCATTGCTCAAAAAGGTCTAAGAGCCAAAAGAATCTTGAAAGAGAAAAGTTTTAAGGTAGGAACGAAAAATCGAGTGAGATGTTTCTAAGCACAGTTAGGGAGGCAGACTATTCCATAAGTTAGGGCCCACGACACTGAAAGCCTTGGTACTTATACATATGGAGTCAAACTAGTGTTACTTTGTAGTTGAAATTTCAAAGAGAAGGGACTCCTCCAACCCAGCTAAAGCACTTCTGAGAGTAACAATGGCATCAGACTTAAGTAAATTTATTTTAAATCCTGAAAACTCTCCTTATTCTCTAAAACTCTCCATCAGAACCGGAAGAGAGCTATGTGGCTCTATGATTTGTACAAGTAAATCTTCTGCAAAAGCTGCAACCTCCCTAATAAATGGGTCCAAAGTGAGTATGAATAAAAGAGGAGGGAGGGGCATCCCTGACGAGTACCCCGTTGAATGTTAAAACTGGAAGACAGCACCCCATTATCCCATATCACCACTTTTGAATCTTGATTTAAGACCCTATCCTTAGGATTCTATATAGCACAACTTAAGTGCTATATAGAATCCCAACTTAATTAGTTAACATGGCGTAACTGCCCGTGACTAAATTTAGTCACATGCATGGGTGCTCAGCATATTCTAGAAACCGTGTGGAAATATAGCTGTGTTCTGTAAAGTATGCCTAAATTTAAGTAAACTTTATAGAATACGCCTAGGCGTATTTCATTTCTGCGCCAATTTGTTTTGGCATGATATATTGAATCTAGTCCTAACTAAAAAAACGAATCCCATAGTGGTTCAGTACTCCATATAAAAAAATCCCAATTCTCCATATCAAAAGCTACCTCAGTATTAAAAATTACAAGCAGGGAGGTCATATTCCTGGTTTTTTACTACCTCCAAGGATGCCAACATTTCACCAGTATTTTTCATTGCCTATCACTGACAGACAAAAGCCCTCTTGTGGGTTTGCTTCAAGGGAAGGGAGCAATTAACCCAATTTATTTGGTACAATTTTTGCCATAAAATTGGCCTCACAATTTAATAGGTATATAGGGGGCTAAGATTCCAGAACTCCTGAATCTTTGCTGTGCTTGGGCGACTATGATTTGAGCACTTTTAAAGTGTCCAACATCACTTGGGAGGCTATTATGGTACTGAACGTGGCTGCCAGAGGTCCCACAATATTGTCCCTCAAGATCTTATAGAACTCGGCTCGTAGCCCATCTGATCCAGGTGAGGTTGCTATTTTTGATTACGCAATCAATGTCATCCACTGTAATGGAGGCATTCAGTAACTCCCAGTCTGCACTTGATATATGGGGCAGAGCCAGGCTGGACAGGAATACCTCACTGTCCAACTTATCAGAACTTGTTTTTAAATAGTGAACAAAAAAAATATTCTTTAAACTCATTGCAAATTTCTTGGTCAATATGGGTTGTCTCCCCAGCCCTGGTCTTTAAGGTGAGCACTTTGCTACCCCCCCACCCCCCCCCCCTCAATTTCCGGTCAGTCGAGCTAACATTTTTCCCCATTTTACTACTAAATTTTTATAGTTGAAATTTATAGTACGTCTTATTTCTATGAACTCTTGGTGGATGGGCTTATTCAGGGCTGTCTGGGAAGCCATTAACCGAGTTTTGTCGTTATTTGTGGGAGCTCTACCATAAAGGCGCTGATCGCTTCTCAGCTGTTTCTCCAATCAAAGAATCTCTCTGCCATGTGTTTTCTCCATTAAGAAAAATGGCCATTTAACCCTATACTCTGTTTCGTGTCCAATAATCAATTCTTAATCTACAGAAAGACATTACCTCCTATCCAATGACGTTTTAATTTTCTCAGGAATCTCTCATGAAGAACTTTGTCAAAAGCTTTCTGAAAATCTAGATTGTGGCTATGAATCACTCTCTTTTCTTTGTCTTGTTTTGAATTTTTTCTTATTTGTTTACTTTTTTCTTTTTCATTTGCTGGATTGTTAATGAGCTTTTCCATGATGTGGGCATGTTACTATTGTGTGTTTTTTTATCTTATTCTTTTTGGAATTATTCTTGCAATTTATTTGTACACTAGTATAGAAGGCCCATTTCTGATACAAATGAAATGGGCGCTAGCAAGGTTTTCCTGGGAGTGTGTATGTTTGAGAGAGTGTGTGTGAGACTAGTGACTGTGAGAGAGAGAGAGAGTGAATGTGCGAGTGCGTGTGTGACAGAGAGAGTGAGTGTGGGTGCGAGTGTGTTTGTGAAAGATAGAATGTGTGTGTGAGAATGTGTGCAAGTGCGGATGTGAGACACAGTGAGTGTGAGAGAGAGAATGTGTTTTACACAGATACAGTGTGTGTGAGAGAGTGTGTGAGAGTATGTGTGCGATACACAGACTCTCTGTGAGACCGAGAGAGTGTATGAGAGCGAAAGAGTGACATATAGTGTTTCATGAGCTTGCAGGCAGTACATAAGAAATTTAAATGAAGTAAATATTATTTCATAATTAGTTACATATGTTAAAATTGTGGCGACATGCTGGCCAAATTCTGTGACTGTGCATGCTGTGATGAAGGAATTCTGCTTTACCTGGCAGAACCATCTGTGTTTAGTTTCTCTCCTCCTTTGACATAAGGTCCTGTTCATGATTTGGATGGTAGAGAAAGAGAGGCATCGGGTGAGTGAGAAAAGCAGGATGCCTTCAGCGCAGCAGTGTTAAAGTGAAAAAGTGAAGTTTGGAGTGCTGAGAAAGGCAGGTAGATGGTGCTGAGAGTGAGAGGACAGCGACTGAGGGAGGGGGAGGAGTAGTGAAGCATCTGTGTTTAGTTTCTCTCCTCCTTTGACATAACGTGCTGTTCATGGGTCCGATGTTAGAGAGAGAGAGAGAGTGTTTGGGTGAGTGAGAAAAGCAGCATGCCTTCAGCGCAGCAGCAGTGTTAAAGTGAACTGTGGAGTGCCGAGAGAGGCAGGTAGACGGTGGTGAGAGTGAGTGGAGAGCGACTGAGGGAGGGGGGAGGATTAGTGAACCATGGAAAAGGAAAGAAGGGAGATGGTGGCCATGGAGGGGATCAGAGAATGAAGCAAAGAAAACGGCTGGTTTCTTTCATTTGGGAGCGGTCTTGTTCTTGGTCTCCGGCTGGTCCTACTCAGCAGGCTGTTGACGGGCAGCTTCAATTGAGTATTGTTGTTGTGCACGTGGTAAGCGGATGCCGCCAGAGCCTTCTTCAGGGCAGCCAGGGCAGGTTTTTTTTTTGTGGGCTTTCTGTTCGAAAGAAAGCTGTACAGGAGAGGTTGGCAGCAGTGTGGAGCTATTCGTGTTTCCGTACTCCTCCCCTTGGGTGTGTCGGTGTTTGCTGGGGGGGGGGGGGGGTCCGGGTGGCAGCGGTGGCAACCTGGGGGGGGTGTAGGTGTGAAGTGTGGGGACTTTGGGGGGGGGCTTTGCAAAGGGCAGATAGTGCGTCTCCAACCTTCTAATGGGACGTCATTTCGAGTGCTCCGCCCTCGACTGGAGTGTCATTGCTCCTCCCCCGACATCATCATGTTTGATGCGTGGGCGGGGCAGACACTCATGGAGCAAAAAAGTGGTCTCAGCCACCTCACTTTTAGAACGTTGGGAAAGTGAGGCTTCATTAGAACGTTGGAGGTGCGTTTTATATAGAGAGATTATTCTGAGTTGTATATAATATAATTATTGAATTATTATGTTATGGGTTGGGGGGGGCGCATGGATAAACCGAGTTATAAAATGTAGAAGTAGTTTGTCAGCTAATTTACTATTTTTGAGAGTTGTTTACTCTGATTTTCTGTTTTTGATGTTTGTTTATCAGTCACTAGGAGGCTTGGCTTGTGTATTGTATTAGCTGATGTTAAAGGATATGATTTCTGTGCCTATGTATTGTCTCTCAAAATTCAATAAAGACTTCTATAAATTAAAAAAAAAGTGGCCAGCGCTATCCCCTGCGTGGGTCTTTCCCGCACGCTGCAGCCACTTTTAGTGAGGCAGGAAAATAACCCCATTTTCCATTATTCCCATTAATGGTCTCATGCTATTTTCCCCATTAGCGCATTAGCACTTACTGACACCTGTTTTCTAGACAGTAAGGGCTGGGGTGGTAACCACGTGCTAATCAGTTAGTGCATGTCAATGGAGCTGCAGTAAGGGAGTCTTTTACAAAGGCACGCTAGCGTTTTTAGCTCGCTGAACGCTAGAGTCACCCATAGGAATATATGGGCATCTCTAGTGTTTAGCGCATGCTTATTTAATGCACATGTTAAAAACGCTTGCGCGCCTTTCTAAAAGGACCCCTAAATGATTAGCACAGATCACACCTACTCTCTACCACCAGACATGCCCCCAGCACTAAAATATAAATTCTGTTTTATAGTGCATAATTAGCACACGCTGATCCCAAAACTACTGTGAGGTGCCTGAGCGCTCCCCATGATAGTGTTTTTTCACGTGTGGTAAGCACGTGTTAGTGCTTACTGCAGCTTATTAAAAGGGCCCCAGTGTGCAGTATTTACAAAGAGGGCACACTCTCTCCTGATAGTGAGCGCATGGGCAAACTATCATGTGTGCATGCTGCTGCTGCCTTTTTTTTTTCAAATTGAAAAGTGTGCTCCCTTTCTTGATAGTGCAAGTGTGAACCCTCACACATGCGCACACACTATCAGGAAAGAGTGCGCCTCTTTGCAGATAGGTCACACTCTCAATAACATTGCCTCGAAACAAAAACAAAAAAAAAGAAGACTAACGAAAATAAAGCAAAAGGAACGATGCTGCAAAGGACATAGGAAATGAAACAAAACAAAATATTTGGGGCTTCATAGCTTTTTGTGACTGTGGGCAAGTCACTTAACCCTCCATTGCCCCAGGTACAAAATAAGTACCTGTATATATATAAACCGCTTTGAATGTAGTTGCAAAATACCACAGTAAGGCGGTATATCAAGTCCCATTTCCCCTTTCCCCACTTACTGGAAGGTTAGAGAAACTTGCAGGTCAGTGATGCTGCTGTATTGGCTCTGTAATATTTTTGTATCCCTATCAGTAAAAGTTCTTTTCCTCTTGAGGTCTGTGCTTAGGCAAATTCTTTTGTTTCATCAGCTGGAGCTTCATGTGAAGGAAGGTGGAGAAGATATCCAGGTCATGTGGTCCTTCATCAATATTCCAAATGTGAACCTTGAAATCCAACCAAAGCCAGGGCAGGAGGTCAGTGAGTAAGTTTAAATCTCCTGCTTTCCTTAGATCTTTGTATTAAGGGTTGAGTGTTATATTACTGCAGAGCCAGCGTTTAATGCAAACTGTTAGTCCTAGCATTTTAAGGTTCTGCGTTTAAATCAACCAGACTGTCTTCTTAACAAGATTTGGTGGTATTGTCTAACTACTATATTAAGATTGAGTCATGGGAAAGTTATGTTAATACCACTTGGATGTTTGATTTGGAAAGTGTGCTGGAGAATCAAGGCTTTTGCAGTAGCAGTACCTGTACCTGTACTGTGGAATATACTTCCTTTGGAGCTGAGTGGTGAAATGCATTTATTAGCATTGATAAAAAATTGAGAGCTTTTCTCTTCCTGAAAATGTAATGTGGAGTATCAGGATTTGCTCACTGAAATGTAGAGGAGTGTGGTAGTCGTGTTAGTCCACTCTTAAGGTTATCAATAGAAATCAAACAAAATAAAACATGGAAAAGAAAATAAGATGATACCTTTTATATTGGACATAACTTAATACATAAATTAATGTGTTAAGTTATGTCCAATAAAAAAGGTATCATCTTATTTTCTTTTCCATGTTTCATTTTGTTTGATTTCTATTGATAACTCACTGAAATTGTAATTTGGGCTCATGAATGCTAAGCTAAGTTCAGGGATAAGTAAATCGGCGACATAGCCAGAATACCATTTTTGGGGAGGCCTACGGTGGGCATGGGTGAGCATTAAGCACTCTGCTTTTTTCTCTCTCCATTCCTCTTCCCCCCCCCCCCCCCCACCCAAAAAAAAATAACATTACCTAAGTTGGTGGAGATTGCCAAACCCCTGTAGAAATATGGAGCTAGGCCCAATCCCTTAAAGCATAGAGCATGCTCACGGTGTTAGTGGTGGCACTTAGGGGCTCGAGGCCAACTCTGGATTTCTACAGCTGGTAGGGCTTGGCAATCACTGCCAGCTACAGAATGGTGTGCTGGCTGCTGGGTGGGCCTGAGACGAATGTGGATTGGCCCATGCCCATCTGTGGCTACACCCTTGAAGTACATGGAGGGATATAATGGGGAGGTGGGTACATTTGTCCTGTATTGTATTCATTTTATCCCCCCCCCCCCCCCCCCCCCCCCCCCCCGTTTACAAAGCAGTGTTAACAACTGTTGGTAAGGTAATGCTTACACAGTCCATTCATTTAGCGCAGCAGCCGCTAAAACATCTTTGTAAACAGAGACCTAAGAGGGTCTTTTACTAATACACGCTCACGTTTTTGGTGCGCGCTAAAATTGTGGGTGCGCTAAACATTAGAGACACCAATGCATTCCTATGGCCGTTTATAACGTTTAGCGCACCCACAATTTTAGCGCGCATTAAAATCGAGAGTTCGCCTTAGTAAAAGACACCCCAAATTTGTAAACTGCTTTGTATTACTTTGACTAAAATATATTTGTGTCCTTTTACTAACCAGCACTTAACACAGCAAAAAATGGACTACTACAGGATGCCAAATTCTTTTTTGGAGAGGGGCATGTCAGGGACAGAGAGTGAGCTTTCCTGCACTAACCAGTTAGTGCGTATACATTTCCACATGCTAACTGGTTAGATAAAGCAGGAGCTCATGCCACCTTCAAAATAGGTGGCTGTAAGTGTTGCTGCGGTAATTTAAAAAATGGCAGTGTGCCAATGGCAACATTAGTGTATGGCTATTAATGGAGAAAATAGAAAAAAGGCATTTTTACAGCTGTGGTAAAAATGGCCTTAGTGTAGGGGAAAGACTGAGGTAAAGGCACACTAAGGCCAATTTTTACCACCGTTTAACAAAAGTCTATACGTTTTATAAGTAAGTAAATAAATAAATGAAAAGCAGCAGAAACAGCAAAGATGTTTTTGAGATCATCTCTTTGGCAGTCATAAGAAATATCCTAAAATGTTGCCTTTTCTTTCTGAAGAGATACTGTAAAGGTTTTGTTTTCTTAATGTTCCTCCTATTTAGTTATTTTGGCTGCTTTATTATCTAAGTGAATTTAGGGCTGTTGGGCTAACACTCATTGATGTCCCATGCAGGCCCCACACTGATACACCTAAAGTATAAATTAAACAGACAGCTGAAAAATAGATCTTCATCAGAGCCAGGGCTGGTGTTAGACAGTCAGGGGCCCAGGGTAGAAACCGGGGTGGGGGGCCCAAAAGCTGGCCTTCAGCCTATGGTTCCTTTAGCTTGAGGCAAGTTTGGGGTCCCCGTGGTATGGGGGCTCAGAGCAATTGCTGTGTTTGTCACCCCCTAACGCCTGCCCTGATCAGAGCCCCATGTGGATGTCACACAGGGACTCACACACATAACAGTATCTTTCAAGACTCTCGCACACAAATCAGTATCTCCCAAGTGAAGGAGTAACTTATTGTTTAGAGCAATGGTTCAGAATCATTGAAGCCAGCTTCAGATCCCACTGATGCTCCTTGTGACCTTGAGCAAATGAGTCTCTTGCCTGTGCTGGTTCTAATCGCAAAATGGCTGCCAGGACCTCCCGCAGCAGTCTGAGCAGCCATTGCAATGGAGCAGTGGCACAGGGCAGGAACGAGTGGGGTTCGTTCCTTCCCCCAAAGAGGCCACATGACTACCAGGGCTTTCTAAAGTAGTCCCAGGTAGTTAGGCGGGGGCGGGGGGGGGGGGGGGGATAAGGGGAGAGTGAGTTTCGGTTTCAGCCAAAAATTCACAGCCATTTTTGGCCAAAACGCAAACCTGGATTTTGGTTTGGTTTCAGTGTTGAAACTGAAATTCAGTTGGCCTGTACAGAGACAGACAAGGTGCTGTCTTTCCTAGTACGTCTGCATGCCATCTTATCCATTTGGGGACTCTGGTATCTTACAATTGCTGGGAGTAGCCTCTAGATCCACGAAGATTACAAGGGCTGCCAAGGGTTACACAGAGAACCTGTGTGGTAGAGGTTCTTTCTAATTTTTCTTTCTAATTTTTGTTTCTTTCTAATATTTATTTACTGCCCCTCCCAAAGAGGCTACAGTGTGTGTTTGATAGAACATAAAATGAGAAATAACATGATATAAAAAAGTAAAAGCATAAAACACCATCTTAAAAAGTTAAAACAAAATAGCTGTCCAGACATCATAACTTATGAAAAAGCCCTTGTAAAATTCCAAGCTTTGCATAATTTGTGAAAAGAGGCCACAAAGCATTTAACTTAACAAAAAGCAGATCTTAGTTTTGAACTAATATCCTAGCACAGTCTATGCGCTGCCCACTAGGCTTCTACATGAATGGTCTCATTTTTGCATTCAGATTTTTACTTTATATATAAATTTGTTTTAAAGATATGTCTGTTTCAGATTCTCTTAACAGTTCTTTATCTGCAACTGTGAACTTGTCTGCTTGACAACAGCTGACACACACCTTGCAGTCCATCTCTTGGTCACAGACTGAAATTTCACAATTTTTTCTCCTCTCTTTCTCTCTCGGTTACCATCAGATCGCTGGGACACGTGAAGTGGAGCCAACACTTAGAGATACTGTGCAGGCTCTTCTGAGCTCCGTTCACCCATCAGTTGCACTAAGCACAAAACCCACCAGTGTAAAAAATGTCCAGGTAAGCTCAGCTTGTGGACTCCTAGGATTTTCCTGGCTTGAAGCTCTCCGGATGTCTTGAGCTGACTAAAAATCCACTTCGAAGGTCAGGTAACACATGTTGCCAAGAAGCAGGACTTCTGTTTAGTTATTTTAGGTGCTTCTTTTAAATTTCAGCATATATTTTCCCCACAGGTCTTCCTTTCTTTAATTAATTAAAATAAACGCCCCACTTTCTTTTAATCCCAGGAAGCTTTGATGATACTAATGCTTGAATTTGCGGATTCCTCCGTTATTCCATATTTTAGCACCTATCTGCTGTGTCTTCCAGGCTTCTTCTGCCTCTAGCATTCTTTCCATTTTTCCCCAGAACATGCAGAGCATAGGTACTACTACTCGAGGGATGAGTCCGCCCAAGCCTCCGCGGATCCATGAACTCAGGCTGCAGGTGAAGAACATCACAACCAAATTGCCAGCCAGCCAGGACACTTCAGGTATGATTCTTCTGGAACAGAGCTGGGCAAACTCCTCAACTCACTGATACCTCTTTGTGGCTCTTTGCATCCTCCAACATCTGCGGAAATATTCATTATTTAAACTGACAGAACTTTGGCTTGACAAAAATTGCAGTTTTCTGCAAGTAAGGAGGTAATTCAGGATCAAACATTGGCTTGGCAAGTTAAAATCCATATCCTTGACTTTACTTTGGGGCAAGCCAGCTTTTATGATTTTTTGGAACAGCACCAGAGCGGTTGGTATGGCTGGGGCAGATTAATAGAAAGGAGCAAAGAGGGTCTAGGATTCACTGTGCCCACCATGCAGAATTTTCCGGTGATTTGGGAAATTTTGCTTGCTTTTCAGGGGACTGTCAGGAGTTCAGGAATTTTTTTCCAGCCTGTCTGTTTGTCTGGAGTTCTGGGCAGGCGGGTGGGCTGGCGTTCTTCAACCTTTGTAACGCACCCTGCTGGTCTATTGGCCTCTTCAAGGCAGGAAAGAACTGCCGCCGCTTCTTAAAAATGGCTGCCAGGACTTTAAGCAGTCACATTGCTAAACATAGAATTTCATGATGATAATGTCATGACCCTTCTACCTTTTTAGAAAAATAGGAAATAAGGCATGCTTGTTTAGTAATCTGATATGACACTTACGAGTCATACTTCTAGGTGGGTTATAAAAGTAATTAAAATAGGATCAGAAATTACAACAGTAGTACATAAAGCCAGTGGCGTTCCTAGGGGGGCGGACACCCAGGGCGGCGCCCCCCCCCCCCCCCCGGCAAAAGACCCCCCCCCCCCCGTGAAAGAGCCCCCCCCCCCGGGTGCATGCCGCTGGGGGGGGGGATGCCGCAGCGCGTGCCTGCTGCGAGTTTACTAACTTTGCTCGTTCGCTGCAGCTCCCTCTGCCCCGGAACAGGAAGTAACCTGTTCCGGGACAGAGGGAGCTGTAGCGAACGAGAGAAGTTAGCGAACTCTCGCAGCAGGCACGTGCCGCGGCACCCCCCCAGTGGCGTGCACCCGGGGCGGACCGCCCCCACCGCCCCCCCCTTGGTACGCCATTGCATAAAGCATAATAGATGGAGGAAGAAACATAGGCATATTTTACTTCTGGTACAGAAACATCAATTCTCTTCCATTGATAGACTAGCACCGAAAGGGTTCCTAGGTTCATGAAAAAATGAGTACTCTTAACTTCCAGTCACAAATTACTTCATGGAGACAACACTTAGTCATAAACCAGGTTCATTTAATTCCTGTTATCCAGTAGGAATCTATCCCACTCTACTTCCAATATTTCCCCTTACCCACAAATTTTATTCGCTGTAATTTTTCATGTACCTGTTTAAAATCAAGTTTCAGGATAAGGATATGTGACAGTTACATCACCAGGTATAAATGCATATAGAAGTCATGACTTGAGTGCTAGAAACCTGATTAGAAAGATTTGTTCAACTCAAACTCATGTTAAGAAGGAACAAAATGCACTGGCCTTAAGGTTACATGAGAGTTAACTTGATACCTTTCTGCAGCTATATCTTTATCCTATGTTATGCCTCAGTGCCTCAGATACATTGTATGAAATGGAAAAGAAACTTGGGGAGTAGAAAATAGTGAAAGCCAAAGAGATGCTTGGATGCATAAGAGGATAGAGAACCAGTAGAAAAAGCAAGGTGATGAATGCCTCTGATTTGCACGTACTTTGTAGCTCTGTATAGATCTTATCTCATCTATGCCCAGATGATCAAAAGCAAACGCCGGCGCTTGCTACTGCTTCATGAATAGAGCACTGGTGATCAGAGATAATGCATTCAAATTTAAGCAGCGCAATTATCTCTGATCATGGGGTAGAAGTGCGGGCGAATTGTGCAGAGCACCTCCCGCATTTATTTGACAGGTCGGGGCTGTCAAAAGCCCAAACCTGTCAAACTCTCATGATCAACAGGGCTGGAGGTCCATGGGACCACCAGGCCCTGTCTACCCCTGCCCCGAGCAATGGGGGCTGGAGGTCCAGCTGATCTCCGGTCCCCCCAATGATCCCACCCCCCCAGGTTCAGGGAGGACTGGAGATCTGGTGGGTCTCCAGCCCCCCCCCCCAAACCCCCAGAAAATGTCAAGTGACCGCCGGCCAAACCCTCTCCCACCCAGCGAGCGACCCAGGGGGGGGCTGGAGGTCCGGTGGACCTCCAGCCCACCCCAACTCCCCCCCCCCCCAGCGTTGTTCGACCGATCCCTGGTGGTCCAGCGTGAGGATAAGTAGTAGTAGCGGTAGTAGTAGTAAGGACAACCCCCCTCCCGGCCCCCGTACCTTTGGTTGAAGGAGGGATGCAGCCTGCCTGCCTCCCTCCTCTTCCTTCTGTTGACGACGCTGCAAAATGGCGGCGCACAGCCCCGCCCATTGCATCCTGGGATGCGCTGGGCGGGGCTACAGACCATGTAAGGGAATCGCTCCATTACATGGTCTGTAGCCCTGCCCAGTGCATCCCAGGATGCAATGGGTGGGGCTGGGCGCTGCCATTTTGCAGCGGTGTCAACAGAAGGAAGAGGAGGGAGGGAGGCTGCGTCCCTCCGCCAACTAAAGGTAGGGGGGCCGGGAGGGGGGTTGTCACTACTACTACTACTGCTACTACTACTTATCCTCACGCTGGACCACCATGGATTGGTCAGACAACGCTGGGGGGGGGAGTTGGGGTGGGCTGGAGGTCCACCGGACCTCCAGCCCCCCCCCCCCCCGGGTCGCTCGCTGGGTGGGAGAGGGTTTGGCCGGCAGTCACTTGACATTTTCTGGGGGTTTGGGGGGGGCTGGAGATGCACCGGATCTCCAGTCCTCCCTGAACCTGGGGGGGGTGGGATCATTGGGGGGACCGGAGATCCACTGGACCTCCAGCCCCCGTTGCTCGGGACAGGGGTAGACGGCCTGGTGGTCCCATGGACCTCCAGCCCTGTTGATCATGAAAGCCCACCTCTTCAATGCTGCGTTCGGCACCTAACCCTTACCGTTCAGTGAATCCAGACTGCCCCAATTTGACTGCCCCTATCGGACCGACCGTTCAATTGTCTATTAGATTGTAAGCTCTTTGAGCAGGGACTGTCTCTCTTTGTTAAATTGTACAGCGCTGCGTAACCCTAGTAGCGCTCTAGAAATGTTAAGTAGTAGTAGTTTGGGCTTTTGACAGCCCCGACCTGTCAAATAAGTGCGGGAGGCGCTGTGCACAATTTGCCCGCACTTCTACCCCATGATCAGAGATAATTGCGCTGCTTAAATTTGCATGCATTATCTCTGATCACCAGTGCAGTAAAGCCCCAAGCTGTTCCAGCGCTACTTTTAGAGGGCTGTTTGGAACAGCACGGGGCTTTTGATCATGACCACCCTAGAATACTGGTCTCATTCTGAAAACTGTGCCTTCCATCTTTATTTATTTCTCAACGTTATAAACTCTTTCCCAAAAAGGCTTCAAGGCAGTGTACAACATAAAAGACGGAGAATTAATAAATAACGTAAGAGTCCAGAGAAGGGCAGGATGGTACAGAAATCTACCCTGTTAACTTTATGAGAAATCTTAAAGACTCAAATATGTATAGCTAAGAGAGGAAAAGGGAGATATTTATTTTATTTATTAATTTATATTCTGCCTAAACACTAGGGGGATTGTTTACTAAAGCTTAGCTCGAGTTATCTGCACCAGGGCCCATTTTATTCTTATGGGCCCTGCTGGAGATAACTTGAGCTAAGCTTTAGTAAACAACTCCTAGATAGGATAAAAATATTTAAATACCTGAAAGATAAATAATGCACAAGACACAAGCCTCTTTTAGTGGAAAGGATGTTCTAGAAGAAGCCTTGACAAATTTTCTTTGTATTTAGAAGCCGAGACTTTCTCCCCCCCCCCCCCCCTCCCTATTTTCTCCACTGAAGTGGAAGCGTAAAGGAGATCTCTTCTGAGGCCTACCACAGCTCCTTTAGAGCCGGATTTACTAAAGCTGTTTTGTCCATGGGAAAAGAACGATTTGTAAATCAGGCCCATAGTGCACCCCTGAAGGCCAGCAAAAATAGGCAGCCAGCAGCCCCCTCCCCACCCTTTTGTCATCCAGTCTTGCTTTCTCCCCCTCCACTGAGGTCACCAAATTTTGCTTTTTCTCTGTCTACCACTCTGTCCTTACCCAGTCTTGTGCTCTCTCCCTCCCCCATCCTGTCTTCACCCAATCTCTGTCTCTCTTTAAGCCCATTGCCCCATCCAGTCTTCCTTCCCTATGCCACCATCTCTTTCCTCTCTTAAATCAACTAGCCCTCCCCACCCATTCAGCAAGCTAGTCAGCCACCTCCCCACCTGCTACCCTCTGCCCCAGCAAGCCAGTCAGCCACCTCCCCTGCAAACCAGTCAGCCAGGGCCTGCCCAAGGGTATCCAAAGCCCTAGGCCAGTGATGGCGAACCTATGGCACGCGTTCCAGAGAGGGCACGCAGAGCCCTCTCTGTTGGCACGCGTGCCGTCGCCAGGGGCGGGCCTGGATAGGCCCAGACCCAGCCACTTTCCCTCCAGGCCCGCCCAACCAACATCCCCTCGCATGTCCTCCCCGCCGGAGCTGATTACCTCCGTCGAAGCGACCGCGTCTTTGAAAGCCCTGCCCGTCTCTAGTCTTCCCTTTGTGAGTTCGTTCCCTCAGAGTCAGTCCCACCTTCTGACATCATTTCTGCGAGGGCGGGACTGACTCTGAGGGAACGAACTCACAAAGGGAAGGCTAGAGACGGGCAGGGCTTTCAAAGACGCAGCCGCTTCGACTGAGGTAATAAAAAAGATTTACATGCAGGGCATGGATGGGAGGGGAGGGCAGGAGAGAGGAGGGTTGCTGGACATGGATGGATGGAGGGGAGGGCAATTGTTGGACAGATGGAGGGGAGGGAAGGGAAGGGAAGACAGGAAGGAGATGCACATGGATAGAGGGGAAGGGAGTTATCAGCATGCATGCAACAGCAAAAATCACATTAATTATTCAAAAGCATGCCAAATGCTTTTAAAGTTCTCTTGATCAGGTTAAATTGCCCTGTTGGCACTTTGCGATAAATAATTAGATTTTGGGTTGCTGTTTGGGCACTCGGTCTCTGAAAGGTTTGCCATCACTGCCCTAGACAAACCTTTAGCCATGTCTCCCCCACCACCATCCCAGGGGCAGCTCAGGGCCTCACACTTCTCCCCTTTTCCATAGTCTAGCATTTCCAATCTCTTCTTCCCTACCCCACAAAAGTCAAACATCTCCCATTTCCCCTTCCCCCATTCCAACCCCCATATACAGCATCTAGCACCTCCCCCCCTTCCCTTCCTCCTACCAGACCTGCCATTGCAGCCCTCCGTCTTTGGTGCCGAAAGACTGGGATGGGGCCTTGAAACTAGTGTTCCATCTAAGCTGAGCAGGAATCCTCCGTCTACAGTTCTGCCAGTGGGTAGTGCTGTTTTACCCCATTACATTTTCAATAGTGAGGGACAGGCAAACACTTCAAGAATCCAGGGAACCTTCCTGTCTTTAGAGATTGAAAATACAGTATTGAAGCACCGCCCCCCACAGCAGTAGTGCAGTTGGAGGACTGCCGCTCAACTTAGAGGAAACAGTGCTTGAAACACAGGCCTGCACTCAAGTGAAACAATGTCTTGTTACATCCCTTCTGATGGCAGTCACAGTAGAAAGGAGGAAGTTCTGCAGACAGCATGGTGATGCTGACTGGCTTATTGCGGCAGAGGTAGGGGCTTGGGGAGAAGGGTAAGGCTGACTGCTGGGCTGGCCTAGCCAACCAGTCATCCACCTAGGGTGGCATCAGTTAGGAGTGGCAGTAACAGAGAGCAGAAGTGCAGCATCTCATCTTCCTCCTTTTCCATTCCTCCTGTTACTGCCACTCTCCCTCTTCAACTGCCAGAGAGGCAAGAGGATTCAGTGCCATTGTGGGGCTTTGAAGCACAGGTTCAGTGTGGAATTTCATGTACCATGTGTTTCATATTCCTTGAGAACCATGCAGTGCAGAACCCAGCCAGCATAGAACTTTTCTTTTCGAGCATCAACTACAATGAAATATGAAGATAAAAATAGGTAATTTGTCTCAGGCACACCAATCGGAGTGAGGAGATCTGGGGATATAAGGTAGATAGCACTGACCATGTGCTACTGCAGTGGTACAAGAGCTTGATTTACTAAACTGTTTCTTCCCTGTAAACAGAACAGGAAAACAGTTTTATTCATAAAGGTTGTAAAGGAGCTGCGGCAGACTTCAGAGTAGACAGTTCCCCTTCCATCCTTGCCTCTTCTCTGAAACTATGATGGGCACAACTGGGTTTGTGGGGAGGCCAAAGGCGTTCAGCTGCTGGCTTCTAGAGTCAAAGCAAATGAGGCCTGATACAAGGAAGTTATTTCACCATAAGAAAGTTTGGTGGATGCATGGAGAAATCTGTAATGCAGGAGATGAATCAAGAAAGCCCAAGAGAAACACACAAGTCCTGCAGTATTATAGCAGGAAGGGCTGGTTGGGGTTTGTCATCCACCGCCCTATTCTGTGTTTTGCTTCTGCAAAAGGTGAAAGAACCATGTTACAATTTCTGAAAAAATTGCCACAGCACAAACTCGTGCACAAGCGCACACGGCAGGTTTTCTTTCTTAATGTCTGTATGTACCAATGTTACATGCTTTGTAGATCTGTGTCCATGGGATATTTTGGCAAGAAAACCATGAAGGATAAAGAATCCAGAGCAATAATTGCTGCTGCGGAGGTCTGAGCTGCAGGGTCAGTACTTTCAGCCTCTGGATTAGGAGGGAGTAGCAAATAGTCTACAACAGTGACTTTCAGATCCATTCTTAGATACCCTCAAACAAATTTGATTTTCAGATGAACCAACAGGTGTAAATAAATCTGGTTTTCTGACTCATGAATACTCAGTAAAGCTATCCTGAAATCCAGCCTGCTTGTGGTCCCTGGGACTTCCGTTAGCCCTGTTCTTCGATGATACTTGCTGAAACCCAGGGTTTGAAGTCTGCTGGTCCAGAGAGGAGGGGGTTCAGGCAAATGAAGGTCTGTGGATTTCCTCCTCCAGCCCTCTTTCAGAGCTTGACTGTTAGATGAGCTTTTCCTTTTGTGTTTTCTCTCCTCCCTTTCCTTTCCAGGAAGCATTAGTCCCCTGTGTGTAGCCCAGCTTAATGAGCCTGTCCAGAAATTCATCACTACAGCAGCGAAGAACCCTCTGACCCCCTCCTGGGAGGAGGAATTCTCCTTGTAAGTAGTCAGTATTATTTCTGGATGTTTTCTGCACTGCCTTTCGTAATGTTTTCAAGTTAGAATGACCCAACACCATAATCAACTCATTTAGCAACTAAGGGCTTCTTTCACAAAGCTGTGCCAGCGATTTCTGCGTGACAAATGAGAGGAAGTCCATTCAGTTCCTATAGGCTTCCTCGCAATTGCTGCACAGGAATCACTAGCATGGCTTTGTAAAAGAAACTGTTTTTTATGTAATACATAAGCACCGCCATACTGGGAAAAGGCCAATGGTCCATCAAGCCCAGCATCCTGTCTCCGATAGCGGCCAATCCAGGCTTCAAGAACCCAGCAACCCCCCCCCCCCAAAAAAAAAAATATATATATATATTGTTGATAAATTAATTTTTAAGACCTCAGTGGTGACTTGTTTCACATAGGGTCAGTTGCCCTATAATTCACTAACCTTGTCATCAGTCTGTAGTTTTTTAAGCATTTTATATTTAATTAACTCTTGATAACTTGTCCAATATTTCTTTTTACAATTCTGTTTTGCAATTATATATTTTTAAATGTAGAATGGCAAAACTTATCTCGATACTTGAAGTTTTGCCATTCTACATTTAAAAAAAAATCAAATTGTAAAATAGAATTGTAAAAAAAAAGTATTGACAAGTTATCAAGTGTTAATTAAAATATAAATGCTAAAAAAACTACAGACTGATGACGAGGTTGGTGAATCATAGGGCAATTGACCCTATGTGAAACAAGTCACTACTGAAGTCTTAAAAATTAATTTATCATCAGTCTGTGTATTGCAAACAGTTGCTATATGAGTTGATTACGGTGTTGGACGAAAGGTAGGAGTGGGAGACAGATAATGTCTCTTCAAATTCAAAATAAGGGACATCAAGGATCACAGTCTTTATTGATAGGTGAGGAATATATCCATTGAGTCATTGGATATATTCCACAATTATCAATAAAGATTGATTCTTCGAACCCTTTATGTCCCTTGTTTTGAATTTGAAGAGCCATTATCAGTCTCCCACTCCTACCGTTTGTCTGTGTTCTCTCGTTAGATTCTGGTGTTCCTCCACTTTTGTGGATTTCTTGTGCTTGTTTATGACTTTGGGTCATTCTAATTTGTGATCTTACCCCCACTATAAAGATATTGTGGACCAAATGCTGAAAACATTAGGAAATCACTTTAACTATGGTCCATAGTTAAAGTGATTTCCTAATGTTTTCAGCATTTCCGTGGCAGTTCAATAGTGGTGAGGAGGGATAAGCCATAGAATGCTTTTTACCAGTGTCCCCAGAGCTATCACATCAGGAGGTCTAATGGTTATAACAAGTAAGCTGCTAGTCAGAAGGTCCTGGAATTTTTCAAATGCAGTATGTATCATTCAATACAAAAAATGTGAACAAGAATGCTATGTTGGGACTGATGCTTAAGACAAGTATCAACTTACACAAGCACTACATTAAACACTGCAAAACTAACCAGCGTGACACTTCTGTGGGGAAGCATTTTGCAAGACCAGAGCACTGCATCAATGACTTTATGGTGAGAATACTAAAGGAAATTTTAAAACAATCCAGGAGCGTAAGGCCTTTGAAGTTAAATTGAACTATTTTTATGCCCATCTGAAAGGACTTAACAAAGATCTGAGTTTCCAATCACATTATAAACCATAACATTATACTGCTTTGTCACCTCTAATCACCCATCCATCACTCCCTGTTTCTAAACCCTCCCCCCCCCCCCCCCCCCATCGTTCCCTGTGAGACTCTAATTGGAATGCTTTTATGTTTCATGATATTTGTCATTTGCTCATTTCTGACCTGAGGAAGAATGTATTGCCCTTGAAAGCTAATCAAAAAATGTTTTAAGTTAGTCCAGTAAAAAAGGTACCATCTTATTGTCTTTTTTTGTTCTGTTAATATTTCTGTTTATTACCTGCAATTCACTGTAAATCCCAGCTGTGCCATGGATCCCAAGTGACTGTGGGCCAATCTCCTTATCTTCCTGTATGTCAGTCACCAACACTGTATTAAACAAACGTGTATTTATTATGTTTATTTTATAATTGTGTGTGATCTTTGCACACCGCAGTGAACACAAGGAGTCATACAATATAAGAAATAAAAATTTAAATTTAAAATAACATGGAGAAGAATAAAGATCTTTTACACGTTTCATGAAAGTAATGAACCTCACTCCTAAGCTCAAGGTATATGGAGTATGATCTCAGTCTTTTGGATTTACTGCTGACGCTTGCTGTAGTTGCATGTAAGTTGCTCTGCTGCAGAACCTGAAACTACTTCTCCCATAGAAATGCATTGGACTATTTTTGGAAGGGCTTAATTCTCAGGAAGCCCCCTGCTCTGATCTTGCCTGTTTTAAAACGTAATGTGCCTTTTTACTGTTTTTACCCCATGCCAAGTTTCATCCCATTATGTTAAATTTTCAGAGTTATTTTGTCCCCAAATAGACAGACATTTTGAACCCCTTCTGCATAATTCATTCCAACTTCCATTAGGTTAGAAAGAATATAAAAGACATATTAATGCGGCTGTTTTGAAATACTGCACAGAGGGGTTACTCCCTTAAGACGATGATGATTATGATAGAGATGTGACAATACTAAGACTATCTGTTGCTTCCACAGTGAATTAAATGCCAAATCCAGGGAGTTAACACTGCATATTGTCGAAGCTGGAAACATCTCTGAGAGTAAGTATTCACACTGCAGAGTCAGAGTATAGACAGCAGTTTATAGACTACAGGGTCACTGATTCCTGGAGAGGGGAACTGGTCTAGGAGCTGCTAATAGACTGCAGTGCCACTAATTATATATTTTATTTCATTTATTGGGATTTTTGTAACTGCCTTTCCATTATGTAGCTTCCCACTATTCCAGAACCTATGCGATAGTTGTGTCCATCAACCAGAGATATGTCTCAGCTTAGTTTTCAAATATCTGAAAACTAAGCTGATACGTATCTCTCTTGGCATTCAGTCCAGCTCCTCTTTATTTCTATCTCCATCAGGTGACTGGACACACTTTTCAGCCTCTGGCTCAAATGATTTGTTCTTGGTCAATTGGTCCTCAGTTCAGCTTTGCGGGTGGCTTGAGTCTGCACAGACATATCTGGAGGTTTTCAGAATCCCTGTCTGTGGTGCCCTACAAATTTACTTCTTCCCTGCCTTCACTTCTTCCCTATTTCCTGTGGAGCTCTCGGCATCAAGAGTTACATCTTCATGAATCATGAGTGGGCTTACAAGTCTTTCTAAGGCCTTCCCAATGCATCCAGACATTCAAGACCTGATTACAGCAGAATGGGTCTCACCGGACGTGGGGCCAAGAGTGGGAAGAGCCATGGCTTGCCTCTACTCATTCATTCCGGAAAAGAAAGAGAAACTGCAGCTTGGGTGGACTTCCTGGTTACAGCGGTATCTAAGAACTGAAAAATGAACTTGCAGAGCTATTGTTAGTAATAGTGGAGGAGTGGTTAGGGTGGTGGACTTTGGTCCTGGGGAACTGAGGATCTGAGTTCAATTCCTGGCACAGGCAGCTCCTTGTGACTCTGGGCAAGTCACTTAACCCTCCATTGCCTGCCGCACAGAGCCTGCCATGAGTGGGAAAGTGCAGGGTACAAATGTAACAAAAAAAAAATATGTAATTTATCCTTAAAATCAAGCATGGTACCGGAAGATTGGAGGGTGGCCAAGGTAACACCAATTTTTAAAAAAGGTTCCAGAGGAAATGTGGGAAATTAGAGACCGGTGAGTCTGACATCAGTGACGGGTAAAATAGTAGAGACTATTATAAAGAACAAAATTACAGAGCATATTCAAAAGCATGGATTAATGAGAGAAAGTCAACATGGATTTAGTGAAGAAAAATCTTGCCTCACCAATCTACTACATTTCTTTGAAGGGGTGAACAAACGTGGATAAAGGTGAACCAGTTGTTATTGTGTATCTGGATTTTCAGAAGGCGTTTGACAAAGTACCTTATGAAAGACTCCAGAGGAAATTGGAGTGACATGGGATAGCAGGTAGTGTCCTATTGTGGATTAAAAACTGGTTAAAAGATAGAAAACAGAGAGTAGGGTTAAATAGTCAGTATTCTCAATGGAAAAGGGTAATTAGTGGGGTTCCCCAGGGGTCTGTGCTGGGACCGCTGCTTTTTAACATATTTATAAATGACCTAGAGATGGGAGTATCTAGTGAGGTAATTAAATTTGCTGATGACACAAAGTTATTCAGAGTTGTTAAATCGCTTATTCAGAGTTGTTAAATCGGGGGAGGATTGTGAAAAATTACAAGAGGACCTTACGAGACTGTGAGACTGGGTGTCTAAATGGCAGATGACGTTTAATGTGAGCAAGTACAAAGTGATGCATGTGGGAAAGAGGAGCCCGAATTATAGCTACGTCATGCAAGGTTCCAAGTTAGGTGTCACAGACCAAGAAAGGGATCTAGGTGTCGTCATTGATGATACGTTGAAACCTTCTGCCCAGTGTTCTGCTGTGGCTAAGAAAATAGAATGTTAGGTATTATTAGGAAAGGAATGAAAAACAAAAATGAAGATGTTATAATGCCTTTGTATACCTCTATGTTGCGACCGCACCTCGAATATTGTGTTCAGTTCTGGTCACCACATCTCAAAAAAGATATACTGCAGACTGGATGGACCATGCAGGTCTTTTTTCTGCCGTCATCTACTATGTTACTATGTAGTGGAATTAGAAAACGTGCAGAGAAGGGCGATGAAAATGATAAAGGGGGGTGGGACAGCTTTCCTATGAGGAAAGGCTAAAGCAGCTAGGGTTCTTCAGCTTGGAGAAAAGGAGGCTGAGGGGAGATATGATAAAAGTCTATAAAATAATGAGTGGAGTTGAATGGGTAGAAGTGAAGCGTCTGTTTACACTTTCCAAAAATACTAGGACTAGGGAGCATGCGATAAAGCTACAGTGTAGTAAATTTGAAATTAATCGGAGAAAAGCTTTCTTCACTCAACGTGTAATTAAACTCTGGAATTCGTTACCAGAGAATGTGGTAAAGGCGGTTAGATTAGCTGAGCTTTAAAAAGGTTTGGCCAGCTTCCTAAAGGAAAAGTCCATAAACCATTATTAAATGGACTTGGAGAAAATCCACTATTTCTGGGATAAGCAGTATAAAATGTTTTGTACTTTTTTGGGATCTTGCCAGATATTTGTGACCTAGATTGGCCACTGTTGGAAACAGGATTATGGGCTTGATGGACCTTTGGTCTGTCCCAGTATGGCAACACTTATGTATTTATGTAAGACCACCTTGCCGTTTGAAGGGAGCATTGCCCTAATTGACCTACAGGATAGGAAGCTAGAAGGCTCGCTGAAACAAGCCTTTTAAATGGCCTCTTTTGGCCTTCAAGCAACAGTATGCAGCTCATTCATAGCTAAAGCATGCCTGAAGTGGCATCAGCAGTCTGCAATACAAGATGGGCACCATAATGCTCATCTGCAAGCGGGGTTGACCTACTTGGCGGATGCCATTTATGACAGGTTACGGCCCACACTATGACTTTGGCTGTCACGGCACGTTGGCATTGGGCAGCAGATGCAGCGTCAAAGTCATCATCTAGTTAAACTGCCCTTTTGGGGCAAATGGCTATTTGGAGCTCAGTAACTTGGTGAAAGAACTGAGAGAAACTAAGCCACAGCTTTTACCGGAGGATAAGCGGAAAGTCTCTGGTCTTCTGTCTTCAGGGGGCTCTCAATCTCAATTTCAAGACAGCAGATAGTAATGGCCTAGTCATCAACTATATGGCTTGTCTGAAAATGGGACTTCTGACCAATCTTCCTTTCATACAGATAGGAAGTCTTCCTCTCAGTCAGATCTCTCAATGCTTCCCGAGCTTTGCAGTAATGCTGGTCCACTCTTCCTCTGGTGGGAGGATGTCTTCAGGAGTTTTTGGAGGTGTGGGCCAAAATCACTTAGATCATTGGGTTCTGGATATTCTTACAGAAGGTTACAAGTTGGAGTTCTCCTGCCTGGTCGCTCCTTGAAGTCTCCTTGTTGAAAAGGAACCAAGGCAGTGGAGGGTCAGGCCACTGTAGATTCATTGCTGGCTCTCCAGGCATTGTTCCAGTTCCCCAGGCCAAACAGGCACAAAGCAGATACTCCATCTACTTCATTGTCCAAAAGAAGGAAGGCACATTTGGTCTAAGTCTTTTGGTCTAAGTCTTTTGGTCTAAGAGCTCAATGGTCTAAACCGCTGCCTCCAAGTGTCCCATGTTCACATGGAAACACTAAAAGCAGTCATAGCCTCGGTTCAAGCAGGAAAGGTTTCTACAATGTGCAGTGCTGGGCCATTACTTCCAGTTTAGGGCTTTTTCCTTTGGTCTCATCATGGCACCAAGAACGTTTACTAAGGTTATGATGGTGGTGGCAGTGGCCTTCCTTCGGCACCAGGGGATCAGAATTTACCGGTATCTCGACGTCTGGTTCATTCATGCATCATCCTGTTCAGACAGTGTGGCCGCGACAAAGTTGTCCATCTTCTGCAGTCATTGGGTTGAGTGATCAGTTTCAAGAAGAGCAGACTAACTCCATCACGGATGCTTTAGTATCTGGGTTTTCTATTTGACACAGCAAGGGAGAGGATCTTCCTTACGGAATGCAGGAGGTTGAAGCTGGTTCAACAGATTCTCTTCTCCTCAGTCAAGGCAGGCCTAGGGTCTGGGACTACTTCCAGCTTTGCAGGTCAGTGACAGCGGCGATGGAAGTGGTGCCTTGGGTAAGAGCTTATATGCGACCATTACAGGAGTGTCTTCTCAGCCACTGGTCTCCAGTGTCACAGAAATATGACCTTCATCTTCCTTGGATACTGGTTGCCAGACGAAGTATGCAGTGGTGGTCCTCACCCAGAAATTTGACCGTCAAGAGCTCTCTTTCTGATAACACAGTGGGAGATGGTGACAATGGACACCAGCAAATCGGGTTGGGGAACTCATTACAGCTTCCATCTGGCACAGAGCACCTTAACGGAACAGAAGTCTATGCTCGATAATTTGCTTGGAGATCAGGACAGTGAGGAATGTCTTATGAGATTTTGCTCTCTTTCTGGCGGGGGCCCTGGTCCGAGTTCTCTCTGACAATACAATGGCAGTGGCTTATATCAACAAGCAGGACAGGAACCACAGCCATCCGATGGCAGTGGAGGCAACCTCCCTCATGAGTTGGGTGAAGAAAGATCCTATGCTTGTCGGCAGCTCACATCGCTGGGTCCTTGAATTTGGAGGTGAACTTTCTCAGTAGGCAGTCCTTGGACCTGGAGAATGGGAACTGTCCATCCAGGGTTTTCAGCTGATATTGAACTGATAGGGTTCTGCGCTTCTGGACTTGATGGCGATGAAAAGAAATACCAAAGTGCCCAAGTTCTTCAGCCATTGGAAAGAACTTGGCTCAATGGGGATCGATGCCCTACTGCAGCCCTGGCTGGATACACATCTACTGTGTCTTCCTTCCTTTGCACTTGGTAGGCCTCATGTTGAAAAGGATCCCTTTGAACCAGGGTCGAATAATTCTCGTAGCCCTAGTTTGGCTGCGGATGCCCTAACCCTAACCCTGTCTTCTGCAGGTACACGGCCTAATGAAGCAAGGTTTGGTGCTCATGGGGGATCAGTGCCCCTTTGGTTTTACAGCTTGGCCATTGAAAGGGCTCAGTTGAGACAAAAGGTTATTCCGATTCAGTCATTGTTACTTTGCTTCAGGCTCAGAAACATTCTACATCCATGGCACGTGCAAGGATGTGGAGAACGTTTGAGGGCAGGTGTTCTGAACATGGACTTTTTCCCTTCTTTGCTCAGATCATGCACATCCTAGTGTTTCTCAGGCATGTCTTCAGAAAGGATTGGCATTGGGTTCTCTAAAGTTTCAGGTTGCGACTTTGGACTCATTCTTGGGGACTTTAACATTCATGCTAATGATCCCTCTGACTCTTATGCTTCCCAGTTTCTTGCTTTAACATCCTTTTTCAGTTTTCAACTGTGCTCCACTGCCCTCACTCACCAGAATGGCAACTGTCTTGATCTTATCCTCTTCTCAAACTACTCACTGTCCAGTTTCTGTGCCTCAACTCTTCCCCTCTCTGACCATCATCTGATAACTTTCACACTTAAACACCCTCCTCCCCAGTCCCGTCCAATCTTAACCAATACATTTAGGAATCTTCAGGCTATTGACCCTTCTACTCTGTCCTCCAGTGTTTAAAATCTCTTCTCTACCACTATGTTATCCAAGTCTGTCAATGAGGCTGTCTCTTCCTATAATACTATTCTCTCCTCTGCTCTGGATACTCTCGCTCCTCCTATTCCCCGTTCTGTAAAACGTACCAAACCCCAGCCTTGCCTGACGTCTAGAATCCGCTACGTACATTCCTGTGCCTGCTCTGCCGAACACCTTTGGCTGAAATCCCGTGCCCATGCTGACTTCATACATTTCAAATTCTTGCTGACCTCCTTCCAGTCTGCTCTTTTACTTGCCAAACAGGGCTATTACATCCGGTTGACAATTTATCTTGGCTCAAACCCTCAACGTCTCTTTGCCACACTGAACTCTCTACTCAAAGTGCCTTCACCTCCAACTCCCCCTTCACTTTCTCCCCAGACTCTGGCTGAGTACTTTCATGATAAGGTTCACAAGATTAAACTTGAATTCTCATCCAGGTCACCTCCACCTCTCTTTCCCTTAGTCCATTCTCTCAACCCTCCAACCCCTGCCTCCTTTCCTCCTTTTCTGAAATCACTGAAGAGGAAACTACACATCTTCTTTCCTCCTCGAAACTAACTACCTGCTACTCTGATCCTCTTCCCACCCATCTACTTAACACTATCTCTCCTAGTATCATCCCTTTTATCTGTCATATCCTCAATCTTTCACTTTCCACTTTGACTGTTCCTGATGCCTTCAAACATGCCGTAGTCACACCACTCCTTTAAAAACCTTCATTGGACCCTACCTGTCCTTCAAACTATCGCCCCATCTCCCTCCTCCCTTTCCTGTCCAAGATACTTGAACGTGCTGTTCACCACCGTTGCCTCGACTTTCTTTCATCTCAAGCTATTCTTGATCCACTGTAATCAGGCTTTTGCTTCCTTCATTCAACTGAAACAGTGCTTGCTAAAGTCTCCAATGATCGTTCCTAGCCAGATCCAAAGCTCTCTATTCTATCCTTATCCTTCTCAATCTATCTGCTGCTTTTGACACTGTTGATCACAGCCTACTCCTTAATACGTTGTCCTCACTTGGATTTCAGGGCTCTTTGCTTTCCTGGTTTTCTTCTTATCTCTCCCAGTGTACCTTTAGTGTATAATCTATTGGATCCTCCTCTACTTCTATCCCACTGTCAGTTGGTGTACCTCAGGGATCTGTCCTGGGACCTCTTCTTTTCTCCATCTTTACTTCTTCCCTTGGTACTCTGATCTCATCCCATGGTTTTCAGTATCATCTTTATGCTGATGACTCCCAGATCTACCTCTCCACACCAGAAATCTCCGCCGAAATCCAGACCAAAGTATCAGCTTGCCTGTCTGACATTGCTCCCTGGATGTCTCAGCACTATCTGAAACTAAACATGACCATGACTGAGCTTCTTATCTTTCCCCCTAAACCAACCTCTCCTCTTCCCCCATTCTCTGTTTCTATGGATGACTCTTATCCTTCCTGTCTCATCAGCTCGTAACCTTGGTGTCATCTTCGACTCCTCCCTCTCCTTCTCTGCACATATTGAGCAGACTGCAAAAACCTGTCATTTCTTTCTCTATAATATCACCAAAATTCGCCCTTTCCTTTCTGAGCACACTACCAGTACCCTCATCCACACCCTTATCACCTCTCGCTTAAACTATTGCAACTTGCTTCTCACAGGTCTCCCACTTAGCCATCTCTCTCCTCTTTAATCTGTTCAAAATTCTGCTGCACGACTAATATTCCGCCAGTGTCGTTATGCTCATATTAGCCCTCTCCTCAAGTCACTTCACTGGCTTCCTATCCATTTCCGCATACAGTTCAAACTCCTCTTATTGACTTATAAGTGAATTCACTCTGCAGCTCCTCAATACCTCTCCACTCTCATCTCTCCCTACATTCCTTCCCGGGAACTCTGTTCACTAGGTAAATCTCTCTTATCTGCACCCTTCTCCTCCACCTCTAACTCCAGACTCCGTTCCTTTTATCTTGCTGCACCATATGCCTGGAATAGACTTCCTGAGCCGGTACGTCAAGCTCCATCTATGGCCGTCTTCAAATCTAAGGTAAAAGCCCACCTTTTTGATGCTGCTTTTAACTCCTAACCCTTATTCACTTGTTCAGAACCCTTATTTTATCATCCTCACTTTAATATTCCCTTATCTCTTGTTTGTCTGTCCTAATTAGATTGTAAGCTCTGTCGAGCAGGGACTGTCTCTTCATGTTCAAGTGTACAGCGCTGCGTACGTCTAGTAGCGCTATAGAAATGATAAGTAGTAGTAGTAGTAGTAGATTGTTTCAGGGGCCATCTAGAGAAGACATCTCTTGCAGCTTACCTGGACATCATTCGATTCTTGCATCCTCCCTTTCATATGCCTTGTTCATATGGAACCTTAATTTAGCCCTTGGGGTTCTTCAGAAGTCGCCTTTTGAGCCACTCCGGAAGGTTTCCTTGAAAGATCTTACACTAAAGACAACATTCTTGGTGGCTATTGCATTGGCACATAGGGTTTCAGAGCTTCAGGCTCTCTCTTGTCGGGATCCCTCTCTCCGCTTTTTGGAGGCGGGAGTCTCCCTGTGCATGGTTCTTTCCTTTCTTCTGAAAGTGGTATCAGCATGTCATCTCAACCAATCTGCGCATGCTTCCATCCTTGCGCAGAGAGGACGAAGAGGCTCAGTATTCTTCCTCGAATCTTCTTGATGTGCATAGTGTCCTCATTAGATATCTGGACATCGTGAATGAATTTTGCAATCGGACAAACTGTTTGTGCTTTTTGGTAAACAAAGGCTTGGTCTCATGGCTTCCAAGCCCACAATTACTAGATGGCTGAAGGAGAGTATCGCGTCAACTTATTTGCTTGTGGGTAAGCAGGCTCCTCAGCCCTTGCTGGCTCATTCTATGAGTCGTACAGAGACATCCTGGGTGGAGACTACCTTACTATCTCTAGCGGATGTTTGCAAGGCAGCAACATGGTCAACGCTGCATACCTTTCCCAAGCACTTCAGGGTGGATGTTGCAGCACACTCGGAAGACAATTTGGGGGTTTCAGTCCTCAGGGCAGTAGCGTGAGGATCCTACCCACTCTAGGGATTGCTTTCAGGTTCTGGAATAGTGGGAAGCTATATAATGGAAGGAGAAATTAGGTCTTACCTGATAACTTTCTTTACATTAGTCCTTCCCACTATTGCAGAGGCCCGCCCGAAGTTTCTGAGATGTTGTCGGTGTGAAGTAATGTGTCTAATAACAACTGTCGCCTTGCATGGTGCTTCCTATATATATCTTATTCTTTACATTTTGTCCAGAGATATGAGAGGTCCACACATGCTTGCTCATCTGGCTAATGTTAGGTTAGCAAGTTGTTTAAGGTTGTTGTGTTTGTTCTGAGTTTCCTCTTACTGCTTGTTTACATAAGTACTGAGGAGCTGGACTGAATGCAAAGAGATATATCTCATCTTGTTTTCAGTTCTCTATCTCCACCTGCTAATGGAAAGCAAATTATCAAGAGAGTCACCTTGAAGGGAGGCCAGAGGGCTGCTTGCAGATCACAAGACCAGCAGTTGAAGGGCTTAGTTCCAAAACCTGATGTCCATATTAAAGGGTTTGGGAAATAAGTAGAGATGCACGTTAATCTTGGTTAACACATTAATTATGAATTGTAATTATTATTAATCGTGATTACATTTTTTAAATCATGTGCTGTCTGGCATCACTCCCTCCCTCCTCTCCTGAACTTTGCTGCGGCTTTCCCTCACACTGCGGCTCCCCTCTGCCCCCCCCCCCCCCCCCGCAGTACCTTTTGCAACATCATGTTTTCGGCCCTGCAGGCCACTGGGGGGGAGGGGGCACAGGGGTGGACTTGAGGAGGGCACACATTTCCTCCCCCTCCATTAGGTGTCATACCTTTTGCTGGTGGGGATGCCAAAGCCCCATCAGTTAAAGACATCCACCGCCAAAACGGCAAACAGGAAGTTACATCAGAAGGGGTGGGCCAGGTCACAGGGAAAGGCTTGATGTAGACCGTAGGCAGCCTTTCGGTATGGCTGCTGCTGGCCTTCAGGGCCGAAGACTTACTGTTTCAAAAGGTACTGAGGGGGGTGCGGGTGTGGTGGGGGGGAAGGAAGGAGACCCGCAGTCAGGTCTGGGAGTGAAAGGGAGAGGAGAGAGGCTGAAGACTTTGTTTAAAAAGGTACTGTGGGAGGGGAATGCGCGATGCTTGCACTTCCCAAGTTCGTGCATCAACCAGGCATGCTCGGAGAGTGGCTGCTGGAGGCACATCACTGACTTCCTCATTCCTGAGGTAGTACAAGGAGGAAGGGGGCCGCTTTGGCAGTGGATTTCTTCAACTGGTGGGGCTTCAGCATCCCCACCAGAAAAGGTATGATACCTAAAGGAGGGGGAGGAAATGTGTGCCCCCCAGTTCACCCCCCCCCCCCCCCCAATAGATTGCTGGCTATGCCCTGCTTTTAATCACGTGATCAATTGCGATTAAAAATTTTAATAGAAATGCAGCCCTAGAAATAAGCCTTTCATTTACTCTGGTGAAGTGGTCTTGAAGAAGATATGAATGTAGAGAATTATTTCTGTGGAGCTGCTTATAAGTTCTAATCATTCTTTTTTTCCCCCAACTTTATTTATGAAATTTTCAGTAAGAAACCAATTACAGTGCGTTGCTATTATAAACACCATGCATCCCAACTCTTCAGCTCAATTTACAGAATATGACTAGATTTGTGCGCACAACTTAAGTCGCACTATATAGAAACCCAGGGATATAGTCCAATTTCAAGATAACCATCTCCAATGGTGGAGTTTGTATTTGTTTCCAAAATCTTTCAACTGTGAAAAGATGACTTGCCAGCTTATGAGCCTCCTTAGACGTTCCATCCACTTTGTGGTGGCGTAAACACCTCTCTGGGCTAAGGGGATATGATGCCCACAAGATAGAGTTCAAAATTCCACGTACTGCTGACCAAAATCTTTACACTAAGGGGCAATTCCTCCATATATGATATAAGGTGCCCCTTTCCCCACAATTTTGCCAACATCTATCCATGTTATTTTTATAGAACTTGGGACGAACCAGAGTGTAGTACCATTGGTAAAAAAAATGTATATCCATTTTCAATCATGGTTCTAGCCACTAAAATTTTAAACAAATAAGTAAACATGTTAGTCCAGTCTTTAAACTCCCAGGTTTCTGCTAACTTGATTTCCCATATAGCAATATAAAAACTCACTGGTGTTCGCTGGGCAAGTAGGGCCGTGTAAATTCTACTTTTCCCTCCTCTCCCCATTCCCGTACGCAGTGCCTGCTCCAAATCTGTTTCCTCTAGGTAGCAAAGCAGAAGCCTACCTAACAAATGCCAGATACTCCTGCCCCAGGATAAAACCTTGTGTATACATAATAGAAGTGAGGTGGTGATACTTCCTACTAGGGAACAATTTGGTTCGCTGTGCAACCCATGTGGTCAAGGGGTCTCTCATGTAAACATTAGGCACAGAAAACCCTCTGCATCTGTCATACCTTGAATACTGTGTGCAATTCTGGTCACTGCATCTCAAAAAAGATATAGTGGAATTAGAAAAAGAACAGAGAAGGGCAAAGAAAATGATAAATGGGATGGGACAACTTCCCTATGAGGAAAGGCTGAAATGGCTTGGTCTCTTCTGCTTGGAGAAAAGATGGCTGAGGGTAGATATGATAGAGGTATATAAAATACTGAGTGGAGTGGAACGGGTAGACGTCAATCACTTGTTTACTCTTTCCAAAAATACTAGGACTAGGGGGCACGCAATGAAGCTACAAAATAATAAATTTAAAACAAATCAGAGAAAATATTTCTTCACTCAATGTGTAATTAAACTCTGGAATTCATTACCAGAGAATGTGGTAAAAGCAGTTAGCTTAGCGGGGTTTACAAAGTTTAGGATGACTTCCTAAAAGAAAAGTCTGTAAGCCATTATTAAAATGGACTTGGGAAAATCCACTGCTTATTTCTAGGATAAGCAGCATAAAATGTATTGTACTGTTTTTGGATCTTGCCAGGTACTTGTAACCTGGATAGACCACTGTTGGAAACATGATACTGGGCTTGATGGAGTATGGCAACATGTATGTACTTATGTAGCTAGCCAGGGCAGTTCTAATCATTGTTTTCTCACCCTAACCTCACCAAATATGTTTGTAAATGTGTGAATATATAATTCAGTTTTTAACTAATTTCAAAACTTACATGTAAAAATTACATGGGTAAGTGTAAGCATGAACAACTGGAATTGATGAGTCTTGTGCATTCAGAAGACTCACTGGCTGTAGTCTCTTGTTAGAATTTACAACACATCCATTCCCATCCCAGCATCAGTAATTTCTCCATCTTTAATATAAACCCATTTCCTCATGGGCACTGCAGGTATAAAAAGTGGCTGAATTAGTAGTGGTGCCAACTGTGACAGGGTTACAACATTGGCGACCCAGCCATTCTCCTATCTTTCATAGACATTCACAGGTTAATAAACAAAGACTGTGGTCAGTGTTCTTTTAATTCCAGCTGCAGTATTTAACATGTATTCAGTGCCACTGTGCATAGAAGCAAAGGTGCTAAATATACATCTACAGCATTGAGTGCCAGTATTATCTAGATAGTTGACAAGATTTAGTTGCTGCCTGTATAGCTATGTGGGTACATTAAGGATAGACTGAGGGGTCCTTTTACTAAGGTGCGCTGAAAAATGGCCTGCGGTAGTGTAGGCGCGTGTTTTGGCCGCATGCAGAATCATTTTTCAGTTCACCTGCAATAAACGCCTTTTGGGGGGGGGGGCCAAAAATGGATGTGCGGCAAAATGAAAATTGGCGCGCGTCCATTTTGGGTCTGAGACCTTACCGCCAGCCATTGACTTAGCGGTAAGGTCTCACATGTTAACCGGGCAGTAATGGTCAACGCATGTTCGAATGCCGGTTACCGCCCACGCGCCAGAAAATAAAAATATTTTCTGACAAGCGTAGTGGACATGCGTAAAAAATGAAATTACTGCCTGGGCCACGCAGTAGCTGGGCGGTAACTCGGAATTGACGCATGTTGGGCACACGTAGGCGCTTACGCGACTTCGTAAAAGGGCCCCTTAAGGAAAGAAGGGGAACTTGCAGAGAGAAGTTATATTCCAGGGAAGGGATGTTGGTGGTGGAAGTTCTGGGGTAAAGCACGTTTCCAGGAGCTGGAAAGCTGACGTTGAGATGGGGCTAAAATACAATAATATAGGATAACTAGTACATGGATTCCACACACATCACCACAATACTCATCATCTTCCTAGATACATTTCTAAAACCTGGCAAATTCTGTTTCATCGTATAGACTGTCCAACTGTGTTAAAGCTCACTTCAGAAAACCCTCATAGCCAAAGGGTAGCTTTCAGCAGAAAAGGGACCCATTGCCATTGCTGGCTCAGGTGAAACTATTTAATGTTACCCTAGTATCTGATTTCATGACTTTAAAAAATTTTTTTTACTGCAGATATGTTTTTGGCTTGTGCGACTGTGCCTATAGATTTATTTCGAAAGCAGCCTTCGGGGCAGCAGAGCTTTGCACTCAGCAGCAACAGTGGCACATCGCCTGGATCTCTCACAGCAGAGGTAGAGTACTGTGGTGAGAATAATGTGCTTCAGCCCAGTGCCCCTTCAGCTGGGGACCACAGTCCAGCTCTGAGCTTCTTGACTTCCACTCTGGCCCCTACAATCTTTGTTGAAAATAAGGACTGGAAAACTAGGACAGGACTGTAGTCTCCAGCAGAAGTGGAAGCAACTTGGCAAATATCTAACATGAGACAATAGTAGCATACTACACTGGAGTGCTATATCAAGGGAAAGGGTTAGACCTTGGGGTGTATGTAGTATCAATCCTGTTCTAACTGAAAAGAAAATGAATGCTGTGAGGATAACTTAGTGGATATTTGTTGATGCTTTTCTGTTGAGCCTCTGGGTGGTCCCTGAATGTGGTTAAGAGTCTTTGGAAACGTGGCCTTAGTCTTATTAAACTGTAGAAAGCTGAGAACAGGAGCTTATCAGTGGTAACAATAATGTGCAAGTTAAAAAAAAAAATCAAAACCCAGAGATGATGTATCCTGTGCCTGAGGCTTGTCCCTATCCTAAAGAAATCCCTCAAGGGAGAGACAAACCGAAACTACAACTGAATAAACAGTCAATCCCTAATACTGGGTATATCAATAAAAGATTCCACACTCTCCAATGAAATGCTAATAATGACTTTGTACCACCGAAAATGTGATGTTTTCAATATTTTAAAGAAGGGAAACACAAGGAGAGTTCAGTATAGGGTGATCTTTCATGCTCCCTATCATGCTCTATACATCATTAATTCTCCTGGACTTTGAAACCCTTCAAATTTTTAGTGCTTATTATAATAACACACAAATATGTGATATATCAAAAATTAAAGTGTGGAAAATTTTAGTGAAAGTCACTACAAAAAACAACAAAGGGAACTCTAAGAACAAATCAGTCCAAAAATGTTTGTAGAAAAGACATGCCAAAATATAATTCAAAATGGCAGGCACCAGTACATTTGAAAAAGAACTGCTGTTTGTTATTATAATAAGCTCTACAAATTTGAAGGGTTTCAAGGTCCAGGAGAATTAATGATGTATAGAGCATGATAGTGAGCCGTTTTTATGGCTAGTCTCACTAACAAACCAGCTCGGCTGAAGGATCAGCCTATACTGAACTCTCCTTGTTTTCCCTTCTTTAAAATATTTAAAACATCGAATTTTCGGTGGTGCAAAGTTATTATTACCATTTCATTGGAGAGTATGGAATCTTTTATTGATTTACCCAGTATTAGGGATTGACAGTTGAGGCTTGTTCCTGGCATAGGTACTAGAATGGAGTGGGCCACAGAGGCCATGGCCCAACAATATATTGCCCAAACAATAGCAGCAACTAAAGGGTTTAGGGGCAGGACCGAAGCTTAATTTGTTTGGTTCCTCCAGCCAAAACATTGTTACGCTGCCTCTGGCATTTCCATAGGCCAGCAGTAAAAGGATTGGAGCTGGGTATGGGTTTGGATTTTAATTTCAGCTTTAATTAGGGCTACATCTGGGTTGGGTTTGTTGGACTGGGGTTGGATTTTGATTTGCTTTAGAGATTTATGTAGGTCATAATTGAGGAGCTGCAGATGGGCCTTGGGGTGGGAGGTTGGGTTGGGTTTTAGCCCAGATTTGACTTTGTCCTCTCTTTAGTTCTCTTTTGTAGAACCCAGTGATTTGAGGTTACGACAGATCTCCACCCCGTTGCCTGCCAGGAAAGTGGAGATGGATCGGACGGTGATGCCATGTGGGACTGTAGTCACCACTGTCACAGCTGTGAAATCAAAACCTCGATCCAATGGGAAAGTGTCGCTGGGCTCAGGTGAGAAACATGCTACTCAGGTAGTTGAGGTCATGGGAATGCTACATACAAGTTTAGGGTTAGAGGCAGAAGTCTGGGATAGTACATATGATACTGTGATCAGGCAAAGCAACACCAAAGCATTGGGGATATTCTGCACATGGGGCTGGAGTCAAGTCAGGGACAAGTTTTATGGGAGTATTGAAAAGGTCGCATAACACAAACAAATTCATCACCATTAACACACACCAAAACTGAATCTTCCAATTTCAGACACCCTAAAAATTCTTGGAGTTACCATTGATCGTCACTTAACACTTGAAAATCATGCGAAAAGCACAACCAAGATGATGTTCCACTCAATGTGGAAATTAAAAAGAGTAAGACCTTTCTTCCCAAGGACCGTCTTCCGCAACCTGGTACAATCAATGGTACTCAGCCATCTAGACTATTGCAACCCACTCTATGCTGACTGCAAAGAGCAAATAATCAAGAAACTTCAGACAGCCCAGAACACTGCAGCTAGACTCATATTCGGCAAAACAAAATATGAAAGTGCTAAACCCCTACGAGAAAAGCTACACTGGCTCCCACTCAAAGAACGCATCACGTTCAAAATATGTACCCTAGTTCACAAAATCATTCATGGAGATGCCCCAGCCTACATGTCAGACCTGATAGACTTACCACCCAGGAACGCTAAAAAAACATCCCGCACATTCCTTAATCTTCACTTCCCCAACTGCAAAGGTCTAAAATATAAACTAACGCATGCATCAACCTTTTCCTACTTGAGCACACAATTCAGCAACACGCTGCCGCGCAACTTAAAAATGATCTATGAACTAACTAACTTCCGCAAACTATTGAAGACCCATCTCTTTAATAAGGCATACCACAAAGATCAACAAATGTGAACTCCCACACATATATCCAGTACTGCCTTACGATACTTGCTTGTTATACTACTATCATGCTTTATCATTATCATGTTTACCCAAGATTTTTTGCAATACTAAATGTCTATTTTCTCATATATTTCCACTATTCATGATGTATTGTAAGCCACATTGAGCCTGCAAAGAGGTGGGAAAATGTGGGATACAAATGCAATAAATAAATACTCAAATTGGAGAGATTGAGGTCAAAGAGGTAGGGGAAGAGATCATGCAGGGCTGGTTTGTGGGGAGCCTCGTATGGTTCCTGTCTACTTATTTCTCACCTGCCTGAATCATTAGTTTTTCACATTTATCTCTGTTTATCCTCTCTAACAACCCTGTCATTTGTCTTTGTTTCCATTTTCACATCAACCTGTTGCACTGCTGATTCTCACCCCTTTTGTAGAGCTGCATGGTGGTCAGCAGGATTTATTCTGGTCACAGCCTGGACAGATCACCCTTACCTGTGTTCACAACAGCACTACAGTGGATGGTACTTACAATGTTCTAGGTTGCCTTTAGCGATCTGACTAGCTGGTTGTTACCACGATTTGTGGGCAGACTGAGCTCTATGAATCAGCCAGCTTTATGGGCAACACTGCCCAATTTCCACCACTGAGGGCCATCTGTGTTCAGGCTGCCTCTTGTGGATCCTGCAGTTTCTTCCTGGTCCTCTGATCCTCCAGCTTAATTGAAACCAGAACTGGAATCCTGGCACCATGAGCCTTCATTTGCCAATTACTCATGGATTTTTATTTCTTGATTCTACAAACACTTTCTTCCCCACTACCCCACTCTCAATTTAGTGTCATCACTGCTGGGGGCCATGATACAGGGCTCCTTCCAAAATATAGCAATCATGGGCCATAAATGCAGGAAGTAGTGTCTTCCCATCTGCCCCTCATTCCCTACGTGTGGTCAGTGTTGCCTCTGCATAATCTCCAGCGAATAGAGGGTGCAGATCCCAGGTTTGTTGAGTTGTCACAGTTTTTACCATTGCTTCTCCAGAAGGCTTTTCAGTACTTCTATATTCTTCGTTGACAAGCAGGATGAATTAGCTACATAAGCAGGTGATATCATCCTGATCACGCTGAATCAGAATAGCTCTCTCTGAACTTGGGAAAAATAAATAGAAAAGCTTTCTTAGTGTGCATAGAAGTTCCTGTACTTTTGTACCCTTATGCTAGTATCCAGTTATTTTTTCATTTCCAATGTACCAATAGAACGTTCTAGTTCTCTTTACCCCTTGGTTTATTGTGGGGGGTTTTCTATTTTTAGTATTTTTAGTTTTGCTGCAAAGAAACAAAAGTCCCTAACCATTGAGTTTAATTTTTCCTCCCTCCTTTTTACAGATTCTGTTGAAATATCTGGGTTCAGAAAGTGCCTGTCTAGTGACAGAAAAATGGACTTTGTGGCTAATTGTATTTATTTGCTTGGTTCCTTCATGTGATCAAGACAACTGCTATGATGGTTGTGAGATGTCTCCTACAGCTAGAAGCCAATGAAGCAGGCTAGCTGATTATCTAGTGATGCCAGCCTAAATCAAGAGGCTCAGCCTGAAAGGAGGAAGCCTCCCTCTAGTGAGGGAGAATTCATTCCATTGCATAGTGGCATTCAAAGTCCAACATTGATTGTAGAAAGGCATAAGGAGCAAGAGATATCCAAAGAGGTCTTCATGAACAGCCCTAAAGTAAACCTCCAAGGCACAGATCTACAAGTGAACATACTCCAAAGCAGCACTCCAAGTTAATTAAAGAATAGGTATACCATTTGTTAAATGCAACAACACATTGGCACAAAGACATTGACATCCAAGAAAAATGAGAAAACCAAACACTTCCACAAAACACCACAGGCAAACCACAGGAGCGGAAGGAATAAACCATCAGGATGATCCAAAGTAGTAACCAGTTGTATTATTGATGGATTGTAAATGCAAGTCCCAGACAAACGTACTCAACACAGGCCATGTTTCGGCTTGGTAGCCTTCATCAGGAGTAGACTTCTGAGATACCTCTGAGAAAAACCTTCTTGTGAAAAAATATCTGTGGAATGTTTTATACCTCCTTGGGGTTTGAGGACATTACAGACATTTTATATCTCTTTTGATATACTGTGCATTTTCTATAGACACCGTGCCACCAGGGCAAAGATTTTTTTCACAAGAAGGTTTTTCTCTGAGAAATCTTAGCAGTCTACTCCTGATGAAGGCTATCAAGCCAAAACACAACCTGTGTGGAGTACATTTGTCTGAGACTTGCATTTACAATCCATCAATAAAACGATTGATTACTACTTTGGATCATCTTGATGTTTTTTTCCTTCCACTCCTGTGGTTTGCACAAATACATTGGCTCTAAATGAGCTTGGGGCATAGGCACCAGAGCATCAGCACAGAGCTGGTGCAGATTCAGTGGTACAAAGACATGGGCACTAAAGAAGTGTGCCACAATATTGTCATGGAACTTCCAAGCTATTGTGTCGGTGCTGAGCACTAATGCCCAACAGTATTTCACAGAGGACCAATAAAGAAACCTTGGCTTACAAACCTTGGCGCAGAGCAGTGTGATCTAGATGTACAATACGTGGTTGATCAGCTGGCACTGATGAGAGAAGAGAACACACATTTAGGTGTTGGTGGTCAAGCAGACGCAACAAGTACAGAAGAACAAGGCGCCTCCGCACAGGTCAATCAAGGCAAACAAACACAGTGAAGGAGACAAGAAGGATGATGACAAAAAAACGTCTAATGGACTCAAGAGTTCACATCAAAAGTTTATTACTAAAAACTGGACTTGACACAAATCGTGTTTCAGCTACTCAGGCCTGCCTCAGGTGGTCAAGCAGAGACATCAGTTCCTCTTAAATTAAAAAAAAATTCTGAAGCAAGCATTATCAGCAGTTTTCATTTCCCCAATCAATGCTTATACCAAAGGTGGTAGACTCCTTGTCATCTTTCTCAAGTTTGGACAGGAAGGATAAGACCATTCTTCCCAAGATTCGTCTTTCGCAACCTAGTACAATCCCTTGTCCTCAGCCATCTGGATTACTGTAACTCACTATACGCAGGCTCCAAAGAGCAAATACTGAGGAAACTTCAAACAGCCCAGAACACAGCAGCCAGACTCATCTTCGGAAAACCAAAATATGAAAGGGCAACACCACTACTAAAGAATCTACACTGGCTTCCACTTAAGGTATGCGTCACTTTTAAGGTATGCACAATAGTCCACAAGATCATTCACGGTGAAGCCCCAGCCTACATGTCCGAGTTGATAGACCTACCATCCAGAAATGCTAAAAGATCATCCCGAACATACCTCAACCTCCACTTCCCTAATTGCAAGGGCGTGAAATACAAGACGTTACACGCGTCAACCTTTTCTCACATGAGCACGCAGCTTTGGAATACACTGCCGCGCAACATAAGAACGATTTACGAACAAGCTTCCTTCCGCAAATTATTGAAGACCCATCTGTTTGAAACAATTTATGGAAAGAGCCAAAACACATAGAGTCTACACTCACTGATCATCAATGCATCATACATCAACTTCTGACCCTCATCCCTCGCAATACCACATCAATCATACATTTACTCACAGAAATATGTACACCATGTGTCTTAGTGTCTTAACACTGCCCTTTAAGCTCCCCACTGTCTCTTTCCAATGTTTCAATGTTGATGTCCCATTGTTATACTCCTACCGACACTTCGATGGTCTCGCATAACTTGTACAATGTATCCCATAACCAAGTTGTAACAAATGTATTTCCGTTATTCATATCTTATTGTAAGCCACACTGAGCCCGCAAAGAGGTGGGAAAATGTGGGATACAAATGCAATAAATAAATAAATAAGTAGAAAACCCCCTTGTTATAATGAGAGTGTGTCAGGATTTCATGAAGGATGACAGAGCCTTCTACACAGGATCAGAATAAGCCTCTACTAAAATAATTGTTAGTGTACTTTGCCACAGTTGAAACCAGTTTAAAGAAGAGAAAAGCATCAGCAAACCCCAAGGATTTCACTTTTATCGTTGTCAGAATCCACAGAAAAATAGTGGGGCCAATATTTAAAGCAATTTAGCTGGCTGTTTTCCGGTTAAATTCGCAGTTAGTGCCAAACTCAAAGCCAGGTATGTTGGGGGCGTTCCAGGAGCAGATTCAGCACTTGGTCACTTAAATGTTGATATTCAGCCCTTAAGGAGAAGATGCTATATATGGCGCCTAAAAAATCTGCACGACTAAGTGTATACGTCATATATGTCTGTGCCTAAAACTACGCGCATCCATTTACACCAACGAAAACGTGCCGTAAATTAGGCGCACTTGGCCATATTCTATAACTATGCACATATATTTCGGAATGCCCACCAAATGCCTATTTCCACACCCCTTTTTTCCTGTGCACGTTAGAAGTTCAGCGCACTTCATTGCAGAATATGCCTAGCGAGTTGTAAATTCTGATCTGTGCCAATTGGTGCTCATTATTGCTTGTTCAGAGCTGTTATCAACACTGATTAGCTTGTTAAGCCAATTAAGTTACGTGCGTTGTTGTAGAATTAGCATGGATCTCTGGGCACGCTATATAGAATCCAGGGGTAAGTGGCCAGGTTTAATGCATAAATAGGACCACATAAAGGTTTGTCCTATTTTTATGCGCTAGCCCATGGCTGCTTAAGTGCTGAATGTTGACTTAAATGGCTATGCTTTAACCTGCTCAAAAATAACTAGATATTCAAAGCTGAAGCCTGGCCACGGCCTGGCTTCGAATATCTGAGAGTTCAGCCAGCGGCGTGAGCAAAACACTCATCGCCGACATCTGAATATCGGACCCAGTGTTTACAATCAATTGAGCAGATGTCTGAGTCACAGTTTTTGCAAGAAAATGAATCCATGGGTGAACCAGACTTTTGTGATTTATCAGTCTTGGAGAGTGAAAGCTCCACTGATCTTCCATCAGACCCTTATCCTCTTGGCAAGAAACACCTCGTTAAATGAAGACCTAACATAGCCAAAACTGGTTCAGAAAATGTCCCAGGAGGTTTCTTTCAAAATGCAAGAAGCTGATACCTTATTTTGACAGTATTGGAATGTGAGTTTGATTGTATCATATGGATATGTTTATGTATTTTATTTTTACATGCTTTTGGAATATATTTATTTGTTTGTTTGTTTTGCTCCAGTTGTTTTAGAAAAGGCAGACTATCAGGCTTATTTTCGAAAGAGAAGGGCGCCCATCTTTCGACACAAATCGGAAGGTGGGCGTCCTTCTCCCAGGGTCACCCAAATCGGCATAATCAAAAGCCGATTTTGGGCGTCAACTGCTTTCCATCGCAGGGACGACCAAAGTTCAAGGGGGCGTGTTGGAAGCGTAGCGAAGGCGGGACTGGGGCGTGGCTAACATATTGGTGTCCTCGATCGATAATGAAAAAAGAAGGCCGTCCCTGACGAGTACTTGGCCGACTTTACTTGGTCCATTTTTTCTTATGACCAAGCCTCAAAAAGGTGCCCGAACTGACCAGATGACCACCGGAGGGAATCGGGGATGACCTCCCCTTACTCCCCCAGTGGTCACCAACCCCCTCCCACCCTAAAAAAAAACTTTTTATATATTTTTTGCCAGCATCTATGCCAGCCTGACATATCATACCCAGTTCCATTACAGCAGTATGCAGGTCCCTGGAACAGTTTTAGTGAGTGCAGTGCACTTCAGGCAAGCAGACCCAGGCCCATCCCCCCCCCCCCCCCCCCACCTGTTACACTTGTGGTGGTAAATGTGAGCCCTTCAAAACCCACCAGAAACCCACTGTACCCATACGTAGTTGCCCCACTTCACCCCTTAGGGCTATGGTAGTGGTGTACAGTTGTGGGGAGTGGGTTTTCTGGGGGGGGGGGGTTTGTGGGGCTCAGCACACAAGGTAAGTGAGCTATGCACCTGGGAGCAATTTGTGAAGTCCACTGCAGTGCCCCCTAGGGTGCCCGGTTGGTGTCCTGGCATGTCAGGGGGACCAGTGCACTATGAATGCTGGCTCCTCCCACAACCAAATGGCTTGGATTTGGTCGTTTCTGAGACGGGCGTCCTCTGTTTCCATTATCGCCGAAAATAGGGGATGGCCATCTCTAAGGACCACCATCGCAATTTGGGCATCCCTGACCGTATTATCGAAACGAAAGATGGATGTCCATCTTGTTTCAATAATATGGGTTTCCCCGCCCCTTCACCGGGACGTCCTGCGGAAAACCTGGGCATCCCTTTCGATTATGCCCTTCTTTCTTACTATACAAAATCTGAAATATGAGAGCACAGGATTTGAATACAATCCTGGCCCTAATGGGAAGCCAATGCGAATGTATCAGCAAAGGAGTTGCCCTCTCAAAGCGTGGTACATGCATGACAAGTCTAGCCGCAGCATTCTGGGCAGTTTGCATTGCCGCACAGCTTAGTAAACAGGGGTGTCAGTTATTAGTAACTAGATTTTATTGCATAAAATGGAACCTGTGCTAAAACAGCACACGTTAGTGGTAAAATAACACATCTTAATGGTAGCCCACACTGATAATTGTGCCCTAAATTCTGTATCTCACAAGCAATGCTACTCACTGACCTCTTTTTATATGCAGTTTCCCAGCCACTCTCAGCTTGGGAGTCCCCATTTATGTGGTCAGTTCATTATCTTGTCAGTGGAAAAAGCCAAGTTGTTTACTTGTAGCAGGGGTCCTCTTTAGACAAGAGGATACACTGGCAACATAATTCTTTCTATACCCCTTATAGTTGAAGCTGAGCTTTTTACTAACTGAGGTGCTACAACAAGATTACAAAAATGCTAGAACTCCTGCACATGCTCAGAAAGCTTTTCTAGTTCATTCTGAGCTCGAAGAAACTACTCCACCTTGGTGGGTGTTCTCAGCAGGGGCATAGCCAGACCTCAACTGGAGGGGGGGGGGGCTAGAGCCCAAAGTGTGGGGGGGGGCACATTTTGGCCTGCCTCCCTGCCGCCGCCCCCTTCCGGCACTGGCGCCCCCTGCTTCTGTTGCACTATGGTACCTTGGCTGGCAGGGGTCCCCAACCCCCGCCAGCTGGCGTTTGTCCTGTGCTGGTCTTACATTGCCTGCCCTGCCCTGCTCTGTTCTCTGTCGCCCCATGTATGCTCATTTTAATGAAACTGAGCATGTGTGAAGTATCACGTGCTCAGTTTCACTAAAACGAGCGTGCATGGCATGACTGAGAAGAGCAGAGTAGGCAATGTGGCGAGACCAGTGTAGGACAAATGCTTCAGCTGGCGGGGGTTGGTGACCCCTGCCAGCCAAACCGGGGACCCCTGTAGCTATGCCTTGTATGTGTGTGATTTATCCTTTTGTCTGCAAAGAATTCCTCTTTAAAAGTAAATAACCTTATCTTTTCTGTGCAGAAATATTTTTTTGATGTTACTTTTGAGCTTATCTTTTCAGTTTCAAAGCATGATATTTTGCACTAGAACTTACTCACCACTGTTCATGGCTCACGGATTTATAACTGTGATGTCCTACTTTGCTCAGATTCTCCCAGGGCAACTCCCACCAAAGTCAAGGCGATGGAGAGGAATTTTTCTATGCAAGCAATGTTACCTCATGGAGCTCCTGTCAGCAAGACACTGTCATCCTCGGACACAGGTAAACATGAATAATTTTCTGGCTACACAAAACACAAGTTCATGCATGTTTTTCCCTGAATGAACAGAATAGTCTGTTGTGCCTCATAGTGACCAGAAGAAAAGGTAAGGTGGACAATGGTCTTCCAAAACCCCAAAAAGAGGCTTGCAGATGTAAACAAAAATTTTTATTCAAAGCACAATCTGTGAAAAGACCCAACATTCGTTGGAGTAATAGACTCTTCATGGAGCCATGTTTTGGCATTGGAAACCCTGCATCAGGAGTTATATAATCGTATTAAATCCTGTCAGTAAATGTTACAGACAACCAAGAAAAGAAAGCAGCAGTCATAGCAGACATGTTTCACCAAACTGTAGAAACCCACATCAATCAGGATCCAAACCTACACAGATAGCAATGTCCTCATTGTAGATAGGGGTGCTGCAAACATCTCATGTGGCGAGAGTCTGTTGGGTTTTTGGAAGACCATCATCTGTCCCTACTTTTTCTTCTGGTCTAGCTGCACAGTGACACCAGACTGCTCTGACTCATTCCAAAAGCTCTTGATACACAGTGGTTATGGTTCCAATTCTGATTTGTGTACTTGCTCAAAATGTCATCAGTAGTAAGCTATGTACAACCATCCAATAGGCACCTTTACATTGATCTCGTCTTCTTACAGGCCTTAGGAGGCAAACATCTGTGAATAACAAAATGCTTAATGGGCTAAGAGTCCTACTGAATGTTGGCAGAATATTACATACCCCGTGAATATCTCCTGTTCTGCTGCTGTGTTTTAGTACTCACACCCACAGTAATCCCAGTTGATAGGAATTGCTCCTCCTGGCATTCAAACATTCTGGCACAACTCCCTCTTCCTCTGTGACTGCAGGAAAAGGTATGCCCAAACTGATTCAGCTCCTAATGTTCTGTTATGGAATACATCTTCCTGACTTCTCCTTACAGCTTTGGTAAAATCGCAAGAAATCCTCTCTATGCTAGGCCTCAGCTCTACCACTCTCTGGGTCATCCCTCCGCCTTTCTCCATGATAAACTATCTGGCTACGATCTTATTACACCAGATTACTTTGCAAATTCATTTGTGAGAATAGACTCCTATTTGTTGGGCTGTCTCCCCCCCCCCTATATAGGCAACAGAAGAGCTCAGGGTCTGCTCTCATTCCTTTCTCACAGTGTACCCCCTCTGTATGCAGAAGGACCTTCGGTTACATAATTACATAAATATTGCCATACTGGGACAGACCGAAGGTCCATCAAGCCCAGCATCCTGTTTTTAACAATGGCCAATCCAGGTCACAAGTACCTGGCAAGATCCCAAAAAAGTACAGCACATTTTATGCTGCTTATCCTAGAAATAAGCAGTGGATTTTCCCCAAGTCCATTTTAATAATGGTCTATGGACTTTTCCTTTAAGAAGCCATCCAAACCTTTTTTAAACCCCGCTAAGCTAATTGCTTTTACTACATTCTCTGGTTATTAATTTTGCCAGGCTTGCTCAATAGTTGCTATGCCCATGAATGTCTCAAAACTAGACGTAAAAGGCAAAGCATTGCCCTTGGTTCTAATGGCATTATTGTTTGTATTGGTCTTGAGTACTTGAGTATTCTTTCCTGTCAATTTTGTAGTTCCTTTTCCTACTATTTCCTTGTTAGTTCTGGATTGTGAACCACTTTGATCTGCGAGTTAGCAAAGGCAGTATAGCAAATGCTAATAAACATAAACAGACAAACTAAACAAGCAGTTAAATGATGGCTGATATGCTGATCTCACAAGAGACACACTTAGAAAATGCTGAAGAGCATTTGTTGATTAATAAAAAATTTTCCCTACAGGTATCAAGTTGCTAATTATACAGAAAAGGAGGTGTGGGAATTCTGCTATATAGAGAAAGGAAGGTGGAGGTATTGAAGGTGGAAAGAGATGTCAAGGGGCGTTATATTATTTTGAAAGTAAATATGTAGGGGATGATAATAACCTTATTTGATTTGCTTGCACCAAATATCATGCAAAAACCCTTTCTTTGATGAATTAGGTAATAAGTTGAAGGTAAATAGGAGGGGGTGAGGTTCATTTATTGTGAGTGGAGATTTCAACATAACCATTGAACCTAAGTTGGATAATAGAGGGGGATGTTGGGGTGGCATAGGGTGACTGAGGTTACTTGGAGGGGCATATTCGAACGGTGCCGGCCATCTATATGACCAGCCATCTTCGGGGCGGTGCCAACCGTATTATCGAAAAAGATGGCCAGCCATCTTTTCTTTCAATAATACGGTTGGGGCCGGATAAATCTCAACATTTAGGTCAAATGTTGAGATCATTGGGTTTACAGATGGCTGGCTTCAAAAAAAGTGGGAAAAAATCGAAGTGCTCATCAGGGACGGCTTTTTCAGTAGTACTAGTGGGATTTGAACCGGCCACCTCTGGATTACAAGACAAGTGTACTAACCACTTGGCCACAGCTCCACTTGGATGTCCTTCCCTTTTGATTATGCCCCTTCAGGTCTCTCTCAGCCAATCACAGCGCATTTAGCTGTGTACTACTGAAAAAGCCAAGCAAAAATAATTTTGATTAGGACGTCCCTGACGAGCACTTCGATTTTTTTTTTGGGGTGGGAGGGGATTGGTGACAACTGGGGGAGTAAGGGGAGGTCATTCCCGATTCCCTCCAGTGGTCATTTGGTCAGTTGGGGCTCCTTTTTGAAGCTTGGTCGTGAAAAAAAGGGACCAAGTAAAGCCGGCGAAATGCTCGTCAAGCCTGGCTTTTTTTTCCCATTATTGGGCGAAGCTGGCCATCTCGTGAGCACGCCCTCGTCCTGCCTTCACCACCCTACTGACATGCCCCCTTTAAATTTTGCCAGCTCTGCGACGGAAAGCAGTTGAAGCCGGCCAAAATCGGCTTTTGATTATACCGATTTGGCCGGTTTCAGGAGATCGCTGGCGATCTCCCGATTTGTGTTGGAAGATTGCCGGTGATTTCTTTCGAAAATAAGGCTGTTGGTTACATGGGCAAATTTGCCTGACAATTGTCTCACATTGCCTCCTGTCTATATCCTTTCAGAGGCACCAAACAAAAGCAAGTATCATTTATGCTGCTTTTTTCATTTGCAAAGCAATGTGACACTTAAATATTTCTAGATTTATACCCTAGACACACCACCTGAGAAAAAGCTCACTTTTTGACATTCAATCTCACTCTTTAGGATGGTTCACCACTGGCATCTGTTTGATGCATGTAATGCCCAACTAAGCTTGGAAAATCTATTCAGAATTTTGTAACCATTCTCCACCATGTTACTGGATACAGACACACTTAGGAGATGCTGAAATACTTTCCACCTACCGAGTCCATATGTATTATCCACATCATTCTCTCATACAGTTGTGTAGCATTGTATGGGAGCAGTTTGAAGCAATAATATTTGATAAAGTCTGGAAACGCCGCCCCGGCCACACCTGTCAATATTCAGCTGGCAGTACTCAAAGTTTTTAAAAAACTGACCATTGCCAGCCGAATTAGACCTGAATATTCAATGCTGGGCACTAACACTGAATGTCCCAGCCTGGCCACTCAAATTATGGAGGTCCCGGATGATATTCAGCTGAATACTGGCTGAGACCCATATAAGTGTCTCCATCAGCTTTTGGTCGGAGCCAATATTCATCAGCATTGCCCGGTTAAGTGCCACTGAATATCGGCGGCCAGCTAACAAAGTATGATTTAAACAGGCAAGAACCTCTCCTGTTTGCTTAAATTGCTTTGAATATTGATCAGATTGTTTAAGAAATATTATGGATTGCCAAAATTACGTAAACTTGTTGCCAAACATTTACTCTATGGCTTTTAACTGTAGTGGTGTTTTATTGAGTTTTAAATTTATTGTTCTAGACTTGTAATTATTTTTGTTGTTTTAGACTTGTTATCCACCCTGAGCAATGTGAATGGTTAAGTGGGCTATAAGTTAAGTGGTTAAGGGGGAGCTATTTTAGATCTAGTACTTTGTGAAATGCAGGGAATAGTACGAAAGGTAATGGTGTTGGGTCCACTGGGAAACAGTGATCATAGATCAAATTTGAGCTAGTTTCTAGAGTAAAGTCACAAAGGAAATATATTGTAGTAGCATTTAATTTTCAAAAGGGTGACTATGATAAAATGAGCTAAAAGGATTGGCTGCAAAGGGTAAGACTTTAAATCATGCATGGGCGTTGTTTAAAAATACCATCTTGGAAGCCCAAACCAGATGAATTCCATATATTTACAAAGGTGGAAAGAAGCCCAAACGACAGCCAGCATGGTTGAAAGGTGAAGTGACAGAGCTATTAGAACTAAAAGAACATCCTTCAAAGAATGGAGAAAGGACCTGAATGAAGAAAATAAGAGGCAACATAAGCACTGGCACGTTAGATGCAAAGCATTGATAAAGAAGGCTAAAAGAGAACATGAAGAAAAACTTGCTGCAGAGGCAAAAACTCACAGTAACAACTTTTTCAGGTACATCAGAAGCAGAAAGCCTGGGAGGGAATCTGTGGGACTGTTAGATCATGAAGGAGCAAAAAGGGCACTCAGGGAGGACAAGGCCATAACAGAGAGACTAAATGAAATCTTTGATTCAGTCTTTACAGAAGAAGATGTAAGAGATCTACCTGTACCAAAAATGGTTTTCAAGGGTGACGATGCGGAGGAGCGAAAAGAAATCTCACTGAACCTGGAAGACGTACTGAGCCAAAAAGCAAACAGGATGCTAAGAATTCTTAGGAAAGGGATGGTAAATAAGACCAAGAATACTTTAATGCCTGTGTATTGATGGTGTGACCTCACCTTGAGTACTGCATTCAATTCTGGTTGCCGTATCTCAAAAAAGATAGAGGGGCATTTTCGAAAGGGACATCCATGTTTTGATATGGACGTCCTCGCAAAACGTCCCGATCTAGTGGCGGGGAAACCTGTATTTTCGAAAATACCGTCAAGAATGTCCAAATCCTTAAATTTGGTCGTCCCTAGACTTGGTCGTTTGATTTTCGGTGATAATCAAAACCAAGGACGTCCATCTCAGAAACAGCCAAATGCAAGCCATTTGGTCATGGGAGGAGCCAGCATTTGTAGTGCACTGGTCTCTCGGACATGCCAGGACACCATTTGGGCACCCTAGGGGGCACTGCAGTGGACTTCATAAAATGCTCCCAGGTACATAGCTCCCTTGTGTGCTGAGCCCCCCAACCCCCCCCCCAAACCCACTTCCCACAACTGTACACCACTACCATAGCCCTTATGGGTGAAGGGGGGGCACCTAGATGTGGGTACAGTAGGTTTGTGGTGGGCTTTGGAGGGCTCGCTGTTTCCTCCACAAATGCAACAGGTAGGGGGGAGATGGGCCTGGGTCCGCCTGCCAGAAGTCCACTGCAGTACCCACTAAAACTGCTCCAGGGACCTGCAAACTGCTGTCATGGACCTGAGTATGACATCTGAGGCTGGCACAAAATATTTTTTAAGATATTTTTTGAGGGTGGGAGGGGTTGGTGACCACTGGGGGAGTAAGGGGAGGTCATCTGGTCATTTTGGGCACCTTTTTGTGCCTTGGTCGTAAGAAAAACACGACCAGGTAAAGTCGTCCAAGTGTTCATCAGGGACATCCTTGTTTCTTTTGATTATGGGTCGAGGACGTCCAAGTGTTAGGCACGCCCATGTCCCGCCTTCGCTACGCCTCTGACACACCCCCTTGAACTTTGGCCGTCCCTGCAACGGAAAACAGGTAGGGACGCCCAAAATCGGCTTTCGATTATACTGATTTGGACGACCCAGTGAGAAGGACGTCCATCTTCCGATTTATGTCGAAAGATGGGCGTCCTTCTCTTTCGAAAATGAGCCCGATAGTGGAATTAGAAAAGGTTCCAAGAAGAGTTACCAAAATGATAAAGGGGATGGAACTCCTCTCATATGAGGAAAGGCTAAAGAGGTGGAAACTTGATGACTGTAGGGGAGATATGATTGAGGTCTACAAAATCCTGAATGGTGTAGAACAGGTAAAACTGAATCAATTTTTTACTCTTTTTGAAAACATGCAAAGACTAGGTGAAGTTACATGGAAATACTTTTTTAAACAAATGGAGGAGGAAATATTTTTTCACCTGGATCTCATTGCAAGTGGATGTGGTAACATTGGTTAGCATATCTGAGTTTAAAAAAGGTTTGGATAAGTTTCTGGAGGAAAAGTCCATAGTCTGCTATTGAGACAGACGTAGGAGAAACTACTGCTTGCCTTGGAATGGTGCTACAAATTGGTTTTCGGCCAGGTATTTGTGACCTGGATTGGAAACAGGATACTTGGCTAGATGCACCATTGATCTGACCCAGTATGGCTATGCTTCTGTTCTTATATTCTTAAGTGGGCATACAGCCAACTTAAGTGGGCATACAGCCAACCGATCAGCAAGCACCATGTCACATGATGTTTGCTGATCGGTTGGCTGTTCTTTTGTTCTCTCTGTGGATTAACTTGCACACATAAAGGAATTATTCAAGCCTATCAGCTTCTTCTCAGAGAAAGTTGATTGTGACCCCTGAGGCAGGCGCTTTGGTTCCGAAACACGGACCGTGTCTGGTCCTTGATATGAATATTCAGAATAAACTGGTTTTTGATATTATCTCCCTATTGGTTTGCGCATTTGTCAGCCTCTACTTTTGCTGTTTTGCTTTTATTTTGTTCTGTCTCCATCTCTTTGGAATTCTCTCCACGTACTCTTCGAGTAGAAACTTCCTACAGAGCTTAACTAATTTGTTTAACCTTGCTTTTTCTGCAATTTGATTACAGCGCAGGTGCACTGCTGATCATGGAAACATGATATCAACTCCCTCGCCCTTAGCTTCCCAATTACCCCTTCCTAAGCTTCCCTTTTACCTTATATTTAGGTTATGATGTATGTATGGCTCTTCTTTCCCCTTTTATGTTGGAGTTGTTTTCTGTGCTTGCAGATAATTTGTATTTGATGTAAACAGCTTTGATTTGTGCCCAATAAGATCAGTGCAGCAGGTACTACTAAATGATGTACGTATGTACTTTGATCAATGCAAATTATTTGAACACACACAAAACAAATTCCCACTGTTCTCTGAGGTAGTCTTTTACTAAGGCGCACTAGTGTTTTTAGCGTACACTAATGATTAGGACACGCTAAATGCTAGAGACGCACATAGGAATATATAGAGGGGCATAATCGAAAGGGGTGCCCAAGTTTTCCTGAGGACGTCCTCACAGGACGTCCTGGCAAAGGGGCGGGGAAACCCGTATTATCGAAACAAGATGGGCGTCCATCTTTTGTTTCGATAATACGGTCGGGGATGCCCAAATCGCGAAATTTAGGTCGTCCTTAGAGATTGTCCTCCCCAATTTTCGGCAATAATGGAAACCGAGGATGCCCATCTCAGAAATGACCAAATTCAAGCCATTTGGTCATGGGAGGAGCCAGCATTCGTAGTGCACTGGTCCCCCTGACATGCCAGGACACCAACTGGGCACCCTAGGGGTTACTGCAGTAGACTTCAGAAATTGCTCCCAGGTGCATAACTCCCGTCCCTTGTGTGCAGAGCCCCCCCCCCCAAAAAAATAAAAAACTCACTCCCCACAACTGTACACCACTACCATAGCCCTAAGGGGTGAAGGGGGCACCTACATGTGGGTACAGTGGGTTTCTGGTGGGTTTTGAAGGTCTCACATTTACCACCACAAGTGTAACAGGTAGGGGGAGGATGGGCCTGGGTCTGCCTGCCTGAAGTGCACTGCACCCACTAAAACTGCTCCAGGGACCTGCATACTGCTGTGATGGAGCTGGGTATGACATTTGAGGCTGGCATAGAGGCTGGCAAAAAATATTTGTGAAGTTTTTTTTTTTTAGGGTGGGAGGGGGTTGGTGACCACTGGGGGAATAAGGGGAGGTCATCCCCGATTCCCTCCGGTGGTCATCTGGTCAGTTTGGGCACCATTTTGAGGCTTGGTCGTAAGAAAAAATGGACCAAGTAAAGTCGGCTAAGTGCTCGTCAGGGACGCCCTTCTTTTTTTCCTTATCGGTCGAGGACGCCCATGTGTTAGGCATGTCCCAGTCCCGCCTTTGCTACGCTTCCAACACCCCCCCCATGAACATTGGTTGTCCCTGCGATGGAAAGCAGTTGAGGACGCCCAAAATCGTCTTTCGATTATGCCAATTTGGATGACCTTGGGAGAAGGACGCCCATCTCCCGATTTATGTCGAAAGATGGGCGCCCTTCTCATTCGAAAATAAGCCTGATGGGCATCTCTAGCGTTTTAGTGAAAGACCCCTTCAATCTCTAACTACCCATTTTCCTGCCCAGTCCCCAAGCTCCAGTTCTCTAATTCATTCTCATTCTGGAGCCGATGCAAAAAGTCACATGGTAGAACCACATGCCGACAGCCGAGCGCACAGCTTCTGTCATGAGATTAAAGAGAATGTAATCCATAGCAACACAATTAACGAATGAGATATAAATTTAAAGTGAACAGTATGTGTGCATTAATTGGGAAGCCTGCCAGACACATGCACGCAAAGGTTTTGTGTTAAGGGCAACCTTATTGTGCGCATGTCTGAAGAAAATGAAAGTGCTGACACACTTCTGCCCATAATATTTATGCATAAATAGGAACCTCACAAAACGTTCTTGCACACAAAATGTTCGAGAGGCAATATGCGTAGATATGTGCCAGTACTTTTGTTTTCTTTGGACATGTGCACATGAAGCCGCTGTTACTTCTGTCTTTCAAAGTTGCAGGAATTTGGTGTATGCAGAAAAAACTGGCAGTAAATTTCAAAAATTGGCACTAATTTCTTTTGACTAACCCTTTTACGCTGCCTCAGACGTGGCGATGAAATTCTTGCAATGTGCATTCATTAAAATCCTCTATTTACTTCTGTGCATTGCAGTGGAATGACTAATTGTCTCATTACCATGCATGCTAATATATCATGCTCTCATGTGTATCTCGTGAGTTAACTCCTGCACTGAGACCCCTTTCTGCGTTCTGCACCCATTAACTTGCACGTGCACCTCATGGTAACCGCTCAGTTCTGCTCCCAGTTTTCTCCATTGGTCCTTCTGTTCTCAAGTTAACATTCTCTGAGTCTCTGCCACCTCCTCCCAGACATTTTAAGTTACTCTTCCTGCATCCAAGTGCCAGGGATCTCTCATTCCACTCAGAATACATACACACACTGCTGCTTTCCATTGCTCCCTTCCCTACAATGGAGAAAATTCTTGTTCTGCAACTTCCCTGTCACACTACCCTTTTCACAGTCTTTCCAGGCAAACTCCTACTGGGTTTGCCCAATTTCTGGTTTAGACTTTTCCACTGCAGCCACATCAAAAGTTTGACAGTAGCTCATGGTGCTCGTCTTGTTGTCCATGCTTGCATCTGAGGACAGGATCCTCATCAAAATCTTCAGACACCTTCTTGCAGTCCTGCTTTATGGGACTGGCTTTGCTTGTGCCATAGAGCAGCCCAGAGGAAAGAACCTTTTTCTGGGAGAGAGCCTGGGGCATTTCCTTCCTCTGTGTTGCAAATAGAAAGTACAGCTGGAAACTGATACTACCTACTTGCTGCTTCCATTGCTGCCGCTGGTGCCTCTTCCTACCATGTGGTGCACAGTTGATGTACTGAGTATGTGATTCAAATATCTGATTATTTAAACTGCATGGGAAGAAGACACTTCAGCTTCTGCAAAGAGGGAAGCAGATAGGAAGCTTAAGTTGTGAGCCGTATCTCCCATTTGACTTGCAAAAAAGAGGGAGAATTCAGCTAGGGTGGCAAGACATTTTTGTGAATGGCACTTTCCACCCCTTAGACCCCTATAGTGATGTCTGTGTCCATCTCAGCTGAGGACAGCCATGACGGTAAGGTATGTCAAATGACATCATGCATTGCACAGCCAATCTAGGGAGAGCAGATTAATCTCATTCATGATACATTTCCTACAAGGCTACTCTAAGCAATACAAGACAGAGGAGCTTGGGATTGCGTGTTAGTCTGAAATGTTGTCATCTTCTTGCATTCCTGTTGCTGGTCCAGCTGATGCCATGGGCTGTTGGGTGCTACCTGACTGCCAGAGACTGCCTCCTATGATGTGGTCACCTGCTAGCAGCTGTATGAAGGATCAGGAATTCTTCTGTTAATAGCGGTGGCATGGAGTGCATGCACTCTACCCATTAATAAGGCGGATTGCCACCCGCATCCTCACCCCCATGGCAGTCTCCTACTTCATCTGTTCCTATAGACTGCTCTGTCTACTTGTCTTAGCAGTCATTCTCTCCTTTCTTTGTAGAGCTTTTGATGCTGAATGGTGCTGATCCCGTTGCTGAAGCTGCTATTCGCCAATTACGGGAATCTGCAAAACAAACACCAAAGTCACCCAGAAAGAAGAGCACCATTATAATATCTGGAGTTTCAAAGGTATGGTAAGAGGCATTCTTAGAGGTCCATAGTCAAAAAGTTAACTGGACAACTTTGGGGCCTATTTATTAAACTGCTTTAGGTGGTTAATAAGTCACAAAAACAGATCAAGGAGAACTGTAATCCTCATGAATAAGTACAAAACCAGCAACGAGGAGCGAGGAAACATAAGTTGAGGAAGCCAAAGCTAGATGATATAAATAAGTCTTTATTGCTTCCAAGGTTCTACAAGCATATTCTTTAAACGGCTCAACACAGCCGTATTTCGGCTGGCATGCCTTCCTCAGCAGCCTAGACAAACACAGTACAACAAATGTAGCAATCTGAAGAGTTACAAAGTGATACACATCAGTCTAAGCTGTGCCACGTAACAAGTTTTTAACCCCACAGCTAATGTGGAAATTCATATTAGGAAACGGTTAAAAGGCAATGAGTGCACCTTGCAGTTAACACACTTTAAGATCTCCTAAGGTGACAGATAATGCTAAATGGTTAACTACACCTCTAGAGGTGTAGCTGACTACATTCTGCATTAGCTGCCATGATATTTAATGAGCGTAGTTTATTCACCCAAGTGCTGGGAACACTGCTAACAGATAATGTGGAAGTTTTGCAGCTACCCGTAGGTTAGCTTTTGCAGTTAATGCATGTTTACTAAGTGACATTAAAGTTTTCCAGTTAATGAGTCTCTTTGGTTACATATAATTTGCATACTGTTAGTGTTGAGCATTGGTCATTAAAAAAAAATCGGTGCTCCTCTCATTTTTTTCATGGTGCTGTAGAGAACAGAGTCCCCCTAGGGGTCTGAAGGTGAATGTTACCTTGTGCCCTACCCTATCCCTCAAGAGCATTCAGTGACAGCCATCACCACTATCTTATGAAGGCCTTGCTGATATGTCCATTTGTTTCACCTCAGGCAGTGCTCTGTCACCAAGACGAGGCTTCTATTATGATGAATTATACAGCAGCCATGGACAGCACGACTTCAAATGAGACATGGCATGCTCACAAGGATCCTGCAGTAAATGCCCCGACAGAAGTAAGGCTTCCACTAGCACCGTCCAATACATTGCCTGTCCTCGCATCAGGTGAGGGGCTGGTGGCTGACCAGCACAAATTCTTTAAAGAGTGGGACCACAGTCAGCAGGACCAAACCTATGATGAGATGTGTGGAAGCAACCAAAGTGTCTCTGAAGTAGGAACCATGAAGAAATCTAAAGGTATCTTAATTATTCGCATGTCCGTCCATTGCTTCAGTACCTTTTCTCTTTCCCTTCATCCTTCAATGTCTCATGTCACCGCCCTTCCTTGTGGAAGAATAGTCCTTCATATATTGAATGTAAAGGTCACACCTGTGAGAAAAATTGGTTCTTCTTTTTTGGGGTGGGAGGGGGAGAGGTTGGGGTAAGTTGCATTGTCTGCAGTGTCCTAGAACTGAGGCTTGCCAAAAAGTGTTGGTTTTGGTGGTGGTGGTGACCATACAGGAGAGGGTGGGGTTTCATTCCTAATGTCTGGGATGCAGGCAAGTGACATAGTAACAGACAGCAGATAAAGACCAGCATGGTCCATCATCTAGTTTGCCCAGTAAGGCGGCTGGAGTTGTACCATGAAGATGAAGCTAGCACACACATTCCCTTCCAGCAGATATTCTGTTTCTGTATATACAAACATGAAGGAAAACAAGGGTGGGAGTAAAGATTTATATTAACAGCTTATGCTAACACTTTGTTATCTATGCACCCATTATCACTGGCCACTTTTAATCAGCAAAAACGGAGGCATTACAAATTTATTTTTTGCTTAATAGTAAAGTTAATATTTCTGAAATTAAAATGTAAATAACTTTAGCCAATGTAATCTGCTCAGAGTTATTCCTGCCATTGGATCTTATGTTGCCTTTGCTCCTTTACTCTCTCTTTTACCTCTTGCTGCCTCTCTGGTTTTGTGTCTTACCCTTCTCCTTTTGTAACCTTAAGAGGATTGCTTTGCTGTCCTGAATAAATTGTCTGCACAGTAAGTAATCATTTTATCTTCTTCTTCCTTTACAGCATGTAAAATTGCCTCGTTGTATAGTGCATTAAAGTCACTACTTCAAATAAACTACTTCCACTTAATAGCAACATTAGTCATTAGAGTTCTTGTTGGCACATAATAACCTTTTGGTTTGTCCAGTTCTTGTGTTGCTGAACATTCTGCTCTGTCCTGGTTATTTCCCTCCGTTTCCTCTAGCACTGTCTCTGCGCTTTTCCCCAAGCAGATCGGAAGACTTTCACAGTATTAATTTCCACCACATCTGCTACTGTGATTTTCTGGCATTTACCACTGACTTAGTAAAAGTGTATTTCCTCACATTTTCTCTGAGCCTTTCTCCCCATCCCTACCCAATTCATCTTATGGCCCTGTGTCCTTGAGCTTCTATGAAAAATGCGGCCAGATGGTACTCTATTGAAACCATTGAGACATTTGAATGCTCTTGATTCTCACCCCGCTTTACCAGAGTGCTCATTTTAATTTCCCTACACCTGTTTGCAAGCGTTCCGCCATTTTTCAACCATCCTGAGTTGAAAAAGTGTAGCTAGTTCAAGTAGCAAAATAACTCATGCTAGTTACCATGAAGATTTACCTGCTCTGAGATGTTTTCCTGGATACAAATTTACAATCTGAGGCATTCTTTACTGAAAATAGAACTGTTCTATGAACATTTGAACTGTTCAAATTATGTTCATATGTACTGCTATGGATTTACAGCCTGTCTCACTGACACAGACTACTCAGTAATTATCGTGGATTCTTTTGGATTCGTATTAGATAAACGAAACCTTTATTAGAAGTGCTAAAATCTACAATGATTAAGATATATACAATGGTTAGCTATGTACACACACTGATTAGCTATATAATCAATCATTACATCACTGGTCTCTACATCTAAGCAATGCTAAGAGTTCTAAGACCAGGATAAGAAGCAATAATACACTATACATACAATCGTCACTGGTCCTTACATCATCCAGGCTCTTATCATCAGCTGGGGGGGGGGGGGCGTTACAGCAAAAGCCAGGAGCTTTTTAGACCAAGGACAAGTCCTCTGTGCAAAACGTAGGTTACTCACAAATGAGCTCCCGATTTCACTGAAAGAAACTCCCCTTTTTTATTAGGCCAGAAGTCATGTTCAGAGCTAAGGAAAATTACAGAATGCTTCTCTGTTTAGGTAAACAAGCCATACTGTGGGGACGTGGTCACATGCTTTCCAAGTCCAGGTGGCCAGGCTGAACTTCCGAAAACAAGCACCATCCTCCCAAATTAATTAGAGCTGTGTCTTATCTTACACATTCCAACTTGTTTTTGTATTTACAAGGAAAGTTACTTTCGGTCAAAGACAGAAGATTTCAGAGTTCATTATCGATCAAAGCAGGGTTGAAAAGCAATCCTTTACATCTTCCATTACACCATACATAAAACAACTAATAGCAAGGACTACAACTTAGTATTTCTATAGTCTAACTAGGCATATGCAACACTGTACAGACTAATTATATTTTTGAATATTAGCTAGTAATCCAGGTGGCTGTGTAAGTGGAAAGTACTCACCATTTCTACCTTTTAACTACTACTACTATTTAGCATTTCTATAGCGCTACAAGGCATACGCAGCGCTGCACAAACATAGAAGAAAGACAGTCCCTGCTCAAAGAGCTTACAATCTAATAGATAAAAAATAAATAAAGTAAGCAAATCAAATCAATTAATGTGAACGGCAAGGAAGAGAGGAGGGTAGGTGGAGGCAAGTGGTTACGAGTCAAAAGCAATGTTAAAGAGGTGGGTTTTCAGTCTAGATTTAAAGGTGGCCAAGGATGGGGCAAGACGTAGGGGCTCAGGAAGTTTATTCCAGGCGTAGGGTGCAGCGAGACAGAAGGCACGAAGTCTGGAGTTGGCAGTAGTGGAGAAGGGAACAGATAAGAAGGATTTATCCATGGAGCGGAGTGCACGGGAAGGGGTGTAGGGAAGGACGAGTGTGGAGAGATACTGGGGAGCAGCAGAGTGAATACATTTATAGGTTAGTAGAAGAAGTTTGAACAGGATGCGAAAACGGATAGGGAGCCAGTGAAGGGTCTTGAGGAGAGGGGTAGTATGAGTAAAGCGACCCTGGCGGAAGATGAGACGGGCAGCAGAGTTTTGAACCGACTGGAGAGGGGAGAGGTGACTAAGTGGGAGGCCAGCAAGAAGCAGATTGCAGTAGTCTAAACGAGAGGTGACAAGGGTGTGGATGAGGGTTTTGGTAGAGTGCTCGAAAAGAAAGGGGCGGATTTTACGGATGTTGTAAAGAAAGAAACGACAGGTCTTGGCGGTCTGCTGGATATGAGCAGAGAAGGAGAGAGAAGAGTCAAAGATGACCCCAAGGTTTCGAGCTGAGGAGACAGGGAGAATGAGAGAGCCATCAACAGAAATAGAAAATGGGGGGAGTGGGGAGGTGGGTTTGGGGGGGAAAATGAGAAGCTCGGTTTTGGTCATATTTAATTTCAGGTGGCGTTGAGACATCCAGGCAGCAATGTCAGACATTGTTAGTAATGTCAACATTGCTTCTGCTTGCACCAGTGTTGAAACTAAAATACTGAGAGGTGATGATGGACAAAAAGCAGGTCCCACAGACTCTGGAACTAATCACATCTCAAAGACGGCAATTCTATAAAGGAAAGCAGGCACCTTATTCCTTTTATACAATAACAGTGAATCAGCCATAAAGCTGGTGTACATGCTCACACCTAGATTGCCTTAAAAAAAGTAAATTATTATAATAATCTATAATTCAACACATAACTTGTGTGCTCTGACCATGTGTATTGCCTCCCTTCAAACTACACACCATCACTTTTAGACCCCATATTATAGAATAGTGCATAGCTAGAAATTTGACATTTAACATACATATACACATATATGCCAGTATTATACATGTTCTTGATGCCTAGATGTTGCCGCCCTCTTTATAGGGTCTATACATATGGTTGCATGTAATCCAGTATATTACTTTATCCATGCCCCAGAGCTTTCTGGGAAGTATGTGTGTAACTTCTAGATGACTGGAAGGAGGGTAGCCATTCCCAGGCTGGACAGTGCCAGAAATAAAATGTGGGAATACAGGTAGGTGTGTTGCCTGATGCTTAACAGTGTGCTCCAATCAAGGAGGTTTAATTGACAGGAGCCTCATCACATGACAAGGCTGAAGCCATAGCTGCCATCTTGATACATTCAAGACAAAACAAACTATTGGTTCACACCAAGTCACACACAGGCAGTTCTTATTTCTAATAAGCATTTGCTATTGTTTTGGATGATTCAGTAGGGCAGCAGGCTCTGCCTACTGGCTTCAGGCCAGATAATGGGCCAAGCATGCTCCCACCGTCTTCTGTCAAACCTCCTTGGTTCCGATACACTCCTAGGGGTCAGATGCTGCCATTTTGAAAGATGGCAGGGTCTGAGACAGGACTCAGTTGGGCATTGCTCCTGCCTTTAGAAGTAGGTCTGAATCGGTGTCAGGGGGATGTCCTATAGGGGAGCTGGGAAGAGAGAATGAGATATGCTGGACCCAGTGGGGCAGAAAAGGAAGGGAGAAGGTGAGATGCTGGTGAACCTGATTGGAGGGGAGAGAAAGGAGAAGGAAAGGTGCTGGACATTGTGGGCTGAAGAGGAGAGGCAGAGAAAAGGAAAAATGAGAGATGCTGGACTGGGCAGGAGAGGGAAGGAAGAACAAAATATGCTGGACCTGGTGGGGGGAGGGAGTTGAGAGAAGGGAGAAGGAAAGATGTAGACCTTGTGAGGGGGTGGAGAGAAGGAGAGATGCTAGGGGAGGGAGATATGCTGGGCCTGTTTGGGGGGAAAGGGGAGAGAGACTGGTCGCAGATAAGATTGATGGGGATTGATGTCATTGGCACACATTAGCTGGTGCTGTGGTATCATGTGTAAGATACTCATCCACTCTCTTTCATCGGTTTTGGGCCCAAAGCAGACCTGGCTTAAAAATTAATGAAGAACACTGTTTTATGTGCTTTAATTTAATTTTTTGTTTATTAATTTCTGAAAAAAGCCAAAAATCTTGAAATTGGCTGAAAAAATTCACAACGGTCTAAGAAAAAACAAAATTCTGTTCACATCCCTAAGGGAGATGTTTCCTCTCTAAGAAGTGAAAAAATGGATTAATAACTTTAACAGAACTCAACAAGGAAGCTGCTGCTTGGCTTTACAGATTTGTATTTGCCAGATAAATAATAAGAGCTGAGCTCTGGACAGCACAGCTAAAATTATTCTGCTTTGTTTCTGTTTCGACCCATCCTGCAGACTGTAAAGCCATGTTCTGAGTGTTCTCGGGCACTACCGATCCACCATTTGGTCTTTCTCTGGACTTCTTACTGTATTCATCAAGTTTCAGTAGCCTGACATGTTTGATATGTCTGAAAGCAGAATGCCAAAGAGCAGAGTTTGACCTGTTTCATAGCACAGTCTTAAAGTTACTTGCATGGGAGGCATTTTATATATTTACTTTTCTCTGTCAAATTTATATACCGTCATTCCTAGGAGTTACAAAGTGATTAACAAAAAAAATAATTAAAATTAATACAAATAGACAACATTTCCCAATAAGACAATACAGAGAATCATTATTCTACTCCTGGGGGAATTCTGTATAACTGTGCAAGGCAGAATTAGCTTAAAATTCCCCATGGGTGCAGAATTTATCTGTTTCTGTGTAGTAATCCACAGGATGTAGATCCATGAATGTAAATCAGCAGGTGCCATCGTCTTCCTGCAATGTGCGCCTCTAGCAGAATGTCATCCACATGGTGCAGAAATCCTGTGTTGTTCTTATGAGACCTTGAGAACAGCACAGGATTACAGGTACCTGAGTGACTCACACTTTCAGAGAGTCATATGGTAGAAGAGTCATCTGTCTGGCAGAAGTGCTTACAGTTGTGGGAGCAGCTGGAGAGGCGGGACAGGGGAAGAGACTGGCTGTAGAGGTCAGGATTTATGAAATGAGCGGGGAGGAATAGTGGCAGGAGGTGATGGGGGTGAAGGGACATGTGTTCAGAGAAATGAGCTGGAGGAGACAGAAGGTAAGAAGGAGGTTTGGCTTGTTTGCAAAAATTGTTGCTGCTAAAAGGAAGTTAAGTACTATATTACTTATAAGTAAAAGTGAGATGATTCAATACTTATTTAACTGTTAAGAGAGAATTTTATGGAATTTAAAAGATAAGACAAAAAAAACAAAAAAAGATTTAAAAAAAGAAAAAAAATGAAGAACATTGGGTTGATCAATGAGGAGGTATAGGAGGAGTACCCACCTCCATGACAGCAGAATATGTTCGATCCTCTCACAGCCTTTCCCTGGGTCAGATGTGGCTCTTGGGTGCACTACAGGGTCACATCAGCATTGCATTGTGGTGAGTGTAGGGTATTGGGGTCCGTGATTTCATTAGCTTGTTTTACAGTCTCATGATGTTGGTAGTTGGTAGGCTCTTCTCCCATAGTGCTTTCCCCCCTGCCTACTGGGTCAGAGTGTGCCCTGTTGTGTTTCCGGTAGTCCATGTGGTAGTGGCCATTTTTGTAAGCCAGTTTTAGATCCCTTCCATGTGTTAGCCACATTAGAGAACTTAGTTCTTACCTTGAATGTGGCTGAAAGAGGGCATTGTACAGCATTCTGCCAGCTCTGACCTGCTAATCTCACTACCAGGGAGACTCGTTGCCAGTGGTGGGGCACAACCTCTGATCTGCAGTTAACTGTGAGTAAGCGTGCTTATTCCAATAAAGGACGTTTTCAGAGAGATTAGTCTTTAGGTGTAAACTGGTGTGCCAATGTTATACAGCAGTAACAAGTCCTAGAGGCCTGCATGTATGCAGGTCCCTGGAGCACTTTTAGTGGGTACCGCAGTGCACTTCAGCCAGGTGGACCCAGGCCCATCCCCCCCCTACCTGTAACACTTGTGCTGGTAAATGAGAGGCCTCCAAAATCCACTGTATCCACATGTAGGTGCTCCCTTCACCCCTAAGAGCTATGGTAGTAGTGTACATTTGTGGGTTTTGGGGGAGGGGGGTTGGGAGTTCAGCACCCATGGTAAGGGAGCTATGCATGTGGGAGCTTTTTCTGAAGTCTACCGCACTGACCTAGGGTGCCCAGTTGGTGTCCTGGCATATCAGGGGGGCGAGTGTACTACGAATCGTGGTCCCTCCCACGACCAAATGGCTCGGATTAGGACGTTTTTGAGCCGGGCGTTTTTAGTTTCCATTATCGCTAAAAAAAACAAACACCCAGCTCAAAAACGTCCATTTTTTTGAAAATACGGTTTGGCCCGCCCCTTCACGGACTCGTTATCAGAGATAAACGCCCATGGAGATAGGCGTTTCCGTTCGATTATGCCCCTCAACATGTGTACGGAGAGAGTAATCTATTGCCATATGTTTAGGAATTTAGATTTTAGAGATTTTCATTTGGCAATCTACAAAGTCGAAGAGGTGTTCAAATAGCACTGACTTTTTTCACCTACTGAGATCTGTAGCCACAAGTATTAGCAGCAGCATAAAGTCCTCTGCTCGCAATGCAGAGAGCCCCTGGGATTCTGCTGGTGGAGGAGAAGCCCCAAAATGTTCATGTTGTGTCATATATGGGAATTTTCAGGATTTTTTTTTTTTGGGAGGGTTTAGCATTTTTTCATTACTGGAGCAATGTTGTTAATATTGCGCACTGTTTCAGAAAGAGCACATGCCCTTCTGGAAGTGTATGTGCTTTATGATGTGTGTGCCCTTTTTGCAAACAGAGTGCAAACTTTGGAAGAATGCGCACTACTAATGCCGCCCCCCCCCCCCCCCACATACACACACACAAAGACATTTCATGTTTTTTCCTGTCAGTATGAAATGACATGGAATGTTTGACATTTCTTATGTCATTTTACAAGAATGCACATCTCTAGATTCCGTTGCCCCAGGTACAAAAATTTAGATTGTGAGCCCACTGGTGACAGAGAAAGTACCTGTATATGACCCATGTAAACCACTTTGGTTGTACCACAGAAAGGCAGAAAGACCTCCACCCTTTAAACTAAAATTACCAAAACCCAGAAGCCTTAGTTATGGTGCACCATTACTGTACTCCTGGGGGAATGCACCAACATCTTTAAAAGTTTGCATCTTTGAGTGAGAAATTTTCTGTTTTGAAGTTTAATTAGTACTGAAAGACAATAGTTATTGTACTTTTTCATAAATAGTATGCAGAATTTCAAAATATTATGTGCAGAGTTCTTACTTTTTTTTAATGCAGAATTCCCTCAGGATTAGTAACTTTATAAACCGAACCAAACACTTTGACTAACACCCAAGGTTTGCTCAAGACCTGAGATTCAGATCTTGTTGACTAGTTCATTTAATTCTTTGGCTTTAAGCCCTTCAGAGTAGGGATTTTCTTTTGGGGAGAGATGGGGGGGGGGGGGGGCAGAGGTTTAACCCTTCTTTCTTTAGTGGCCTAAAGAACACTGTGAGGGTGGTAGGACATTTAATTCTGCCTTCTTCCATATTGTATTGTATTTTATTTATTTATTTAGGATTTATTTACCGCCTTTTTGAAAGAATCCACTCAAGGCAGTGTGCAGAAGAATAAATCAACATAAGCAATAGACAATTATAGCAGTAAAAATATTCAAATAACAATACAAAGTGTGGCGTAATATACTACTTACAATGTCAACACAATATGTAATAGAACATTTTAATAGCATAGGGTATAAGCAAAGATAGAACCTATAGATAGGTAAGAGAGAGAGGAGTTTGAAAATAAGGTGACTAATTAAGGTGCACATGAGGTCAGAGAGATGATTAGATGTTATTTCAGCTAGGATAGGAGTGGATAAAGTATAGCTTCTTAATCCCAACCAAGGGTACATCCTTTGCTTATAACTCAAAGCCTGTGCTCAGATATAAATCTGCTTTCACTTTCATGCCTAGTCAACTTTGCCTTCTGATCTCTCACCTTTTCCCCATCCTGATCATTCTGGATTCTTCCCTTCATTCCTTTTATCATTCTGTAGCATTTTCAGAGAATTTGTTGGCAGAGAGGAATTAAACGTTCTCCTTCCTATATTTAAATTGAGGGTGTGGGAGAGATCTCTGCAATGATTGGTTGCTTCTTTGTATTCTATGTAATTAATTGCTGGTACACTAGAAAGGAGTGCTTTGGTGTATTGAATAATGCAAGTGTCCACCCTTCTCCATAAGCATTGCCTCTGCCTTGAGGTCACTTCTGTCTTGTGTCTCAAGATGTGAAAACATCACGCCCGCTCCCTCATACAATAAAATAGGGAATAGTGGTTTCACCATTGTGTGGTCCCCATCTGACTGTATTTTTTCTCCCTTGCAGGTGGATTTCTGAGGAAAAGTGCAAAGCTCTTCTTCCGCCGGAGGCACCAACAGAAAGAACCCGGCATGAGCCAGTCCCACAATGACCTCATCTTCCTACAGCAGCAACCAGGAACTGAGGAGCAACGGCAAAAGGGAGCCACACTAACCCGCTTCATCAACAAGAAGCTGCTTCCTAGGAACCGGAGCAAGGGTGGGCTGGCCAGTGCCTTGGCAGAACAAAAAGCGTAGATAGCACTGCCCCAGCGGTTCCTTCAGCTTACGTATCAGTTGCGCAGAACGGCGCTAGGTGGCATATTTGCACATAGCAGAACTCATTCCCTAACCAAAGGCAGTTGTCCTCTAATGAGCTTTAAATAAGCATGCAGATTTGTACCAAAGCTGAGGAGTGCTATCTGGCTTCAAATACAGGAGTGGAGGAGTGGCCTAGTGGTTAGAGTAATGGACTTTGGTCCTGGGGAACTGGGTTCGATTCCCACTGCAAGCACAGACAGCTCGTGACTCTGGGCAAGTCACTTAACCCTCCATTGCCCCAGGTACAAATAAGTACCTGTATATAATATGTAAGCTGCATTGAACCTGCTATTAGTGGGAAAGTGCGGGGTACAAATGTAAAAAAAAAAACTTGACAGCTGTGATTATGCAAGCCAGTCATGGCACCACCCTCCAATGATCCTCTCACCCTAACTGCCTGAGAAGGCTCTGATTCCCTTTTTCCAAGCATCATGTCAGCCAGTCAATTTTGTTTTTAACTGACACGCATCTTCTTTGCAGTCTCTTATTTTGCACACAGCAGCACCTACAGCTGGAGAATTTGTTTTATTGGTCTGTTCTGCTGTTTAAGGAAGAAGATTCTCTTCAAGTCTTTCCTGCAAGGTCTAGTAGATGGAATGGTTCTGCTGGTGAAGTAAACCAAACCAGACCTGCCATGAAAGCCTGTTTTTGTAGTTTTTTTTTTTTGGGGGGGGGGGAGGGTGGGGGGGCAGACTTCAAGTAAATCCTGATTTTCTGACACATCTTCCAAGAGTCAGAACTAAAGTCCTGCAGTACAGTGGGACTTACGTTGTGAAACCAGGATTGATCAAAATTCTCCTTCCGGAGACTGGGTCTTTGGTGGCTGTAGGAGCCATCAGATGTTCTTCAGCTGCATTCATGAAAGGAGAAGCAGAATACTCAATAAAGCATAAGCTGGCTGGGCTTAAGACCATTCCTATCAGGGATACCTGTTGCTACTGTATTTGCTGCCTTCTCAAATGGGAAATAAGTTTTTCCTGTAACTTTCATACTGTATTCTGAACAAAATGATCTGAAGCATACTCATGGTCCCAGCAGGGGGAAAGAAGTTCTAGGATTGCCACATTATTCAGGACAACCCAAAGAGGTTGATAAAAGTCGTGGTTTTACCCAACTGCATGCATGGACAGGTAGTTCTTGGAGCAGGACTACATCTTCCTAAATGCAGTGGGACAAAGCCTAGGACTTGATCAACTCCCTCCAGGTTGAGCGTGGTGAGATGGGATTCCTCAGACTTCATTCTAAATATTCTTTGTATTTTACAGAGCTTACATCCATGCCTTATCATTCCCAGAGATGGCAACTGATCCAGTTTCTTGAAAAACACTTTTGGTTACTCTTATGTTTTGTCACCCCACTGTCCTCCCCACCCCCCTCAGAAACTTGTAACTGTGGGGATGATTTCAATTGTAAATACTACAACTCTCACAGTACACTGTAATGTATGTTCAGAATCCAGGACTGACAAAAGCTTCCCTCTACAAAATGTGTCCCTTGTTAGCTTACCAATATTTGACTCTTTAATAAGCGATACCAACAAGCTGCTCTGTAACATGTGTTACAGTTAGGGAACAATTCTAAGTGTAATCACGAATAGTACTGTTGTACTGGGGCAGGAGTAAAGTAGTAGAAAATGAGGTAGATACATGAAGTGTTAAAGAAGGAAAAACTACCCTCATTTCTGCAAATGTTATTCAAATTAAGTGGGACTTGCAGGAAGGGAGAAGAGTGCAGTCTTGGTTTGATATGATACATGGATATATATATATATATTTTTTTTCTTTTCATGGAAAGCTTGCTGAACCCCCCCCCCCCCCTCCTTATGATATGCCTTCCATGGTGCAATAGTTCCCCTGCACACAACCACCAAGCTGTGAATGACATATGGGGGCTGCTACATCTGTGTGGTAGCTTCCATGGCAGTAACAAGAAACGGCAAAGTGGACAATGGGTAGCAGAAGATCCTTTATTCAAAAGGGCTGATCTTCTGCCACCCATTGTCCACTTCGCTGTTTCTTTTTTGTGTCTCAGTGTCCTGTGGAATGAGTTTTCCTTAGTTTTGTGCTGCCGTCTCCTTGGCAGGCCTTGTGGGGGTGGGTTGCCAGTGCTGCCCCAGATGGGGTAAGGGGCACGTGCTCTTATTTGTTGATTGAGGGTCCGGGCCAGGACTGGTTTACACCAGCAGGCTGAACAAGATAGGCATCAGACTTTACTTCACTGCCACACCAATGACTCAGTCCACACCAAAGTCTTTGTCTGAACCAAACTCTTTACTGAATTTATTTCAACTGATGAGGTAACAGTTGCACTTCATAAAAGGGTGGCCAACTATTGACACAGTCATCCTCCTCTCTCCTCTAGCACTATTTGTTAAAAAACAAAAAAAAACATTTCTTTGCTCCCTTCTCCATTAATCTTCTCACTGGAGTGGTAAGGGTCACACACAGTTATTTCACTGCTGTATTCGGTATGCAGGTAGATAAAGTTACAAGAGCAATTCACATAGATGTTAACAGATTTGCAGGCAGCTGGTTGTAGACTCAATGGCTCTGTTGACAGGTATTATCTTGAAAATAATAGTCCTGCTATTTGTTCAGGGTACTTAGGATGGATGTTTACCCTGGATAAGATGGTAATCTCCTTCAGCTGTGGATGATACCTGCCCTTTAGAGATTAGGTGCAGGGTGCCTGATTACAGTAACAGATACTTTCAGGTGACTCCTTCTCATTCCAGAGAGGGCATCTGCTGTGGATGTTGTCTGCCCCCTAGAGATTAGATGCCGAGTGCCTGGTTGCAGTAACAGATACTTTCAGGTGACTCCTTCGCCTTCCCTTAATTAGAGAGGCATAGAGGTTCCCTGTTCTCCACTCTAAACAAGCCAGCAGCCTTCTGCAGGTTTTGATGTCTGCCTTCTGGCCTTTTAATAACGTGCTCCTAGCACAAGTGCCTTTAGATACTAGCCCGTTGGAGGACAGCATGGCAAAAATGTTCCCTGGGTATCTGCTGCAGGCTTGGCATAAAGGGTCTCTCTTGAAGCTGAGGGTCAGGTGTGGAAGATGGAACCTAAGACACTTTCACATGAAAGGGATAGCATTATGTAATCAGAGAAGGGGCCTCTGCTGCCACCAGAACCTTCCTGCTGATTATCATAAGCGCCCTTCCTACTTTTCAGGAGCTTCTGTTCTACATAGTTCTGCCTCCTTCTGGAAAGCTCTTCTTCCTTCCTGGCAGGTGTCAGGAAGCACAGAGTTCATGGAGAAGCCAGCAGTAAGAACATTAACACTCTACTGAGGATGGAAGCAGCACTGAGAATTCAGACTTCTGAATTTCTCATGATGTTACACATAATAGCAAACTGCATAGTCTATCGTTCCATTCATGTATGTGAAACAGAGTTAAAATGAACCAGGTGGGCCATGAAATGAGTGAAACACAGAAGATGATGGTAGATACAATCCATCCAGTCTACCCAGTAAAGTGGTTAGGGTTATACTTGATGCACAGTGCAGGTTGGGTTCCCCATGCCACCTTAGAAGACATGTAAAAATCATTTCATATGTTTTGATCCAAAGTATTTTATTCTTAGTTTCCATCCGCTTACCATTTAGGGATTCAGTGTGTATATCCCACTCATTTGAATTCTAGCATTGTTTTACTTCCACCACCTCTTTCAGGAGGGCATTCTAGGCATATACCACCTTTTTCTTAAAAAAAATATATATATATATATATTTCCCCTCCCCCTTGATATTCCTTTGGATTATTCCTCGTAGCTTCATATCATGTCTTCTAGTTCTAGAGCCAATGTGAGCAACCTCGATTCTTGAGGGCTACAACACAGTCATTTCCCCAATGAATATGCAAGAGATCTGTTTGCATGCACAGCCTCCATTGTATGCAAATAGATGTCATGTATCTTCTTTGGGGGAATCCTGTGGCCCTTGAGGACCAAGGATGCCCACCCCTTTTCGAAATTATTCAGTACTACCTTTCACGTGTTTCATGATGATCATACCTTATCTCCCGTGTTCCTCCTTTCTTATAGAATATATGTATTTAAGTGTAATCTTGTGGAGATCTGTTACTATTTTGGTCACTTTCCTATGGCTCAACTCTAGCCTCTCTATGTCCTTAGTAAGATCTGGCCTTGAAAACTGAATACTATAATTCAAGTGAAACTTCACAATAACCTGTACATGTGAATTTTATGACCACCTCCATTCTACTGCTTATACCACATATTGTGCAACCTAGCATACTTTTGGCTTTGGCTACTGCCTTGTCAGATTCGTTTGCTACATTGAAATCCTCAGAGACTGTCACCCCAAGGCCAATACGCATCAGCCTCTGTCCTCCTATTGATTTCAGCTTCTTTGGGTTTCTGTGGCCCAAATGTATCACTGCATTTTTCCACTGCCAAAAATTCAACATGTTGTCTTTTTTATAGATCACATCTCCTTTTGCCTATCCCTCTGGAGTATCCATTCTGTTTCAGATCTTTGTGTCATCTGCAAAAAGGCAAAATTTCCCTTCTAATCCTTCAGTGATATCACTCTTGAAGACATTGAACAGAATTGGTTCTAGGACTGACCCTTGAGGCACTCCACTATTCATCTTTCTTCTATAACAGAGATTCTTAACCGAGTCCTCAGAGAGTGCAAGGGAGATAAAATTTCTAGATGTAATAAACGACTGCTTCTTGGAGCAGCTGGTCCAGGAACTGACAAGAGGGCCTTGGTGGCGTGCAGGACACAGTGCGAGAGGTGGCAGTGTTGGGTCCCCTGGGAAACAGTGATCATAACATGATCAAGTTTCAGCTACTAAATGGGATGAACCCGCAAAGGAAATCTACTGTAACTGCATTTAATTTTCGAAAGGGTGACTATAATAAAATGAGGAAAGTGGTTAAAAAGAAACTAAAAGAATTGGCTGAAAAGGTTAGGACACTAAATCAGGCATGGACGTTATTCAAAAATACAATTTGGAAGCCCAGTCCAGATGCATTCCATGTATTTGCAAAGGTGGAAAGAAGAGAAAATGTCAGCCAGCATGGTTAAAAGGTGAAGTAAAAGAGGCCATTACAGCTAAAAGATTGTCCTTCAAAGAATGGAAAAAGGACCCAAATGAAGAAAATAAAAAGCAACATAAGCACTGGCAGGTCAGATGCAAAGCATTAATAAAGAAGACTAAAAGACAATATGAAGAAAAACTTGCCGCAGAGGCTAAAACTCACAGTAACAACTTTTTCAGGTGTATCAGAAGCAGAAAGCCTGTAAGGGAATCTGTGGGACCGTTAGATCACGAAGTAGCAAAAGGGTTGCTCAGGGAGGACAAGGCCATAGCAGAGAAACTGAATGAATTCTTTGCTTCTGTCTTTATGGAAGAAGATGTAAGAGATCTGCCTGTACCAGAAATAGCTTTCAAGGGTGATGATGTGGAGGAACTGAAAGAAATCTCAGTGAATCTGGAAGATGAACTGAGCCAAATTGACAAATTAAAAAGAGTAGTAAATCACCTGGACCGTATGGCATACATTCAAGGGTACTCAAGCATGAAATTGCTGATCTGCTGTTAGTAATATGTAACCAGTCATTAAAATCATCCATAGTACCTGAAGATTGGAGGGTGGCCAATTTGACACTGATTTTTAAAAAGGATTCTAGGGGTGATCCGGGAAATTCTAGACCGGTAAGCACGACGTTGGTTCTGGGGAAAATAGTGAAAACTATTATAAAGAATAAAATTACAGAATACGTAGACAAACATGGTTTAATGGGACAGAGTCAGCATGGGTTCAGCCAAGGGAAGTCTTGCCTTACCAATTTGCTTCATTTCTTTGAAGGCATGAATAAACGTGTGGATAAAGGTGAGCTGGTTGATGCAGTGTATCTAGATTTTCAGAAAGTTCTGATAAGTTCAGAAAGTTTTGATAAAGTTCCTCATGGGAGACTCTTGAGAAAATTAGAGAGGCATGGGATAGGAGGCAATGTTCTGTTCTATTGTGGATTAGAAATTTGGTTATTGGACAGAAAACAGCGGGTAGGGTTAAATGATCATTTCTCTCAATGGAGGAGGGTGAACAGTGGAGTGCCACAGGGATCTGTACTGGGACCTGTGCTGTTTACCATATTTATAAATGATATGGAAATCAGAATGATGAGTGAGGTGATCAAATTTGCAGATGATACAAAACTATTCAAGGTTGTTAAAACACGTGCGGACTGTGAAATTTTGCAGGAAGACCCTAGGAAATTGGAAGACTTGGGCATCCAAATGGCAGATGAAATTTAGTGTGGACAAGTGCAAGGTGATGCACATTGGAAAGAATAATCCGAATCATAAAGTTACCTGATGCTAGGGTCCACCTTGAGAGTCAGCACTCAAGAAAAAGATCTAGGTGTTTTTGTAGATAATACAATGAAATCTGTTCAGTGTTCGGCGGCAGCCAAAAAAGCAAACAGGATGCTAGGAATTATTAGGAAAGGGATGGTGAATAAGACCAAAAATACTATAGTGCCTTTGTAACGCTCCATGGTGTGTCTGCACCTTGAGTATTGCATTCAGTTCTGGTTGCCGTATCTCAAAAAAGATATAGTGGAATTAGAAAAGGTTCAAAGAAGAGCGACCAAAATTATAAAGGGGATGGAACTCCTTTCGTGTGAGGAAATGCTAAAGAGGTTAGGGCCCTTCAGCTTGGAGAAGAGACAGATGAGGGGAGATATGATTGAGGTCTACAATATTCTGAGTGGTGTACAACGAGTAGAAGTAAATCTATTTTTTACTCATTCCAAAAGTACAAAGACTAGGGGACACTCGAGGAAGTTACATGGAAATACTTTTAAAACAAAGAGGAGGAAATATTTTTTCACTCAACAAATAGTTAAGCTCTGGAACGCTTTGCCAGAGGATGTGGTAACAGCGGTTAGTGTATCTGGGTTTAAAAAAGGTTTGGAAAAATTCCCAGAGGATAAGTCCGTAGTCTACTATTGAGACAGACATGGGAAGCAACTGCTTGCCCTGGGATTTGTAGTATGGAGTGTTGCCACAGTTTGGATTTCTGCCAGGTACTTGTGACCTGGCTTGGCCACTGTTTGGAAAACAGGATAGTGGGCTAGATGGACCATTGGTCTGACCCAGTATGGCAACTCTTACGTTCTTATGACACACCTAGCCGTTTGGGTTTTCAGGATATGCACAGTGAATATGCATGAGATAAATTTGCATGCACTGCCTACATTTTATGCATATCTACTTTATGCATGTTCATTGTGAGTATCCTGACTGGATAGGTGTGTCTCGAGGACTGGATTGAGAACACCAGTTCTGATTGAATTTCGTTTACCACCACCCATTGTCATCTGTCAGTCAACCTATTTGTAGTCATTTACTACCCTGGAAGCTATTCTCAGGCTGCTCAGTTTTATACAACTCCTATGAAGAACCGTACAAAGGCTTTGCTGAAATCCAAGTATTCTTTGTTTCTAGCTCTCTAGTCGAAGAAATCAATGAGATTCATCTGGCATGATCTGCCTCTGGTAAATAACAGAATAGAAGGAGATAGCAGCATGGAAAACTGGACAAATCAAAAGTGCAGTGGACCTCAAGAAGGGATATAGGAAACAAACTGTATTAAAGACCAGACATTGGCCTTGTTTCAGCATCATGCCTGCATTAGGGGTCCTAAAATCTCCGTTTTCTAACAGAATGCTTCCTCTTCACTCTATACAGATAAAGACATTTAAAATGGCAACCATGAAAACTAGTTCCAAGAGACAGGGTATGTGGACTATTCTCTTCTGTGGGAATGTCTCCAAATGGGTTGTTTTTACACATTCCATGGCAGTAATGAACCTCATTCCTAAGCTAGGGCATGTGGAGTATGATCTAATTCTTGTACTTGCATTGTGCCAAAGAGAGCTTCCATTTGGAGTTCATAAGATGTTCCATATATAGGCAGTTTCTCCACATTGTATCTGGGTCCCCCTTCCAGGACCCAGCCAGGCTCAACCCTGCTTAGCTTCCTTCTTCACCCAACAGTTGCCTCACTCCACACCACCTTGGCCTGTTCTGGGAACTCAGCGCCACACCCCCTGAGAGCTTGCAGGACTTCCTCCTCTCTCTATTGTTTCCACAGAGGCTCAATCAAGGCAAAACGTTTATTAAAAAAAAAACTTTATTTTCTGGCTTCCATTCAGCATAGACACAAAAGGAAAACACCTTACTCCCAGGTTGTTAAGGTTTGCTGCCAAAGTCTCATTCAGGGTTTCAACAGTCCATATAACTTCACTTTAGCCAAAATTACTTCTTTTAGGGAACAGTACATTATCAGAAAGAAAACACAATAGCTTGGTAGTTTGCAGGCCCAGACCTTTCCAGTATGAAACAGTTTACACAGTCTTTCTTACAGCACAGCTATACAGCTTTGGTCCCACCTGGTTCAGACTGGGGTTTCAATTGTGCCCAGCCCTCTTTCTCTCCCAGGGGCTGCACCTGTTTCCTCTTGAATAGAGATCTCCCCCAGCGCCTCAGTCTCTCTCCTCTGGTCTTCCACCAGTCTCTCCAAGGCACTGCTAGCCACCCTCTTACAGCAGCTTTTCGGGTTTGAGCCAGAGCTCCAATCTCCATCTGTTCCTCCTCTAGTCCTTCAGTAACCTCCATTTTATCCTCCTCTTCAACTTCCCCTGCCCCCAACCTCTCCAGCTGGCCCTCATCACCTCCCTCAGAGACCATTTCCCAATCTTCTATCTCCTCCCCTAATTCTTGCACAGCCGGGTGGGGAAGAGAGGGATTCTGAGACTGGTAGTTCCTCCTCTTCTTCCTTAACCCGGCCAACCTTTCTGCCTCCGGTAGCGCAGCTTTCTGAATGTGGGTGTTGTGCACATGAAGTCTGCCCCATTGGGGTTCCACGGCTGCCTGCACCCCCCTTCTGCGTGCCTTCCCGGATCCCCATTTACCTACCCTCTCACAACATGCACTTGGAAATTTTTTTAAAGTCAGGGTTGTGGCACCCAAAACTATAGGAAATATTTCTGTATCCTTCTGCCACATTTGTTTGATCTCAGACTACATTTCGTGATACCACTGAAGATCTTTTTTTCTCTACACACAATTCATCATGTAGTCACTTGGATCTGATACCTCTTAATCTGCGCTGTTCTGGTGTTTTTTACCAATATGTCAGGTTTCTTGGCACTCAACTTTTTATCTGCAGGAAGAGAGTGTCAAGGTGATCATTACCTCTTCATCTTCCATTATTTTCATAGGGTCATGATCCAAATATTTTTCCAGCACGGTGATGATGTACTGTTTACCAAGGGAGTCTTTTACTAAAGATTAGCTCGAGTTATCTGCAGCAGGGCCCGTAGGAATAAAATGGGACCTACTGCAGATAACTCGAGTTAACCTTTAGTAAAAGACCCCCAACGTTTCTAATGGATTAGACATGCCACCTTACTGTGTCGTTCTGTATAGCAAACTACAAGATGAGCAACTCTTTCTAGCTCTTTTCTTACAGAATCTATAGATGTCTGTGGTACCAGATTTTTCAGTGTTGGCTGTAAACAATCTCATCCTTAATCCACTATTCTGGGCTGCAACTATCAACACTCATCCTTAGGTTTCAGTTCACTTCTCTTTAACCATTCATGTACCCAGGGTTAATCAATAAATGTTTTCCTGTAGTAAGACTTTGTATTTCCTGTTTTACTTATGTATTTACTACTTGTTATTCTTCATTTGCTGATCTGATTCCTTGAAGAGCTTTTTCTCTTCATTTGCAACTTCTGTTGCCTCCTTCCTTTTGGTACTGGTGGATTCTTACTCATCAGAATGCTTGTCCAAGTTTAATGGTGGAAATGGATTCTAGAAGTCTTCAACACCTTTTGTGCATTTACATACAAGCATAGATCTGGGAATGATGTTAAGTAAACCTGGAGGCCTATGATAGTAGCTTGATAGGTATAATCTATTTCTTTGAGGCCTATTCCTCCTTCAACTCTGGGAATGTAAAGTCTTGGCACACACTGGTTCTTCTAAATGACCTCATGGACATGGAGGAGTATTCTTGTTTGCACATCCAATTTTTCAAGGTCTTTAAGAGGCCAGTCTGCTATTCCAAAACTGTATGAGTGTGCAGGAATTCCCAGCTGATTAATGGCCTGTATCTTATTCCGTGATGTTAATGCACTCTTCAATATCAGTTTTAGTCTCCTATAATATTCTTTACTGATTTTTTTTCTCTCTCAGTGATTTCTGCTTGATTGTAGTTTCTTCCTCCACTCATAGATACTTATATACAGCTTCCTGTTGAAGTTCCTTTACCTCACAGTCATCAGTTAGAGGGATGTTTTCAGTTTTGCTCAACTTTCCCCTGTGGAGAGTTGCTTTAGCACATTTCTCCAGACCAAATGTCATCTTGATACCTTGTGAAAAGCATTTCACTAATCAGAGTTGTGCCACTAATTGTTGACCACTGGAACTGTAGAGCTTCAAGTCATCTGCAAACATTAAATGTGATGTAACCTCTGGATAGTTGGCATCTTTAGGAGTAAGGCTAAACTCATAGTCCAAATATTTAATAAGAGTACTCGGTGGATTAATTACCAAACAAAACAGAATTGGCAACAGGGAGTGTCCCTTAAGTATGCCTCACTGGATCTTGATGTTAGAAATGACAAGTTGTCATCCTGCATATTGCAGGTGGAGCATGGTTTACCACATTTTCATAGTGGTTTTGATTTATTTGATGACCAAGACTGAGCTTCTTATCTTTTCCCCTAAACCAACCTCTACTCTTCCCCCATTCTCTATTTCTGTGGATAACACTCTCATCCTCCCTGTCTCATCAGCTCGTAACCTTGGGGCCATCTTCGACTCCTCTCTCTCCTTCTCTTCACATATTCAGCAGACTGCTAAAACCTGTCGTTTCTTTCTCTAAAATATCACCAAAATTGGCTCTTTCCTTTCTGAGCACACTACCAGAACCCTCATCCACACTCTTATCACTTCTTGCTTAGTCTATTGCAGCTTGCTTCTCACAGGTCTCCCACTTAGCCATCTCTCTCCTCTTCAGTCTGTTCAATATTCTGCTGCACGACGTATATTCCGCCAGTGTCGCTATGCTCATATTAGCCCTCTCCTCAAGTCACTTCACTGGCTCCCTATCTGTTTCCGCATACAGTTCAAACTCCTGTTATTGACTTATAAGTGCATTCACTCTGCAGCTCCTCAGTACCTCTCCACTCATCTCCCTACACTCCTCCCTGGGAACTCCTTTCACTGGGTAAATCTCTCTTATCTGCACCCTTCTCCTCCACTGCTAACTCCAGACTCCGTTCCTATTATCTTGCTGCACCATATGCCTGGAATAGACTTCCTGAGCCGGTACGTCAAGCTCCATCTCTGGCCGTCTTCAAATCTAAGCTTAAAGCCCACCTTTTTGATGCTGCTTTTAACTCCTAACCCTTATTCACTTGTTTAGTACCCTTATTTTATCATCCTCACCTTAATATTCCCTTATCTCTTATTTGTCCTGTTTGTCTTAATTAGATTGTAAGCTCTAGCGAGCAGGGACTGTCTCTTCATGTTCAAGTGTACAGCGCTGCGTATGTCTAGTAGCACTATAGAAATGATAAGTAGTAGTAGTAGTAGGGTTAATTTTGTACCATTAAAGGCAATTTATTATCCAGGAATGTGGGACATTGTCAAAAACTTTCTTGTGGTTGATCCATGCTGTACTGAGATTTCTGCTTTTCTTAGCACTGGTCATAATGGGTTTATTCAGCATTAACTGGTCCTGGTCCTTTCCTATTGCCCTTCTGTTCTATTGCCATGATGTTATTAGAGTCAATATGATCGTATATTGTATCGGCATGTAATGCAGTGAAGAGCTTATAGACTGTAGGCAGATAAGTCATGGGTTTGTAATTTGTGGAAATGTTACTTGGATCTCCCCTTGGAAGAAGTGTTCTGTCTGTTATTAGCCATTGTGGTATTAAGTCTGGCTAACTGATGATATTTGCAATTTGTCAGTTCATAGTGGAGCGATGTTAATTGAGCCAAAAGTTGGTCACTCCATCTGGACTAGGGCTTTTCTAGTTTGGGGCTCTTTTAAACTTATTTTCTAATTCTTTTATTGTTAAATCCGGCCAGTCCATAACTATGATGTTTGTCTTTTCCAGATTTTCCTGTGTGCAGAGTAACCACTTTGCTTTTTGGTTGTGCTCAACAGGGTCCTCAAATAAGCTTCTCCAAAATGTTTCAATTTCAGCTTTAGTTGGTGGTATTTGCACTGTACTTAATCTCTTTCCCAGAATTGCTTTGGGTTCTCTCTGAACCATTTTTTATACCTTTACTTTCTGTTCTCTTCATGTCTCTGCAGTTTTTATGCTTCTGCTGTTTTGGATCTTTCTCATTATCTTTCCTGATCTTAGGGCCCCTTTTACAAAGCGGCTGTACGCTTTGCTGCCCCCAACGCACACCATTTCTGGCACTGAAAAATACTTTTATTTTTTTTGTTCCAGGGCTTACCCAGTGGTAATTGGGCAGCCTCAAGTACTGCCCGTTTACTTCCGAATTAGCGCGGGAGCCCTTACCACCTCCTAAATAGGTGGTGATAAGGGTTGTGTTGGAAAATGGCCGCAAGGCTAGTAGTTCACTTATTGCATGGCCATTTCCTTTTTTTTTTAAAGCCTGTTACCTGCTACGCAGGACCCCTTTTACCACAGCTTTGTAAAAGGGGCTCTTAATCCTTTGAGAGACCCATCTATCAGGGACACCTCTGCACATACCCCCAAATTCTATATATGATGCCATAAATTGTGTATGCTAATTTGGCCACATGGCCAAATTGCGCTCACAACTTAATTAATAAGCCAGTCTGCACCGATAATTGGTACTTAATCAATTAGAGACATCAATTGGCTTTAATAAGAATTTACACGCACAACTTTCTGGCGTATCCTACAACATAGTGCATGTAAATTCTAATGCACACAGTCAAAAATGGGGCATGGTTATAGGTGTGGAAGGCGGGTTGTGGGCGTTTCAAAAAACTATGCATACTATTATGGAATACACCTGATCTGCCCCTAACTTAGTTGCAGGTATTTAGACCTTGTTTTAGGTGGCCTAAGTGGTTGTGCCTAAATTTTAGTCACAAGAACGGTGTGTGAACATATTCTATAAACTACGGTATAGTTTATAGAATCACGCTTACCGCTTGGTTTTTCAGTGCAGATTTTTAAGGCACCATTTATAGAATTTGGCCCATAATGATTTTATTTTTCTTTCAATACATTTTTCCTAGGAGGAGTTGTTCTTTTTCTTCTTTCAATGACCCTGCATTCTTGCTAGTAAAATTCTGCCAGTTTTAATTTTTGCTGAACAATATTGGATTTAATCTCTGTGATATTAATGTGATATTTATACAAGTAATGGCCTTATTCATTTTACTTATCATACTCTTCACTCTAGATGTTGAATTCAGCATGGGTTAATCTTTCCGTATCCTGGAATTCAGTATATTTCTCTATTTCTAGAGAGGCTAAGAGTCCAGTTATTAATTCTTCCACCTCTAGGTCTATCTCCCACCGCCTTTTGTCTTCTTCTTTAGTTAACATCTTAGCTTGCCTTTCATTTATTTCACTCTCTTGCAATTCTAGATTTCTTCTCTGTATCATTACCTTATCACTGATGTTAGTACTGTATTCTGAGATCCCTCCTGCTCTCTTTTGAACCTTTGTCCTGATAATCCTTTTTAAATCTCTTTCTCTCTCTACATCAGCCATCTTATTTGCATTCCTTTCTGGAACCCCTCCCTCTGCCTCAGCCTTTCTTTTGGTGTTTGTTTTCAAACCTTTTCTTTCTTTTTCAGGAGATACCTTTTCTCTGATGCTTCCACCGAGGTCCCCTCCTTCTCCCTCCATTTCCTTTTCTATGGAAGCCTTTAATTGTGAATGGGATGGTTTCCATTCTGATATGATTTATAGTAGTAGTAGTAGTTTCTGTGGTCTTTCTCTAGGGCTTTCTTTCACAAACACCAACCAGAAGTATTTCTTTAGCATTTGTGCTTTTTTCTTGTCATTCTCTACATATTGCTTTTCAGCATCTTAGAATTTTACCTCTGGCCTCCTCTTTTCCTGGATGTACCCTGAAGTCTTGTTGCTTCATTTTACATCTTTGGCCATCTTTTCTTCTTCCCTTGCTTCTGTGTTCTTGATTTTTCTCTTTGTTTCTCCTACCTTGACCTGCTATTCTTTTCTATTTTCTTCCTTTTTGATCTTTTGTGCTTTACAAATGTTTATCTTTTAGCTTTTATTTTGTTAATCACCAATTTGGAAAAACATAATGTTTTTCTTTTCCTTTTATTTGCAGAACTTGTTTCCCTTCTATAGGTCCTTTCAGTTTGACTCAATGTCTTTCTATTCCCTTTATCTCATTACACTTTGCCAGCTTCTTCTTCAAATACTGCCCCATTTTACTAAATGCAGCCTATTTGAAGTCCAGGATTTTGAGCCTGGTGTGTCTAGATACAGGTTTAGCTTGTAAATCAAACCATATTATATGATGATCACTGCTGTCCAGGTGGACATTAGACACACTGTCTCCATTTGCAAGTACTAGATTCAGCGTCGCCCTTTCCCATGTAGTTTTCTCCACCATTTGCTTGAGAACAGCTCCATGAAAAACATCCATGGACTATTTCTTTCCAGTTCTGCAGATGGGTTACAGCAATTTACATCTGGTAGGTTGAAATCTATCCACAGTACATCCCTCGTCATTCCCAACTTTTGGATATCTATGGCCAGATCTCTATTTGAAATGGTAAACACCCCTCTAACCGTAACTGCTGACTTCCCTTTGCAAGACAGTTCATTATACTTCCTCCTTTCCAAACACCCTTGCATGTTAATTACTTTGAAATTATTCTTGGCATAATTCCTTCACCTTTTTGCCCATCTCTATCCTTCCAAATCTGATTATAGCCTGGTATGGCTATATCCCATTCATGGGTCCTAATGAAAACAGCTTTACTGGTGAAACCTGTTGGGATTTTTGTTTTTATTCTAGTGGATCTGGTGGGAATCCAAGGTAGATCTTTTGAGACACACTCACATGTATTTGTGTGCTTGTGTGTATCAGGGATGGGAACCACCATTCCTGCTTGTACAACAGTGAGCGCCACTCACACTAGAACCAGCCATGCTTGCTACTTCAGGTAATTATTTAATGCAGTATACAATGCTATGAAGCCTAATGTTTACTTTTTGCCTACTGGCAAATAAATGAGACACTGAAATACAACAAATTGTACTTTTCTTATCACATTCTCACTATATAGGAAATTATATTGTCAATTTTACAATGGAATTTTTTTTGTTTAGATTAACTGCAGTGTAGTTACTACATACAGAAAAACATATAGGTTTTCCATGACAGCAGGTTAATGGCACGATAATTTTTGGTTTGTTTCAAACCATGTACTAATAGCTAGAGAAAAGGTTAGATAATCTCAGATATATTTCCATTGTAGTTGTCTGAATAGCAACTTTTCTATTAAAATATATTGAAAATGTCAGGTTTTAATAAACACTTTTTTCCTGAAGTGAGGAACCTGAATTCTGATTTCTATCTCCATGAAAAAAAGTTAAAAGCTCTAAGGTAGATTGTCCAACACACTGGAATACCAATCAACTAAAATCACAGTGTACCTCATCTATGATCCAAATCATCATTTCAAGTCTGGGGCCATGTTTCTGTCCTATTAGTATTTCACTCTGCCCCAGCAGCATGATGCTAAACAGAATGGAACAATATGCATATCCCAGAGAACCACCTTGTTTGAGGCCATACGATGTACCTCCTGGCTTTGATATTCATCAAAGATATTGGAATGCCATAAACTGCCTTAGAACATCAACAGGCTGATACCATCTCCTCCATCCATGGAAATGAAGGACAAACAGTTCACTCTATCAATGGCCTTGCAACTCAAACTATGGAGTACTGTCATCTGTATTTGTTCAATGAAGAATAAAAACAGAACATGATGGAAGATAAAGACCATATGGTCCTACAGGCTTACCTGCTGAGGGGCCAATGTAGAAAAGTGCAGTAGTGTTTGCATACCATTTAGCACACACTTTTGTGGGCACAATGCAAAAGGTTTGTGCTTGAGCTAACTGCACAAAGCCTTGCATTGATACAAGCACATAGTACATTTAAATCCAAGCTAATGAAGCTATTAGTTATTCAGTGTAGTTGCAGAGAAGTGTGCAGAAAACCAAAAGGCTGAGCTCAACACCATGGCTTTAACGCTAGGTCTGAAGTGGGGAAAAAAGCTTGATGTCCTGTGGTCATTGTGAAGAATTCATGCCTGTTTCTTCTCCTTTTTTACTGTGACCATAAAAGACCTGCAACGTTTTATGGTCTCAATAAAGAACATGAGTAAAGAAGAGAGAACTCAAGGGGATGTATGCTGACATGAAGAGCAAGGTGCTGGATTGTTGAGAAGTGCATGCATGTGCAGGCCTCAACCCAACAAATTATATTGGCACCCGGAGGTGCATTTGCTCGAATGCCATCCTGTGTGTAATATTGGCATCACAATTTTATATATAGAATAGCATTCCAGCACGTGTGTGCATGCAGCTCTTGTGTGCAAGATATAGCTGCCACTGGTGCAGACCAGTGTGTGCATATGTCCAGTACACTCCCATTTTAGTGCATATTTATTGCACCAGGCCTCTGTGCATACTACTGTTTGTTGTGTTGGGGAGAAAGCTTTGGCATTTCTCTTGCTTTAAGAAGTCTCCTACTAGCCCATGCTCCCTCCTGCCAGGTGCTGGGGTGGCACTGCAGCACATCTGCATATTTATCCTAGCATCTCCCACAGTGACTCCCTGGTCCACCCCAAGCCATCTGGACCTCCTTCCTGTCCTATATCTTCACAGGTTTTTTTTCCTTCTTTTTTTTTTCCTTATGGCTTTTTCCAATACGAACTCTTCCCAATCTTATGCCCCATCTCAAACCTCCAGAACACACTGCCCATTTTCTGCTTCATTCACTTCACCAGCTGTTTTGTCTTCTACCTTTTCCTCAGCTCTCAACATTTTCTTCCTTTCATTCAACCATTTCTATTCTGTCTGAGCACATCTCATTTTTGTTACTGTTGTAATTCCTCCCCTATTCTTCATACTCTCCTGCTCCTTCTCTCTGATGATATTATCAATCTAATTCCTGGCCCTCGAAATCAAATCACAAACTCTCTAATTTCATTCCTCTTCTTTCCTTTTCTCATGTGCCCTGTGGAACATGCACTCTGCCTCCACCAAGCTTGCCAACATTCATGACCTCTTTCTCATACTCTCCATCTTCTTGCTCTAACAGACATAGCTTTTCCCTGAAGACTCAGTTGCTGCCCTTTGTCATGGAGGTTACCTTTTCTCCTGTGCACCTTGGCTGGTTGACCATGGCAGTGGTATTGAACTGCTACTCCTGCCTTCTTGTAGGTTTCAACCTCTTCTCCCACCTCAGTCTCACTTCTTTTTTTCCTTTGAAGACCACTCTATCCACTATTCGCTCTACTACTCTCAAGATAACTGTCATTTATTAACTTGATAAATCCCTGTCTTCCTTTCTTACTTACTGACTTCTGGTTTTCCTTCTTTCTCCAACCATACTCCCCTTCCCTCATTCTTGGCTACTTAACAATCATGCCAGCGACCCCTCTGAATCTTATGCCTCCCAAGTTTTTTGTATTAACCTCATTCAATCTCCACCTGTGCTCCACTACCCTTACTCACCAGCATGGCCTCTGCCTCAATTTTGTATTTTCCAACTGCTCTAATTTCTTCACTTCTGTTCTGCCCCTCTTTGAGCACCATCTGATTACTTTCATACTTAATCATCTCTTCTTATCTCATCCAATCACCACCAATACATTTAGGAATCTTCAGGCTATTGACCCTTGGACTCTTTCCACCACTTTTTCACCTGTCCACTATTTTATCCAAGTCTGTCAATGAGGCTGTTTCATCCTATAATACTATTTTTTTGCTCTGGACACTCTCACTCCTTCCAAACCTCCATGCTGTAAAGTGTGCCAAACCCCAGCCCTGGCTGACCTGCAGAATCCACTACTTACATTCCTGTACATGGTCTAAGTGGCTGTGACTAAAATCCTGCACTCATGCTGCCTTCATATATTTGAAATTCTTGCTGATCTCCTTCCAATCTGCTGTTGCACTTACCAAATAAGACTACTATATCCATTTCACAAACTCTCTTGCCTCCAGCCCTCACTGTCTCTTTGCCATACTAATTCCCTCCTCAAAGTGCCTCCACCTCCAACCTCCATTTCACTTTCTGCTCAAACTATGGCCGAGTACCTCCATCACAAGGTTCATCTTGAGTTATCTGCCAAGGCACATCCTTCTCACCTTCCCCTACTTAATTCTCACAATCTTTCTTCAACTCCTGCTACCTTTTCTTCTTTTTCTAAAACCAAAGAAAACTGCATAACTTCTTCTCTAAACTCACTACCTGTTCCTCTGATCCCATTTCCACCCATCTACTTAACTCTATCTGTGATATCCAATCTGTCACCTTCCACTGCAATCTGTTCCTCATACCTTCAACATGATGTGGTTATACCACTCCTCAAAGCACCTTTACTAGACTCTACCTGCTCTTCCAACTATCATTCCATCTCCCACCTTCTTTTCTTATCTAAGCTACCTGAATGTGCTGTTCAGCGCCGCTGTCTTAACTTTCTTTCATCTTGATCTACTCCACTCCAATCTGAATTTCATGCTCTACAGTCTACAGAAAAGGCTTTTGCTAAGGTAGCCAGTGGTGTTCCTAGCTAGATCCAAAGGCCTTTACTCAACTCTAATTCATATTGAACTGCATTTGACACTGTTGATCATCACCTACTCCTTGATATGCTATCTTTACTTGAATTTTGAGGCTCTGTTCTGTCTTTGTTGTTGTTGTTTTTTTAATTATCTCTCCCGTTGCACTTTTAGTGTATGCTCCTCCACTGCTATATCAGTTGGTGTACTTCAGGGCTCTGCCTTGGGCCCTCTTCTCCTCTTTCTCTATACTTATTTCTTTGGTACTCTGATCTTCTCCCATGTTTTTCAGTACCATCTTTATGCTGATGACTGCCAGATCTACCTCTCCACACCAGAAAGTTTATCAGGAAGCCAGACCCAAGTCTAAGTTTGCTTGTCTGACATTGCTGCCTGGATGTGCATTATCTGAAACTGAACATGGCCAAGATTGAGTTTATCTTTTCCTCTAAACCTACCTCCCCTCCCCCCCCCCCCCCCCCCCCCCCATTTTCTATTGCTATGGATAACATTGTTATTCTCCATGTCTCAGCTTGTAACCTTAGGTCATCTTTCACTCCTCTCTCTGTTTCTTATTTTATCCTATCTTGGGCATTTATAACCCACTTTCCTCAATAAGGTCCAAAGTGGGGTAACAAACTAAGAAAACAGCCACAAAAGAAAAACCAGGAATCCATACAGTTAAAATGTATACATAAACTACACATGAATAAAATGTTTATGGAATAAATATTTGTTCAATTGTCTATGAAAACTAGTATGAGAGTGCATTAGCCAGCTTAAGAAAGAGAATTCCAAATTTTGGCAGCTTGAAAACAGAATGAAAACTCTGAAACCTGCCTAATATTTAAACATTTAAGAGGGAAAGCATAATAATCCATGATTCATGTGTGTGGAGGATGGGGCTTGCAGAGGTTTCTGAATGGGGATGTGGCTCAGGGTGTAGGTAGAAAGGAAGTGATGTGGCTGAAACATGTGCTCATGTTCTTTTTGCCGTGCACTAGAGCAAATCTGTGTACAGGAAGCATCAGCCCTCACATATATGAGAGATTGTGGGAAATAGTAGGGATCCCCAGCACCAGAGTCACAGGATGAATTCTCTAGAGGCATCAATGGCTGGAACACAATGGCTTCTTCCTTTTTCTAAGAGCTCTGTAGGCCGACCACAGTCCAGCCAGTTCTGTTTTACTTTTTCATACAACACATAAGGGAAGATGAGATGACTAGGATAAGTCACAGCCTCTTTACCCGTACGGGCTTTGTAGTCCCCAGGGTGTAAGGCTGCCAGATGGTGAAAACATTTCTAGTACAACTTGCGTCAAAAAGGAACTCTAAAATAACCCAACAGTCTTGACACCAAAAAGATCAACATCATAAATAACTTACCATCATAGTGATAATAAATCCACTTCTTTATTGTGCTATATTCTGTTTAGATATATCGTTTAGAAAATTATCCATTATCCACAAGTGCATATTATCTCTTCCATATGTACAATGACATGGTTCTAAGTCATCTGCTCACATTAAATGTACAATATAGCAATTAGATCTTACCCGCTAATTGGCTTTCCTTTAGTCCCTCTAGACCGGCACAGATGGGTTATGCACTCCTACCAGCAGATGGAGACTGAGAACAAACTGAGCTGTAGATAAGCCTATAAGTGGGCTGTGTCGGGTTTTGAAGAATAAAGATTTTGACTACTAGAGCCTTTGTCCGCTGGTATTTTGTGGAAGAGCCCTGCTACCTTCACTACTCTTCCTTGCTGGTTCACCCAGTTTCAGCCAGGTTTTCGTGAGACAAAGTTGATGCAGACTGTAGTTGGAAGATCTGCAACCAAAAGCCCTTTATGGCAGAGAGTGGGTGTTAAATAACCCAACATTGATGGGAGGATTGGTGTGACAGTAGAGACAACATGTGTGAAACTGTGTGAAGTGCAGTATTCTCCACAGGACTTGGATTTAGTGAAGGGAAATCTTGCCTCACCAATCTACTGAGTGAGTAATGGCATGATTCACCACCTCGCATAGGTACCCCAAGAGCAGAATGACCTGAAAGGTTATGTTTAAATCTTTTTTTTATTGAAAATATCACTGGAAAATACAACAAGGTTTGAAACTTTCTGTAACAAAGGTCTTATCCAGGAAGACATATTCCAACCATTTAAACTAACACATAGTAACTAAAGCCACCCCTACCCTCCCTTCCCCTTGCCCTCCCCCCCAAAGAGTCCACAAAATAATCTAATTCAACAGTCTGCTGCTGGCTGAAGCTTCACCCAAAAACGCTCCCAAATTCTTTGAAAACGCTCTCCCTGTAGGGAGGAAATATCGTGAATGGCTATACATTCCATTGAGAGTAGAGATATCATTTGGGTCCTCCACATTGCTAGTGTAGAGGCTATGGGTGCCCTCCAGTGTGTTAAAATCACATGTTGTGCCATCAACACTGATCGAGCATGAAACTTCGGCATCCCTTGAGGGTGAGGCTTTGGAAGTCTATAGATTGCAAATAGCGAAGAGGCATGCAAGGTAGGCAACTGCTCCCGTGCAGGTGATATGTATAAACCGAGTGCGAACTTGTATTGCTGTTCCCAGATGGAGATACTACTGAAATGGTGCTGTGTGCAAGTTATAGAGTTTCTAAGCTGAGCCCCAGTCAGCTCAATGGACAAGTCTTCCAACCAGTGGAGTGCCACCCGGTCAAAGTCCTCTGTCGTATATTGCAGGTATTTGTGGTGAAAAGACAACGGCACTGTCTTCTGGGAGCCCAATGTCAGTGCCTCTGGTAAGGGTGTCTTGAACATCCTCACTCAGATCCTGCCAGGGGAGTGTATGGACATAGTGACAAAGCTGGTAATATGCAAAATAGTCAGAAATCATATAAAGTATGTTGACAGTAAATCCTCAAATGGTTGGACTTTCTCTTCCTCTGAAAGTATGTGGTAAAGAAACTTAACCCCCATTGGGTTTCATTGGGTGAAAGCTACTGAGTCAGTCCTGGGTTGAAAAACAGGATTGTCTTTGATGGAAAGGAATGGCATCACAGCAATCAAGAAATGGTGTCTAAAACACAGCCAGCGCCACACAGCCCATGTAGATCAGAGAAACAGATTATATTTCAGGTTGCAGGGGGAATGGCCCTGCATAGTATGGAGATCCTCAGGTTGTGAGGGGAATGCCCCCATATAGTATAGAGATCCCAACTGAAGTGATTCGTAGAAAACAAAGCAATCTCCAATGAAGTCACTGAACAATCCGATGTTCCCCTGTACCAATCATTGATGTGTCTCATTACACAGGCCACTGTCAAATAATGCATATTACGTAAACCTAGTCCCTCATAGTCTCGTGGCTTCTGAATAACAGATATTGGGAGTGGAGCTCTCTGTCCCAGCCACAGATAGGCCTGGAGCTCTCTGTGCAACAGGCGCTCATCCTTGCCTTTCAAATATAGAGGAAGCATCTGAAACACATAGAGTCACTGTGGGATTGTAATCATGTTAAACAAATTGATACGGCCCATCAATGAGATGGGACAGGAGTGCCAGAGACCCAGGGTGCCACACAATTTATGTAGCAATAGATGAACATGATACACATAAAGCTTAAAGTGGCAAGAATCAGGACCCCCAAATATTTAATATGATCAGATGCCCAGGAAAGAGGGAGGACTCCTCTCCAATTGTGTCAGAGGCTAGGGTGAATAGGAAGGGCCTTTGATGTTTAAGCAGACACCAGAGAGGGTCCCATATTGGTTAATGCATATTAAAGCAGGTAGAGAGGACTGGGGCTCAGAGAGAATTACCAGTAAGTCATCGGCAAAGGCTACTACTACTACTTATCATTTCTATAGCGCTACTAGATGTGTGCAGCACTGTACACTTGAACATGAAGAGACAGTCCATGCTTGACAGAGCTTACAATCTAATTAGGACAAACAGGACAAACAAAAGATAAGGGAATGATGAAATAAGGGTACTGAACAAGTGAGTAAGGGTTAGGAGTTAAAAGCAGCATCAAAAATGTGGGCTTTTAGCCTAGATTTGAAGATGGGCAGAGATGGAGCTTGACGGACCGGCTCAGGAAGTTTATTCCAGGCATATGGTGCCGCAAGATAAAAGGAACAGAGTCTGGAGTTAGCGGTGGAGGAGAAGGGTGCAGATAAGATTTACCCAGGAGTTTGATCATGCCACTATGAACCTCCAGTCTCTGTACACCTGCCAAACCCCATAAAGTACACAAAAGGGGCTCTAAGATATAGTACAAAGAGTAACGGGGAGAAGGGACAGCCCTGCTGTGTTCCACAGGAAATGGGAAAGGCTGCCGTTTGGATTCCATTGACCAGCAGGGATGAACTTGGACCTGAGTAAAGAGCAGGTCTGGCACACTGGAACCATTGAGAGATTCTCACATAAGTTAAGGTTTCAAATATGAAACTTATAAGAAACTTGACTTCCGCCTTCAAATAAGAAAGGCCACACTACTCTGTCAAAGGTGCACTCTGCATCCAAGCTAGTCACTAGGAAAGGCACCTTCCTCCACATCCCATATGCCATTGCCAACAACAGTCTATGAACATTGAGCATCCCCTCACAAGGCCTACCTGATCAGTATATATTTAATCAAGGAGGAGCCCAGCCAGTCTGTCTGCCAAGATATGGGAAAACATTTTGTAGGTGTACATTAATAAGTAATATAAGACGGTATGAACTAGGCTGCGTTGGGAGCCTACCCAGCTTTGGTATAAGACTTATAAGCACCAAGCTATTGATGGAATTGACCGCAGCATCAAAATAATCAATGAAGGGGCCAGTAGGTTTAGCTTGCATAAGCTTGTAATATTCGCTGAAAATCCATCAGGGCCAGGAGCAGAGTATAGCTTAAGAGTTCTAATAGCTTCTTTGGTTTCCTTAGCTGTAATAGGTTGGTTAAGTGTTAGCAATGTTGAGTATGGAAGCTTGGGCATACCTGATTTCTGAAGATAGGCTCAAATCAAAGCCAGGGGAGGAGCCCCCCCTGGTTGCTCACCATATAGATCACGTTAATGGGTAAGAAAAACTTGAGTTATGTCCATCATGTTGGTGTACACTTTCCTATTAGGACCCTGAATTGTGGGGAAAAAATCGGGAACCTCACCAAGTTTTTATGACATTGGCCAGTAGACATCCTGACTTGTTGCCATGCTGAAAACTTTTAAATGCACAGTACAGGGTCATATGGGAGGTTTGCTCTTGAATGTGAGCATTTAAGGCAGCCCGGAGCACAGCCACATTTTCAAAGGCCTCTGTGGTAGGGTGTATTATGCACTTACATTTTGCAGTAGTTTGCATTCTAAGTCTATGATGCCCTTTGCTATGCACTTGTTTCTAGCACTGACATATGCTATCATGGCACCTCGCATGACTGCCTTGACAGTAGGCCAAATCAAGGATGGGACTTCCATATGCTACTGGTTATGGACTACAAACTCATCCCATTGTTTATGTAAGTACAATGAGAAATCTGAGGAGGAAAACAGATAGGTGGGAAATCGCCAGCGTGCATGCTGCTGAAAATAGGGCTCCAAATCTTGATCTAGCCAGATCATCACATGATCAGAAATCTCCTGTGGGCCAATGGCTGCAGAGGAGACATTGTGAAAAAAAATTCTCACAAAGATATAATCTAGTCTGGAAAGGGAGTGGTGCGCCCTGGAGGAATGAGTGTAGTCATTTTCTTCTGGATGCAGAACTTGCCACACATCAATCATATCCAGTGACAAACAGAAATTTTCCAATTTATCGTAGGCGCTCCCACCCTCAGGTTTGCCAACTGAGGAACTGTCTAGGACAGGGTCCATCACTGTATTCATGTCTCCTGCTATAACCAGTGGTAAATCAGAGCATGGTGAGCAAGCGTGAAGCTGATGAGAAAAAGCAGCATTGCTAGGGGTAGGGCCATACACTCCCACTAGAACCAACTTCCTTCCCTTGCCAGCAGAGGGGGTAGCTAAAGACCTCCCAAACTCACTGCCTGGATAATTTTTGATGCTCGGTGGACAACCTAGTCTCTTGGAGACAGACTACGTTTGCCCTGTGACGCTTCAGAGCACTGAGAATTTTAAAGCGCTTCATGGGCGATGTAATCCCCCCTATATTCCAGGAGCGGAGGCGCACAGACCCCGTAGGTGGTTTACTTTAGGTGCTTGTTTGTGTCAACCCAATAACATATAATTCTCCAAGCAGATTCTCCCAGGTGCCCAGCCTCACCCAGGAGGAGGATTTTTGCCATGCAAAAGCACTGACCTCATGTTGAGAAATATGCCCCAGTTCAAGCAGCCACAGCAGACCACGAAACCACAGCCTTACTCACCCTCCCTTCCCCTTTCATATACCAAACTGCAATCCCCCCACCCACCCTCCCCATCCCCTCAAACAACCTATCTAGTACCCCCCACAAACATTTTGAAGGACTCGAGAATACTTCAATGGCTAGGACACAGGAAGCTCCCCTGGCGGAGCTTGGATAGCCAGAGAGGTTGAGCCTTTTCCAAGTCTTTAACCAAATTCTTCAAATCTTTATCAAACAGCAACCAGCCATTTTAAGAGCAAATGGCTGAGCAGGTTCTCAGAAGCCATATCTACCGCCCTGTGGTGAAGCCAGAGTCAACTCTAGCCCATCACTCATGGAGGAGGAAGGTCACTCTCCCTCACCCCATGCAAGAAGCTTCAGAAGATCTCAGCATCTGCCAAAACCAGTGCGGAATAGCCCTAACTCTGTAACCTCCACAATAGAAGCCTGCACACAAGCAGTGCCTGTGTAAAAGTTGAGCTTGAACTGCTGCCCTACTGTGCTTTTGTGAAGCTTTTTGAAAGCTGCCCTTTTTTTTTACTTCGACAGCTGTGACCAGGGCATTCACCTTGGGGTAGCTTCCATCTGTACCCACTTTCTTGGGGACAAAAGTACACAACTGGTCCAAAACCCTGGACCTCTTGGGACCTCATTCTGGGGACTCCAACTCCACTAGCATCAAATAGGAAGAGCTTTACAAAGCGGAAGATGGGGCTCTGCCAGGACCTCCAAAATGGGTTCACTCTCAGATATGTTAGACCCCGGGCTGTCCTCACAATCCTTGTGGTCTGCATCTCTACCATGTGTGCATGTATTTTGCCACTACTTAAAACATGCATTTGCACTGGCACTAACCTGGCACCACCGAAGCAGAAAGCCAAAGAAAAAAGAGCTGCTCTTCTTTTTCTCCTCCTGCTGCTGTCTTTGCCAATAGCACCAAAAGCAACATCTTCAGGCAGTAGCATCTCCATCACATCTCAGGACTGGGATAGTCCGCTCACCCATGATAACTCAATCTTGAAACGTTGCTGCTACTCTCTCTAGTTTCCTTGTTTCTAGAGACCTTAAAAGCATCGAGGGAAGGTGTAACGTGAGATCTTGGTTTCTGTTCGGCTTACTGTACTTTTATTATAGAATGATTGAGTTTCTTTTCTGTCCTAAATGGAGTTCATTTCATTTTCTATATAATTTTATTATGTGAACTGCTTGACAGAAAAAGGTGGTATAGCAAATTCTTAGCTCTTCCTGATGAAAAAGTGAATAGGAAGAACACTCCTCTTCCTCTGGGACAGGCCCAGGTCCAGAACCAAAACCCTGGAATAAAGGAGGGACCAAAAGTCCTCTTGCATTTCCAAGTGGAGTCTGTCCTCGCCATAACCTCCATGAGGATGGGCCCCCTTGAGTCTCCCAGAGTGAAACCCCTAATGGGCCCTGAACCCTAGAAGCGGAGGGAAAGCAGCTTCAGTGACTAAAGCAGATTTAAACAGCTAAAAAAAGGACTCCCCCCCCCCCCCCCGTGACCCAGAAGTGAGGCAGTTGAAACCAGTCCTGATTCCACAAGCCCCAATGGGGTTGTACAGGCTCTTGCTGCAAAAAAGCTAAGATCATATTCCACATACCCTGGCTTAGGGGTGACATTTATTACTGTCATGGTATGCACAACAACCCATTTGGAGACATGCCCCAAGAAAAATAAAGATAAAGATCCTAGTGGTTAGGGTGGTGGACTTTGGTCCTTGGGGAACTGAGTTCGATTCCCACTTCAGTCACAGGCAGTTCCTTGTGACTCTGGGCAAGTCACTTAACCCTCCATTGCCCTATGTAAGCTGCATTGAGCCTGCCATGAATGGGAAAGCACGGGGTACAAATGTAACAAAAAAAAAAATGACCTATCCAGTCTGCCCATCCATGCCATTTACTATTCCTTCCTCTTCCTTAGAGATCCCATGTACTTGTCCCAAACGTTCTTAAATTCAGATACAGTTTACCTCCACTGGGATGCCCTTCCACGAAATCACCACCCTTTTCCATTAAAAAGTGTTTCTTCTGGTTGCTTCTGAGTCTCTTCCCTTTTATTTTTTTCCTAAGCTTTCTTATTCCAGAGCTTCCACACAGCTCCTGTGCATTTATGCCAGAGGTATTTAAACATCTCCATCATATCGCCCCTCTCCCAAAGTATATGTTAAGATCTTTAAGTCTGTCCCCTTACACTTTATGACCACTGACCATTTTAGTAGCTGCTTGCTAGACTGCCTCCATCCTGGTCTAGTCCCTAGAATTGTACACAGTATTCTAAGTCCTCCTTTTTCTGGAGCCATATGGTAACCCTATTCTAAATGAGGTCAGAGTTTTATACAGGGACATCATCACTTCCTTTTTCCTTCTGGCCATTCCTCTCTCTGTGCACCCAAACATTCTTCTAGCTTTTGCCATCACCTTTTCTACCTGTTTGGCCACCTTAAGATCATCAGATATGATCAGCTGCTGTTTTCTTTTAAACAATTCATCGCACATTGTGTGATACACACATTTGCTCCCCTTCTCCAGCTCACATGCCACAGTGCCCTTACCATGAACACTGGCTCCTCTCCTCCCACCCTGGTTGGGCATCTCTCTCCTGCTTCCTTCCTCATCCTTCTCCGGTGTCCTTTAATCTTTCCTGTGATCCTCACAGGCAACACCTGCAGCCCCAGCACCAAAAACAGGATGCCTGTGGACGGTCCGCGGACCCTTCCGTCAGTCCCACCTCTCTGGAAACAGGAAGTAGAATCAGAGGAAGTGGGACCGGCACAGGGAAGGTCCTACAGACCGCCTACAGGCAGCCTGTACTCGGCGCTGCTACTGGTAAGGATTGTGGGCATGGTTAAAGAACCCCAAGGGAGAAGGAAGGAAGCAGGAGATGCCCAACTGGGAGGGGGGCAAGGAGGGAAGTGAGTAATATATGCTATACCACTGTGGGGGAGGAGGAGGAAGAGGGCTAAATGATGTGGGACCTGTGGGGGAAGAGGGAGATAGGGAGAGATACTGGAAAGGGGGGGGGGGGGTGATGCCTGGGCCTGTAGGGGAAGGAGGAAGAGGGAGAGAGATACTGGACCTGCAGGTGGTGGTGGTGGTGGTAGGGAGGAACAGCAGAGAGAGGGATATTTGCTGAATTCCTGGGGAGCAACATGAGAGCTACTGGATATGAGAGAAACACAAAGGGTCGATGCCAGACAGGTCAGTGGTTATAGGGACACAGAGGTGCAATGCCAGACAGGTGGAGGGGATATGGACACAAAAGGGGTGATTCAGACACGTGGGGTGGGAGATTCATGAAGGGAGATGGTGAAACAGAAGGGTTATACTAGACAGGGCAAGAATACAGACACAGAATAGGGGGGTGCTCAATATAGTGGAAGGATGGGTGCAGAGACACAGGGGAAATACTAGACAGGATGGGGAGCAATACAGAGGGAAGATGGATGGTAAACATGGAGAGAGAATGCCAAATGTACGAAGGGGCCCTAGTAAAAGAGTTAAGAGAAGACAGGAAACAGAAACCACAGACTGGGACCAATACGGTAAAATTAAATGACTAGACAACAAAGGTAGAAAATGAATTTTATTTTGTTTATTGATTAGAATATGTCAGTTTTTGGAATATATATCTGCCAGATCTGGTTTTAGATACACCTGGGGTATGCAAAATAATGCCTCCAACATTCTCCAGCACAGCGGTGGTAATCTCCTGCTTCGGGATGGGCCACCCTTAGCATCTCTGGTAAAGATAACTTTGTGGATACAATACATGAAAAGCTCATTTGTCTACTTGTTTTTGTCTTTACTCCCTTTTTTCATGCAGTGGGTTGTGTTGGAGGTGAATATGAAAGTAGGACAGCCAAGTTGTCTATGGCAGAACTGGCACTGTATAGCTGCCATGATCCTCCAGCTCATAATGCGAGAAAAACAAAACATTAGTTTTCAGAGATATTTTTTGTCCATGGAAAATGAACCTCAAGCTATACCAAGAGCTGCTGCACTGAAACAGAGAATTTTTACATCGAGGGCTTTGTAATAAGAGGAGCAAGTGAATTCAAGAGGGTAGTTTTGCTGTAGAAAGTGGTGTGCAAAGGATGTGCCTCCAAATTCTATATATGGCGCTCAAAATTGTGGGTGCAAATTTGCACATGCAATTTAACAGAACAAGCCAATTAGCACCAATAATTGGGTGCTCATTATCAATTATTGGAAACAATTAGAATTTATGCTCGCATCTTCCTAGTCGGGGTTCTAGAAAGATGTGCGCATAAATTTGGCGTGTCAATCCAAAAGGGGCATGGACATGGCCAGTCCTACTATTTGTGTGTACTGTTATAGAATACAGTAGATCCATGCCTAATTTAGGCGTGAGGTTTTAGATGATGTAAATCCTTGCATTAAGCACTAGTTTAACAGCGTCCAACTCGCAGCACTGTTTATAGAATAGCGCTTAGTGTTCATTTTTTTCAGCAAACAAATTTGAGTTCCATTTACAGAACCTAGCCCTTGGTACCAAAGGTCCTAGAGTTTGAAGTTCTTATAATTTCACTGCAGTTCAGAGGTGTAAGACCAAGGGATACCTGTGAACAAGAAAAAGAAAAACATAGTTTATAGATCATTAGCATACAGCTGTCAGTCTCAAGAACAACTGCCTCATTCATGGCTTTAAGGAATAATGAGTTCTGAACAAAAAAAAGAACCAAGGCAGAAATTTACAAACTTAAAATATCATGTCCTCTCAGGCAGGTGGGTGCTCTGTCGAAACTGAGGCTAACTACAAAAGCTTCCTACAAGCCAATAAAGCTGCACGGTGAGCGGCTCTAGGTAGACAGCCAGCGTGTCCTTGATTGGTTTTCACATTGTAGTGCTACATCTATATCTTGCTAGGAGATTTTGTACAAGTAAGACAAAACAACCTTTAAACTTCTCTCAAAATCATTGTCCAATTCCATGCAAATGTATAATCAGATACTGTTCTGTGAAATATATTTTTTCAAACCTCTAGTCACCCTTATTAATAGTAAGAGGGAGCTTTGAATGTGGATCTGGTTTAAGATTTGTGTCTGTTGTAACTCCAAATGCTCCTGGAACATAGTGCCTTTTTGCTACTTTGTTTGTTTATTGTTGACTTATTTATTGCTTCTCAGTTTTCTGTCCTGGTCTTCCTCCTATTGTAGGCTTGATATACAGTGGGGGAAATAAGTATTTGATCCCTTGCTGATTTTGTAAGTTTGCCCACTGACAAAGACATGAGCAGCCCATAATTGAAGGGTAGGTTATTGGTAACAGTGAGAGATAGCACATCACAAATTAAATCCGGAAAATCACATTGTGGAAAGTATATGAATTTATTTGCATTCTGCAGAGGGAAATAAGTATTTGATCCCCCACCAACCAGTAAGAGATCTGGCCCCTACAGACCAGGTAGATGCTCCAAATCAACTCATTACCTGCATGACAGACAGCTGTCGGCAATGGTCACCTGTATGAAAGACACCTGTCCACAGACTCAGTGAATCAGTCAGACTCTAACCTCTACAAAATGGCCAAGAGCAAGGAGCTGTCTAAGGATGTCAGGGACAAGATCATACACCTGCACAAGGCTGGAATGGGCTACAAAACCATCAGTAAGACGCTGGGCGAGAAGGAGACAACTGTTGGTGCCATAGTAAGAAAATGGAAGAAGTACAAAATGACTGTCAATCGACAAAGATCTGGGGCTCCACGCAAAATCTCACCTCGTGGGGTATCCTTGATCATGAGGAAGGTTAGAAATCAGCCTACAACTACAAGGGGGGAACTTGTCAATGATCTCAAGGCAGCTGGGACCACTGTCACCACAAAAACCATTGGTAACACATTACGACATAACGGATTGCAATCCTGCAGTGCCCGCAAGGTCCCCCTGCTCCGGAAGGCACATGTGACGGCCCGTCTGAAGTTTGCCAGTGAACACCTGGATGATGCCGAGAGTGATTGGGAGAAGGTGCTGTGGTCAGATGAGACAAAAATTGAGCTCTTTGGCATGAACTCAACTCGCCGTGTTTGGAGGAAGAGAAATGCTGCCTATGACCCAAAGAACACCGTCCCCACTGTCAAGCATGGAGGTGGAAATGTTATGTTTTGGGGGTGTTTCTCTGCTAAGGGTACAGGACTACTTCACCGCATCAATGGGAGAATGGATGGGGCCATGTACCGTACAATTCTGAGTGACAACCTCCTTCCCTCCGCCAGGGCCTTAAAAATGGGTCGTGGCTGGGTCTTCCAGCACGACAATGACCCAAAACATACAGCCAAGGCAACAAAGGAGTGGCTCAGGAAGAAGCACATTAGGGTCATGGAGTGGCCTAGCCAGTTACCAGACCTTAATCCCATTGAAAACTTATGGAGGGAGCTGAAGCTGCGAGTTGCCAAGCGACAGCCCAGAACTCTTAATGATTTAGAGATGATCTGCAAAGAGGAGTGGACCAAAATTCCTCCTGACATGTGTGCAAACCTCATCATCAACTACAGAAGACGTCTGACCGCTGTGCTTGCCAACAAGGGTTTTGCCACCAAGTATTAGGTCTTGTTTGCCAGAGGGATTAAATACTTATTTCCCTCTGCAGAATGCAAATAAATTCATATACTTTCCACAATGTGATTTTCCGGATTTAATTTGCGATGTGCTATCTCTCACTGTTACCAATAACCTACCCTTCAATTATGGGCTGCTCATGTCTTTGTCAGTGGGCAAACTTACAAAATCAGCAAGGGATCAAATACTTATTTCCCCCACTGTATGCTATTGAGATAATTCTTTTTCTTTATGATACTTAATAGTTTGTATCTGTAGCATTTTCCTGTACAAGTATATATTATAATATGTAAACTGCATACATAAAAAAATAAAAAATGTGGCCTCTGTGTTAGCATCTGTGGCAGGTATTCATGCCTGTTCATCACTTCGGAACAAAAAAAAAAACAAACCACAAAAAAAACAAGAAGCAGACCTTGATGTAGAAAATGTAATCTTTAATGACTTGTATTAATGCTGCCAGGGTTCATGCTCAGATGCCCGACATGGCCATGTTTCACCAAGATTACAGGCTGTGTCAGGGGCTAAGTACCAGGTGGTGCAAACCTTAACAATCCACCAACATAGGTCAATGTGTACCTCCCTGTGTGTTTGGAACAGTAAAAACAGACTCAGGAAGGTCATGGGGGGGGGGAGGGGGGGAGGGGACCAAGGCCACCAGGGCCTCAGTGATTAGGGGGGGGGGGGGTCCAGGGATCCACTGGACCCCAGCAACTGACAGTAACAATCCGGGCTGCCTGGCTTGAATGGGGGTGAGGGAGAGAGGGGAACAGAGCTTAACCTGTCAAACTTGTGAGTTCTTGTACCAAGTAGAGCGCTGCTGAGCCCAGTACTCGGACCAGGTTCTGCTTGGCGGCTGGACAACCCCGGGTTTCACCTGCACTGACCGCTGTTCCCCAGAGTTTGAGCCCCTAGGTGCAGGCGGCCTGCAGGACTTACGGGATGGAGCTGGGAGCGGGGTGATGAATGTATTGGCCAGGCAGGCAGCAGGCAAGAGAGTAATCCAGCTACAGGCGAACGTCAGTAGGCAGGCAAGAGAGTAATCCAGATGCAGGCGAAAGTCAGTAGGCAGGCGGCAGGCAAGAGAGTAATCCAGGTACAAGCAAAGTCAGCAACCAGGGACCAGTAGATAAGAAGCAGACTACAGAGTTAGAAACATCTACCAAAGTAGAAGCCGAAGCAAGGAGTCCAGGGAGAGCTCAGCTGATAAAGTGCTGGTGTCTGACATCAGCAGGGAAAAGGGGCACAGCCATAGGACAAGAGCAGGGGAAGGAGGAACCAGAAGACCAATAGGAGAGAAGCAAGGGAAGCCAGGCAGAGGAAGAGCAGACCCAGGCGAGTGGAAGCAAAGCAATCAAGGAGCCTGGAAGCCAGGCAGAGAGAGCAGAAACAGGTGCATGGAAGCAAAGCAATTAAGGAGCCTGCAACCATCGCTCTCTGAACAAACCCAGAGAGGACTACACACACGTCTCAGGCAGTTCCAGTCAAGTGTGCGTGTCGATGGGACACTGCGCAGCCCGAGGAAGCCGCTTGCATTGAGGTAGGGGACATGATATAACCCCAATGCCAGCTCTGAGCTGATGTAGGGTCAAGGTGCTATTGCCCCTGTATGATCAAAGCACTGTTCTCTGATCATACGGACGGAATACTGCAAAGCTTATTTAAAGCTAATTTAAATGAGTTCTGCGGTCTGATCATTTGTGCAATGGTAAATGTGACACTACTAGCACCCGCATTTACCTTTGATCATCAGTGCCTTAGTGCTGAGCTGCAAATTACTGCTATGAATTTAATGCAGCATTAATTTGCACACTTGTTACTTTGAGCATGCACTGCAATTTTTGTGCGCAAATTTGACAGTAGAGCGAGGACTCTACTGCAAACCTTTGAGTACTGGCCTACTTGGGGGGTGATACTCAAAACTAATGCCAGCATTAAAAGCAGTTGTGATAAACATTAATGCAAATTGTATTGAAATGCATGCTGAGGCCAATGCTCAAAACACCAGCAATAGAAAGGGATCAGCACCCGATTTGCATGCACATTGTGCCCAGAATGCTCAAACGGCTCGAGCACAGGTGTTAACATATATGCTAAACACTTTCGCAAGTTGTACTGAAATACATTTAAAAGGATGGAAATGAGGTCAGTTAGTTTTGAAATGGTGGCCTGTAACGCCAAAGGTTTACCGCCAGGTCACTGCAGTTTTTGTCTTCTTTGCAAGCAGAAGGAAGCCCATACAAGTTTGAGTGCTGCTAATGAGAAAAGGAGGTTTGACTGAGAACAGGAGAGAGCATGACATCAAAAAGTTGAAGCCACGTAGGTTAGTCTGTGTTTTCCCTTCCCTGCGCAGCCGCCATTCTGCACACATTCAAAATGAAGCAAACAAACCTATCAGCTGTTGCATCCACGTTGTCGTTCTTTATTGTTGGTAGCATTTTTATTTAATCTCAAATATTTTTAAACACACCAGCTTGTGCAGCATATGGATGTACACAAGGAAGTATAATAATGGAATAACTTTTCACAGTTAGAGTAGTAATCTAATATAATAATTCACACCTCCAACTGAAGCTGACTCCGTGGCAGTGAAGTCCTGTAGTGTTCGTAGGCTTCATAATCGTTCCGCCCATGGTAACACGTCAGAAGAATCCCTCCCTCCCTCCCTCCGATTTCCTGACCCCTGGACCCCCTGCCGTGACCCTCTCGAGCCCCCCTTCCTGCCACCAACCCTCCCCCTCTGCCGTCGCGTACCTATGCTGGCGGGGGACCCCAATCCCCGCCAGCCGAAGTCCTCTTGGCCGCGCGGCATGGACGAATGATCTGATCAAGTTGCAATCTGTTTGTGTGCATGCACCTTGATCAAAAGAGAAATATGGTTTGTGGGAACTTGCTTCTTTGTTTTGTGGAATGCAGTGGTATATTATAAAAATACACTTAATATTGCTCATTACTACTAGTAATAAGTTTTTGATGTTACTGAATTCTATTATTCTAACTGGTATTTCCTGATTTGGCAAAGTATCACAAGGACAAAATATAAGAAAATCAATGGTCTGCACTAGGGGCTAGTTAGGTTTAAACAAATGAGAGATCTGCATGAAAAAAAATCTATTTTTATTATTCTGACTTATGAAAACCCTGATTCTCAAAACAGAATAATCCATTTGTACAAAAGAGATGAGGTGAAGATGTAATTCCATGTGTGAAAGGAGAGTTTAATTTTACTTCCAATCTTTATATCAGTCTTCACAAGGCAGATTACAACAGTGAAGATGAACCCATCAGTAAACAGGATATCCTCACTGAAATTTGGCCATGTTATTACTGTATTGTACAGAACAGTGTAGAAAAATGAGCACAAAATACAGCCTTTATTAGTGCTGTTTCCACTAGCTACAACAATATTTAAAGCTCTTTTAGTGATGTTCAGTTTTGATTTCATGATATTTATATCTACATATGGGATGCTTTAAAATAAATGAAAAAGCTATCAAATAAGAACAAAACATTTTCTGTCCTCCACCTTTTGAGGCACTGCCTATCCAACTGGAATAGCTTTAGACTTTTTACAGATAGACTACGCATATGCAGTCCGTTATTTCTAATAATCATTTAATATTGAATGTGACTATTGGCAGACTGGATGGACCATTCAGGTTATCTGTCGTCATCTACTACATTACGTTATTGTTTTCAATTGCGTTTGCTATTGTTTTGGGTGCACCAGTGTAGCGGCAATCTCCGCCTAGTGGCTTCAACCCATTAAGATAATCTCCTTGAATGAAAAAAACAAGCATATGCGAGTTCAAGCAAAACCCAAAGTGCAAGCACACATTGGTGCCTGCTTTTCTGCGCTTAAATACGAACCTTTCAAAAATGTAAAGTGTAAACAATTTTTGAAAGGCTCATATTTTTTTTAAAAGAGGAAAAAGAACCGCCCCGACGTGTGCTTACACTTTTGGGTTTCTCTGGGCACGCACACAACAAAAGCCACGCTCATCACAAACCCTTTGTGCGCATGTGCCAGACACAGTCCTCCCCTTACTTTTAGTTTGTTAGCGCTAATTAAACCGTGAATGCCACATGAGATTTTTCTTTTGAGCATTGCTTCACTATTTGTTATGATCTTTTCTTCCTAGTTTTGAGCATCGGTCCCAGTGCGATGAGCGGCAAACCGGAACAAGCACTCAACAGTTCACACCCCTTCCCCCTCCTCCGTTTGGTACCCAGCCCTTCTCCTCTCGTCCAAAACCCCAGCCGTACACCAGCATCTCGTCCTCCTCCTTAAGCTACCCGCCCCCCGCATCCCACCTTCCAACCTGTCTTTGAGATCGCCGCCAGTAACAACAAGCTCTACAGCTTTTCTTCTTAGTTCCACACGTCACTAACGCAACTTCTCCCAATGGCCCTTCTCTAGCGTCCCACCCTCCCATGTGACGTAATTTCCTGTTTCCCGGCAGGGCAGAACGCGGCCGAGGGAGAGAAGTTGCGTCAGAGGGGGCGGGGCGCCGGTGACGGAAATCGGTGGGGCCGGTGGCGGGCGACCTCAGGCATGAGTTTGAAGGTAGGTTTGGGGAAGGAGCTTGAGATTGAGGGTGACTGTGCCAGATCGCGGACGGGGAGGAGAGAGAGACACGCTAGATCGGGAGAGTAGAAGAGCTGGTAGACCCAGGGGGGAGGGGACGGGACTCCGGTTGCCGGGGAAGAGGGGTGCTCGGCGTGTGAAAGTATGAGGGAAGCCTGATGCGTGTGACTTAGTATCTGTATCACAGTGATCTTGTAGTGATTCAGGGGTATGGAAGAATGATAGTCTTGCAGCTTTTTGCCTCTTTTCTGCCAAAATAAGGTTTTTGATCTTCATAAAAAATGTTCTTTCTTTGTGATTCCATGTTTGAATTGATTGATAAAAAAAGTATAGTTAAAAGGAATGTCAAAATTTAAAAAGACTACCGTTATCTTCCTAAATTAGTGGTGTAGCCACGGGTGGGCCCAGTTGGGCACAGGCCCACTCAGTAGCAGGACAGCAATGATGTAGCTGGTGGATTCTTCAGCTGGTAGGGCTTGGGGATCCTTAGATCTGCCCCTCCCTTCCCCCCCTCTGGTGATTAGGGTCTCTTAATTCTACTCCCCCTACCTTCCCTGATACCCTGTAAGTTCTCCAGTTCTCCTCCAGCAGCGAGCAGTGACTTATTCCCGCTACCCATGTGTGTCCCAAGCCTTCCCTCTGAAGCAACTTCCTCTTCATGGGACTAAGAAGATGAGTCAGAGGGAAGGCTCAAGGCCTGGGTGAGCAGCAGGTATGAGTTGCTGCCCTCAAAAACCTAAGGGGGTCTTTTACTAAGCCTCAGTAGCGTTTTTAGCTTGCGGTAGAAATCAGCTAGCGGTAAAAACGAGACACCTATGGCATTCCTATGGGCATCTCTGCATTTACTGCCAGCTGATTTCTACCACGAGCTAAAAATGCTACCGTGGCTTAGTAAAAGACCCCCTAAAAGAAGAGGTAACTGGTGGATCGGGAAGTGGAGTTGAGAACCCCTGGGAACTGAGTTCAGTTCCTACTGCAGCTCCTTGTGACTCTGGGCAAGTCACTTAACTCTCCATTGGCCCTGGTACAAAATAAGTACCTGAATATATGTAAACCGCTTTGAATGTAGTTGCAAAAACCTCAGAAAGGCGGTATATCAAGTCCCATTTCCCTTTCCCTTATTTTCTGGGGGGAAGGAGAGATGAGTGGGGTTCTCATGCCCGCCCACTTTGGGCTCCGACCCATCCAAAGTTGAGTGTTTGGCTACGCCCCTGCTTCCAATTAATTCCATAGTAAAACTGAGTCGTGTAAAAGGCCAGTGCTACACACCCCAGTGCATTGGCAGTTTAATGACTTGAGCTTGCCGCCTGAGGCATTTTAGAGTTCTGGTGACAGTAATAGTATACTGCAGTTAATCCAAAATACTTTGAAACAGCGATGTTGGGCAGAAGATCTTTGTTTCTTCTTAATGCATACTTCACTTGGCCAGGTGCCTTGCTGCTGCCACTGTGTGTAGAACTGAAGGCGGTGTCATGCAGTAGGGCGGCTTCAGACTACACCTCTGAAGTAAGAGAACAGGAAAAAAACAGATGTTTCTCCCACTGCAAGCACCCCTTAACACTGTATAGTGGTGCTTGCACTGTACAAATAATGTTATGGTATCTGCAAACATGGAACTGGTATGGAGAGACAATTCCATTCTCTCTTAACATAGGCAGCCGAGACCTCTTGTGCCTGCCTAAAACTTAATTGATGACACAAATGAAAACAGGACTCGTGTATTCACAAAAATTGGCAATAGCTTGGCCGCAGCTTTATGTAAACCCAAACGCAACTTAAACTGAGTCTACCCAAGCCAACTATAAACTTTCAAGCTTTAACATGCCATTCCCAGTCTGTCGCCATTAGCAAGACTGATAATGCCCAAGCATCAAACCAGAGCTCCCCTCCGCGTAGCAAGGGGGCTCAACTTTAAGCGCAGCTGTTCCAACTGCCTAGCTTATCTCACATCAGGCTTGGGTACACCCGCCACAAGCTGCTACATTATGTCTGGATGCTTTATCACAACGGTTAGGGAGGGCGGGCGGGCTACTGCCTTGTTCCCGAACGCCAGCAAAAGATGGCGTTCAGGATCTCCCTGGGGGTTATAAAACCCTGCTCAAACTCCTTTTCCCATATTGGAGTACTGGTGGGCGGCGGGAAAATTCCCCTGCTGCCCAGCTACCACCCCACTTCATACCCTGCTCAGGCTCATCAAGGGGCACGGTGCTATGTTAATGGCAGCTCTGTGCACCCGAGGGGCACTACACCTTTTTTTTTTTTTTTTCATTTTTCTGGATCTCCTTAAATAACAGATATTGTTGATTCTAGTTGTTACGTACCTTTTTTTACCAAAGGGAAAAAACATCTAGATTGTACATTATGATTCAGTATACATTGTTCACAGATGTAACAAAGAACAATGAGTGGTGTGATTTCATTCTGAACCATTGTAGGTATGGTGTTATGTGAAGTCTGGATCCAGTGCCCTGGGTCAGTTTAACAGCTTGATCCCGTCCTAGAACTTTGAAATACTGTCTCACTGCATTCTTAGTGTTGTACAGGGTTTTTAAGTGGTTAGAATTGGTGTTTTTAAGACAATTTAGTTAGCAGTTCATGTAACCCAAACATTAAGATGAATTGCCTTTGTGTTTTCTTTTTTTTCTGTATTACAAAGATTTAAGAACATAATAGCCATATTGAGTCAGAGAAATGGTCCTTCTAGGCCAGTATTCCGTTTCCAACAGTGGCCAATCCAGGTCACAAGTAAAAATATATAGACACCACCACCACCATTAGGCAAATACTTTGTTAATAGGATAGTGTTTCCCAATCCAATCCTGGAAGCACATCAAGCCTGTTGAGTTTTCAGAATAACCCCGATAAATATGTATGAGGTAGGTTTGTATACAAAATTTACCCCAGGCATGTTCATTATGCATATCCTGAAAGCCAGACTGGTTATGTCTGCTTTTGGAACAAGGTGAGTTGTCAACTGGTATAGAGTACAGCTTTTTGTCATGACATACTGTATACTGGTTCCCAAACCTGTCCTCAGGGACCCTCTCTGCTACCCCACCAGACCAATTGGAGATCCACAGTGAAAATGTATGAGATGTATTTGCATTGCTGTCTCCACAGTATGCAAATGTTTTGTGCGTATTTGTTGTGGATATTCTGAAAATCCAACCAGCTGGGGGATACCTTTTTGCTGTTTAGTTCCTAATTTGCTGTGGAATACTGTGAGTTCAATATCCTTGAATTTTATATACCAGCTATTAACCAACAGAGAATTGTCAGGCTTTCAGAATTCAATTGCCAGTGACTTATGATGAGAGGGACAGGGATTTAAGCCATATTCCTGGGAAGTTCCTATCTCAGACAGCTTGAAAATCCTCGGCGTTACAATGGACCATAACTTAACACTAGAGAGCCAAGTGGCATCCACAACAAAGAAAATGTTCCACTCAATGTGGAAACTCAAACGCATGAAGCATTTCTTCCTGAGGGAAACATTTCGCAACCTGATACAATCAATGGTACTAAGCCACTTAGACTGCTGCAATGGAATTTATGCGGGATGTAAAGAGCAAACCTTAAAGAAACTTCAGACCGCTCAAAACATGGCAGCTAGGCTTATATTTGGTAAAATGCGATTTGAAAGCGCTAAACCCCTCCGTGAAAAACTACACTGGCTCCCAATCAAGAACGCATTGCCTTCAAAATCTGCATCCTGGTTCACAAATCATCTACAGAGAAGCCCCGAGTTACATGACAGACTTGATTGACTTACCAATTAGAAATACATCTGAATCAACACGAACCTATCTAAATCTGCAGTACCGAAGCTGCAAAGGACTTAAATACAAAACAACTTACACATCTAGTTTTTCCTATATAAGCACACAACTGTGGAACGCATTACCGAAAGCCTTGAAAACGACGTACGACCCCATAAACTTCCGGAAAGCACTAAAAACTAACCAGTTTAAAAAGGCATACCCCACAGATCCAACTTAATGCCTAATCTCTGCAACACAACCAAACTAAAGCACATAATGGACATAACACAACTCTTCCGTTCTCCGATTCCCTAATGTGGCTGTGCCACATGAACTTGATCTTACCAAAACATCACCCTGTATTTGTTCACACCGGAGCCTGCAAAGGCCTCTCCGGTACTATGTAAGCCACATTGAGCCTACAAATAGGTGGGAAAATGTGGGATACAAATGTAATAAATAAACTAGACCCTCTCACCATTAGGAATTTTATATATAGCAAACCTTGGTGTTGCTTTTCATTGGAGCCCTTGTAGGTGAGCCACCTATGTATATAAAGCAGGAATATAGTACAGACAACAGAAGAGCTGATCTTCATGAGGACACTGTGCAGGCATTACATAGCTGAATTATGAACCTGATAGAACTAAAATAATAAAAATGGTGTGCAAAATAAGAAAGAAAAGCAAGTTGGAGATGTATAATAACATGTAGCCCAGCAGTTCTCAAACTTTCTCCTGTTGTGACACACCCAACAGACAATATTCATGTGTGTGAAATTCATAGCTGAATGGAAAAAATACTAAAAATGTAATTGTAAAAATAACAAGAGGAAGATTAAATATTAAACAGAATTTACTTTGTTTTACAAACTGTTTAATTTGTAATTTGTATTAAGGGTTTATCAGAGAGAATCTGAGACTGTGTTGCATACAGTATTTCAACATGTGGTTGAAAGAAATTCACACAAAACTTTCTGTCAGCATCAAGCTTTTGCCTATTCTGTAGTCTATACAGAGCTAGGATGTTTACCCTTACAGTTTGTCATATAAAACCAATATATATTCAAATTCTGGTGTCGCCTTTGTAACAGCAACAAAAAATCACTGCCAGATACTGTGAAGTAACACAAACCCAAATATGCTATTCAGAAACTGTGTAGCAAACAGAACCTATGGACAGCAGACCTGCAACATTTTCAGCTGGGGCTGGTGGTAGTGGTGAAGCAGAAATGGAGACAGCTTTTGGGGTTTCAGGTTTCTGACTCTGGATCTTTGCTCTCTCTCTAGCTTCCAGACACAGATGGTTATGGAAAGCACAAGCCTGCTGTCTGTGCCAAAATTTTGGTGATGCATAGTGTGTCCTGACACACTGCTTGATAACCGTTGCTCTAACAGTGGAAAAGCATATATCCTAATTGTCTTGGATACCTTCCCTCCTACCAACACAAGCAACAAAACGAAGGGAGAACTAACTCTACAGAATGAAATGATGCACAAAAAAATAGAAAAAAGCGAACAATGGTTGGCAGCAGATCTTTATTCAGTGAAAACGACCCGACACGGACTGTGTTTTGGCTCTAGGGCCTACGTCAAGGTTCTGTCTCCATCCCCGCAGGTTTTTTCCTCACCCCTGTGGAATCTGTCCTCATCTGCAGAAGTCTTGAACACTTATGATTTTATATTTAAATCTTTTTATTAAAATATAAAAAGGAACAATATGCTGTGCAACTGTTGTGTATAAATTACAAATAGAAAACAATAATAACGATGAGCAGCTATAATAACCCTCCTTCCCACCACCACCCTCTATCCTTCCAACTCCAACAATAGGTGATTTCTACTACACCAAGGAATCCTAATTCACACTGTTAAAATGTCCAGGGGTATAAAATACAACCCAATATGCCCTAGAGGTGAAAAATATGCCCTAGGAAGCTCTGTTATGGTTTTTTAATCTGTGGATAAATAAGAAGTCATCAACAATCTCAGAATTCAATCTAGTTCTTCTGTCTTCCACAGTCCTTCCTGGAATAGAAGTTGTTTTCTTAGAAGATGTACTGGTAGCAGGATGTACAGGATCCCCCATGCAAATTTTGCTATTTGTGGCCAGTATGTTTGCTTGTTTTTCCAAAAAATCAAAATATCTTTGTAGGCATCACTCAAACATAAATAACAGTCCAGTTCATTAACAAGCTTCAAAGTAGAAAATGACACAGGGACAAAGTTTGTCCCTGTCTGTGTGGGCTGTGTCCCCAGCCCCGCCCTGTCCCTGCCCCTGCCCCATCCTGGTGTCATTCTCTAGCTCAGAGTCGCCAGAATTTCCTCACATTCGATGTTCACAGTAGTCTTTTTAAAGACTCAATTGTTATTCATTTTTAATAAACAGATGATACATTGTATCATTGCAATTTCATCCCCCTGACGTAGGTCCTAGAGCCGAAACACGGTCCCTGTCGGGTCATTTTCATTGAATAAAGATCTGCCACCATTGTTCGTTTTGCTGTTTTTGTGTGTGCATCATTCCCTCCTACCAACTCATGGCTGGCTCTGCCTTCCTAGCAGATTTGTTGGGTTCCTTCTGAAAGGATCTGCCTGAAATTTGGCAGGAGTATATCAGGTGCATTTGTTCACGGAGAGGAAACACATGTATGGATGACATGTGATAGGCAGACTTGATGAAATGTACCTAAAAAAAAAAATCTGCACAATTCTGTCTGTAAAAGTATAAACATTTGTGAACTGTGAGGGCAAATATCTGAACAGTGGGGTCTATGAACAAGCAGCTGTTTGGGAGGAGTGGAGGTAGCATGGCTGCTTTATGAAAGTCCGGGACTGGTTTTGGTTAGTTTAGGGTGGGTTGAGTGATTAGGAGTTAATGATTACTGATGCCTTGAGGCTGCTGCAAGAGGTAGCAACAGCCATTTTGATGAGGCGGCTGCTAGGACCAGGTGTGAGAGGGGTTTGCTCATGCCCCCATTGGACCACCAGGGCTCTTAGGCAGGCCCGGGTGGGGCCCTATTGTGATGGCAGAGTGAGGATTGGGAAGGGGATCAGAAATGGAGATGTTATTGTTGGAGGGGGTAAGAGGAGGAACAGAGGAGCTTGGGAACATTTTAAAACTTATGCAGGTGCAGGACTAAATTTGCGTGCTTGGTGGGTTTTGGCACTGAACATTGCTGACACTCGCATATCTACTTGCTCCTCCCCCCTCTTCCCCCTGCAAGCCCTTGGCCTGCTCACTTTTTTAATGACTAGTCAGAGACAATATTTAACGGCATGTCGCATCCATATCTCAATTTGGATCATATTGGCTTTCTATGAATAATATTAATATTACAAACCCATTATGGTAACTTATTTAACAGGATATCATATCCCCAATTCCTGTTTCTGTATTAGGGAAGGGAATGGAACTTGATATTCTGCCTTTCTGTGGTTTTTGCAACTACATCCAATGCGGTTTACGTAGTATATGCAGGTACTTATTTGTACCTGGGACAATGGAGGGTTAAGTGACTTGCCCAGAGTCACAAGGAGCTGCTGTGGGAATTGAACCCAGTTCACCAGGATCAAAGTCCGCTGCACTAACCACTAGGCTACTCCTCCACTCCTATTAACTATCATTAATATCTTAATATATTTAAAAACAAATTTATAAAATATATTGTTATTGTACAAAATTATGAAAAATTCTAGATGGCAATTGGAAGATATACGAATTTAGTACAATTTGAAAATTGAAATGGATGATAAACATATTTTTGGAACTTATGGTGATCCCTAAACCTCTGGGGATAGTCAGCTAAATAACGATGGGAGATTCATTCCTTATGTGGGCCTACAACAAAAATTCGCCTTACCATCACATCAATTTTGTTAGCGCATGCTAAGCTGTAGTAAAAAGGCCATAACGTTGTTGTAGAAGGCAAGATAATGTCTTCCTTTTTATAAATTACTTATGGGCCCGCGTAATAATGCTTAATGCATGCTAAATACTAAGAAGCCCATAGGTAATGGGCTTCTTAGCATTTAGCACGTACTAAACTTTAGTAACAGGACTCTTAAATAATACCCTGATCCAGTGGTTCCCAAACCTGGTCCTGGAGGCAACCCAGCCAGTCAGATTTTCAGAATATAAACAATGAATATTCATGAGAAAGATTTGCTTGCACTTCTTCCACCTGAGAAAGACACATGAGAGACTTCTGAGAAAATTAAAGTGCCATGGGATAGGAGGCAGGGTTCTGGTGTGGATTAGGAATTGGTTATTGGACAGAAAACTTTAGTAGGGTAGGGTTAAATGGTCATTTCTGTCAATGGAGGAGGGTGAACAGAGGAGTGCCGCAGGGATCAGTACTGGGACTGGTGCTATTTATCATATTCATAAATGATATGGAAATCGGAACGACGAGTGAGGTGATTACATTTGCAGATGATACAAAACTATTCAAGGTTGTTAAAACATGTGCAGACTGTGAAATATTGCAGGAAGACCTTAGGAAATTGGAAGACTGGGCATCCAAATGGCAGATGAAATTTACTGTGGACAAATGCAAGGTTATGCACATTGGAAAGAATAATCTGAATCATAGTTTCCTAATGCTAGGGTCCACCTTGAGAGTCAGCACTCAAGAAAAAGATCTAGGTGTTTTTGTAGATAATACACTGAAATCTTCTGCTCAGTGTGTGGTGGCAGACAGAAAAGCAAACATGATGCTAGGAATTATTACGAAAGGGATGGTGACTAAGACCGAAAATACTATAATGTCTCTGTATCGTTCTATGGTGCGACCACACTTTAAGTATTGCATTCAGTTCTGGTTGCTGTATCTCAAAAAAGATATATCAGAATTAGAAAAGGTTAAAAGAAGAGTGACCAAAATGATAAAGGGGATGGAACTTCTCTCGTATGAGGAAAGGCTAAAGAGGTTAGGGCTCTTCAGCTTGGAAAAGAGATGGATGAGGGGAGATATGATTGAGGTCTACAAAATCCTAAGTGGTGTGGAATGAGTAGAAGTAAATTGATTTTTTTTTTAAACCAGACGTTTATTAATGAATCCAGCAAATATACATTGTACAAAACAGTGTGACATAACAGTACCAAACAGTTAGATTCATCTGCAGCAAGAGTCCTACAGAAGCAGGAACCCGCACACTCAGCCAAATGCAACCCAGTTATGTTTTTGTATAAAGAAAATTCAAAGAAACTATTGATATAGAAAGCTTATAGTAACCAACCTAATTTTTTTTACGCATTCCAAAAGCACAAAAACTAGAGGACACTCGAGGAAGTTACATGGAAATACTTTTAAAACAAATAGGAGGAATTATTTTTTCACTCAACAAATAGTTAAGCTCTGGAACTCTTTGCCGGAGGATGTGGTAACAGCAGTTAGTGTATCGGGGTTTAAAAAAGGTTTGGAGAAGTTCCTGGAGGAAAAGTCTATGGTCCGCTATTGAGACAGACATGGGGAAGCAACTGCTTGCCCTGGGATTGGTATCTATAAAATTCGTGTGTTTAATCTATGATGATGTATAAATATAATTATCATAATTGCTATAATATATTTTTATTAATTGTTTAAATTTTTTTAATTAATTAATTTTATCAATTTAAAAATGAATTTGTGTGTTTTTATATATATTTCTATATGTTGTCTGTTTTTATTTTAAATTTATTTACTATATATATGTTATTTTGTAGACCCCCTGATGAAGGCTTTTTAAAGCCGAAACACGGACCATGTAGGGTCCAAATAAATGTTGTATTTGGAGCATCTTATCCTGGTGTTTGGACTGATCTTTTGAAGTTGGTTTTCTTTTCCACTTCCTATTGTGTTGTTGTATTCTTGTGGAAGTGTGAACCCCATTTGGTTTTTGCGGGGAGCATGGAGTGTTGCCACGATTTGGGTTTCTGCCATGTACTTGTGACTTGGCTTGGCCATTGTTTCAAACAGGATACTGGGCTAGATGGACCATTGGTCTGACCCAGTATGGCTACTCTTAGGTTCTTATGGCTGGGGTGCCTCCTGGATCAAGTTTGGGAAACACTGCCCAGATCTCTTGTAATGTGGGCTTACGTGAAGTATGGTTATAGGACTTAGATGTAAAATCAGATAATATTGGCTGGGTTCATTTTTGGAGTAACAGGCAACCACAGTCTTAGTCTAACTCAGTCTTTATATATATTTTTTGATGCATAGAGCCATTTGGACACCTTTAAAGAAATGGAAAGCAGGTATTTCCGCTTATAATCGTTGACATTGCAACAAATATGAAGGAACTTTATGGCATATGATTTTGCAATGTCCAATGTTTCAGAAATTTTGGATAGATTGTATGGAAATATATCCAAAAATACTTGACATTAAAATACAAATGTCAATGGCTAAATACTTTTAAGGTCAGCTCATCCAAACATTGGTATGTTACAAGATAAGCATAATCCTTTTGACACTTTAATCTCAATCATTATACCAGTACTCTAAATAGTACGTTTTGGTGGAATACTGTTTGTTCAGTCTATGAAAATAATTTCTCTGAAAAGTTTAATAAACATTGTAAAAACAAAATAGACTTGGCAACCATCAGAAAAGTTTATTGAAATGGTTTAAGTTGTTTTTTTATTGACATTCAGAGAGTTACTTCATTGATCACATCACTCCCAAACTTTTATATTGTAACTAGTAAAACAGGCCCGTTTCTGACACACATGAAACGGGCGCTAGCAAGGTTTTCCTCGGAGTGTGTATGTTTGAGAGAGAGAGAGAGAGAGAGAGAGAGAGTGTGTGTGTGTGTGTGAGAGAGAGAATGAGTGAGAGAGAGACAGACAGAGTGTGTGTATGTGTTTGTGTCAGAGAGAGTGTGTGTGAGAGAGAGAGAGTATGTGAGAGACAGTGTGTGTGTGTGTGGGGCTCCAAGTTCCATGACCCCCTCCTTCCCTCAATCCCTCTCCTCCCCTCCGAGTTCCAGGCCCCCCTTCCGTCCGAGGTGCAGACCCCTCTCCCTCCCTCTCCCTCCTCTCCTCCCTCTCTCTCCTCCCGTCCGAGTTCTTGGCCCCCCCCTTCCCTCTGAGTTCCATGCCTCCCTCCCTCTCCCCAGCGTGTTCCATGCCCCCCTTTCCTCGGAGTGTGTATGTTTGAGAGATAGTGTGTGGGTGAGAGATTGAGTGTGTATGTGAGAGAGAGAGAGAGAGTGTGTGTGTGTGTGTTTGTGTGTCAGAGAGAGAGAGAGAGAGAGTGTGTGTGTGTGAGAAAGTGAAGCCTTCAAGCCTTGAAGCATTCGTGCACTCTGTAAGGCTCCATCGTCTCAATTGACGACACGTTGTTCCAGAACGTTGCAGGAATGCTTCAAGGCTTGAAGGCTTCACTTTCCTGGCTTCAGAATGTTGGAGGTGCGTTTTATTATATAGGATAACATTCCTGACAATATTTTCAACGTCATCTTTCCATATATACTTGTGAAGGTTCTGCATGCTATTCTTATTATCATCAGTTTGTATCTTCTCCTCAATGCTACTCCTTTTTTTTACTTTGTACATGATGATATTGGTATGCATTTGTTAATTTTCTTTTGATTTTAAATTCAATAAAATATTTGAACTAAAAAAGTCATGAACAGGCATGACATAGATTTTCATGCACTGCCTTCATTATATGGAAATCTCATATATTTTCATTGTGTACATTCTGAAAACCTGACTAGTTGGATGCATCCAAAGGGTTTGCCAGATGTTCAGGACAGCTTGATCTAGTCCTGCTTTGATCCTACTGCACACATGGGCTTGTGGCTTTGCTTTTCTAAGAGAATTGAATAGGAAAATTCACAAGGTCTGGTACCTGTCTACAGTTACTCTCCTGGCTCCTATTGGGGAGAGAAGGAAAGGCTAACTCCTCCCCTACACTTCCCTTCCTGCCTTTGTCAAAGGAATATCTGGTCTTCAGAAACCTGTTTGTCAGCTGTGGTTTTTAATTGATGGAGGTTTAAGTGTGACTGTTTACAGTTTTCTTGTGTATTCACAAGAGGAGGCTACTTTCAGATAGACAATAGAGAAATCAGAACTAAAAGTCCCTAAATAGAGTGGGGTAAAACTAAGACTGCATCAACCTGCCCTCTGTGTGAGGCTAATAATAGAGCTGATAGCCCTGGGCAGGATCTGTTTTAATGCTGCATAGGGTATACATGCTTAAAAGAGCTCTTCCACAGGGATCTTCAGACCCTCTGCCTGCCCCCCCCCCCCCCCCCCCCCCCCCCCGGTGGATCCTGGCCTTTTGGAGTTGGCTTTGCCTGTTTCTTATCTTCCTGATAAACGCAGAAGGGCTAATTCCCCTTCTGAGTGTGGCGTACCCCCCTTCCCCCCCCCTCCCCCCCGTGGTCGGGCTATGAGGATTCTGAGGGGTCTAGCAGAACTTCTTGGGCTGAGGAGCCAGAGTCGGGTGCAGAATTGCCATGATGATCCGTCTGTGGTGAGGATTTTCCACCGCGAGGAGCTGCCAGCGCTTATTTCAGATGCCTTACAAGCCCTCTCGATTGAAGATCCTGGGAGTGGCACAGCCTCCTCTGTTAATCCAAGGATGGCTAGTACCAGAAAGCCTACTCGAGCCTTTCCTTTGCATGACTCCATCCAAGAGCTTATTTCGGCTCAATGGGCTGACCCCGAGGGACCTTTGAAAGTTGCCAGGGGTTATGGGGCAATTATACCCTCTGAGTGAGGAACATTTGGCTCGCTTTGCAGTGCCTAAAGTGGATGCCCCTGGTCACGGCTGTGACAAAGAGAACTACCCTCCCTGTTGAAGGAGGTGTTGCCCTGAAGGATATTCAAGACCGCAGGCTTGATTCAGCTCTGAAGCGGTCCTTTGATTTGGCAGGTCTCACTGTTTGGGCGTCTGCATGCAGTGTTATGCTGCTAGAGCCTGCCTGGCTTGGTTACAGCAGGCAGTGGAACAGCCCGGTGATGGAGCGGAGACCTTATCTGAAGTGGCTCCGCGGTTGGAGTCGGCCTTGTCCTTTTTGGCTGACGCCCTTTATGATATGGTCAGAGCTTCGGCTAAACAAATGGCTGTAGCAGTGGCGGCTCACCGCACTCTTTGGCTACGACATTGGGCGGCGGACATGGCCTCTAAGCAAAGGTTGGTGAAGTTGCCCTTTCAAGGCCTTCTCCTGTTTGGTGAGGAGCTGGAAAACACTGTTAAAGGCCTGGGGGATTCCAAACCTCAGCTCTTGCCCGAAGATAGGCCGAAGCCTTCCTCTAAGGGTCAGGCGGTCCGCTCCTCTTACAGACCTCGCTTCCATGAAGCAAGAAGGTACCGCCCAGGGCATGCTGCTGGGTTCACTTCTCGTGCCCGCTTTTAGCAGAGAAACTCATTTCGCTCGGACAAACGTTCCGCAGCTGCCGGTTCAAGGCCTGGAGTTCAGGGGCGACCCCCTCCTCGTTTCCTGTCATCGGAGGAAGACTTTCCCTCTTTTTCGAGGAGTGGGCTAAAATCTCCGCAGATCAATGGGTCTTGGACCTGATCAGAGATGGATACCGAATAGAATTCGATGCCCCGGTGAGAGACGTTTGTGGAGTCCTGATGCAGTTCTGCCGCCAAACGGGTGGCGGTAGAGGAGACTTTGCACAGTCTGTGCCAGATAGGGGCTGTGACCCCAGTGCCTCCCGCCGAACAAGGTCTAGGTCGCTACTCCATTTACTTTGTGGTGCCACGAAAAGGCGGGTCTTTTCGCCCGATCCTGGACTTAAAAGAGCTAAACAAGTCCTTAAGAGTGCGGCATTTTCACTTGGAAACCCTGCGCTCCATCATTGTGGCGGTACAGCGAGGAGAGTTTCTCACGTCTCTGGACCTGAAAGAAGCTTACTTGCACATACCAATTTGGCCCCCGCACCAGAGGTTTCTGCGGTTTGCGGTGTTGGGAAAACATTTCCAGTTTCGGGCCTTGCCTTTTGGCCTCACCACAGCTCCCCGAACCTTCTCCAAGGTAATGGTGGTAGTAGCTGCCTTTCTCAGGCGAGAGGGTATCCGGGTTCACTCGTTCCTAGACGACTGGCTCATCAGAGCACACTCAGAAAAAGAGAGTCATCTAGCTACAGCCAGAGTGGTTTCAGTCCTTCAATCTCTGGGCTGGGTCATCAATATGGCCAAACATTACCTGACCCCTCGCAATCTCTAGAATATTTGGGGGCCAGGTTCGACACAGCCTCGGGCTATGTGTTTCTTCCCGAGCAAAGGCGGTGCAAGCTTCAGAATCGGGTCCGTCTGCTCCTGAGGATGCCCCGCCCGCGAGCTTGGGACATTGTCCAGCTGTTGGGATCAATGACGGCCACCTTGGAAGTGGTGCCATGGGCGAGAGCGCACCTGAGACCTCTACAGTATTCTCTACTTCAACGATGGTCTCCAGTATCTCAGGATTATCAGTGCAGACTTTCTTGGCTTCCTGCGGCCTGCCTCAGTATGGAGTGGTGGCTCTCGGACAGCATGTTGCGGCGGGGAATGCCGCTCCCCGATTGGTGCCTAGTGGTGACAGATGCCAGCCTGAAGGGCTGGGGCGCACATTGCCAGGGGAAGCATGTCCAGAGTCTGTGGACGCCCGACGAGTCGGAGTGGTCTATCAACCGCCTGGAGTTGAAAGCGGTGTTTCTGGCTCTTCTGGCCTTTCAAGTGACCCTGGAAGGATTGGCTGTCAGAGTGATGTCGGACAACACGACAGCAGTGGCCTACATAAATCGACAAGACGGCACTCAGTGCAGAGCTCTAGCTGCGCAGGCTGAGCAAATTTTCCACTGGGCCGAGCTGCATCTACAGTCCCTGTCAGCAGCTCACATTGCAGGTCAGAGCAACGTGCAAGCCGTCTATCTAAGCAGGCATCAGATCGATCCAGCGGAGTGGGAACTAGCAGACGATGTATTCCTGCAGATATGTGCCAAATGGGGCAAGCCAGTGATGGATCTTATGGCGACCAGTTCCAATGCCAAAGTCCCATGCTTCTTCAGCAGATGGGAGGGATCTTCGCTCTGCCGGGTTGGATGCCTTGGCTCAACCCTGGCCCCTGGGCTTGCTGTACGTCTTCCCTCCGTGGCCCTTGATAGGGCGAGTGCTCCTGCGGATTCGGCTGCATCCAGAAGTGGTCCTCATCGCCCCGGATTGGCCCAGGAGGCCTTGGTATGCGGACCTCCGACAGATGCTGTTGGAGGCTCCCTTTCCGTTACTTCTGGTTCCGCACCTGTTGTCACAGGGTCCGGTGGCCATGGAGGACACCTGCCGCTTTGGTCTTATGGCATGGCGATTGAGAGGGCGCAATTGAGAGATAAAGGCTACTCAAATAAGGTAATTTCCACTCTCCTGCAGGCCCGTAAGCGCTCCACTTCCGTGGCTTATGCCAGGATTTGGCGCCAGTTTGAAGTCTGGTGTGTTTCAAGAGCGCTTTCTCCGTTGCGGGCTCCTGTCTCGCCGATTCTGGACTTTTTGCAGGATGGTGTACACAAAGGCTTGGCCTATAATTCCCTGCGGGTGCAAGTGGCAGCATTGGCCTCCCTGCGTGGCAAGGTTGAAGGCGTGTCCTTAGCTGCTCATCCAGATGTGGCACGGTTTCTTAGAGGGGTGCTTCGGCTCCGTCCTCCCGTGCGGGCACCTTGTCCAGCTTGGAACCTGGGGTTAGTATTGAAGGCCCTTCAGGGGGCTCCATTTGAACCGCTTCGTCGTTCTTCAGAGAAAGATTTGACACTGAAGGCCGTCTTTTTAGTGGCTATTACCTCGGTGAGACGGGTGTCAGAGCTCCAGGCGCTGTCCTGTAGAGACCCTTTTCTGCAATTCTCAGTCAGGGATCACGGTTCGGACCGTGCCTTCCTTCATGCCTAAGGTGGTTTCAGCGTTTCACCTAAACCAGCCTGTTTTTCTTCCCTCCTTTGTTGAGGAGGAGTTTCCAGATTCATTTGGGCAGTTGCACCTTTTGGATGTGCGCAGGACTCTGTTGCAGTATCTGCGAATTACAAATTCTTTCAGGACCTCTGATCATCTTTTGTGCTGTTTGCAGGTCTTTGCAGAGGGTCTTCAGCGTCTAAAGCCACTATTGCCCGTTGGCTCAAAGAAGCTATTTTTCAGCATATCTGCTGTATGGCCGGGCTCCGCCTGAAGCCTTTAAGGCACATTCCACAAGAGCGATTTCCTCCTCTTGGGCGGAAACTGGAGCACTATCTCTTCATGAGATTTGCAGTGCTGCAACATGGGCTTCTAAGCTCGCCCAACATTACAGCCTGGATGTGGCTGCCAGGAGGGATGCGCGTTTTGGAGCACAGGTGCTAGCGCGTGGTGTGGCTTGTTCCCACCCTATTTAGGGATTGCTTTGTTACATCCCATACGTAATGGCTTCATCTGCTTGATGACAAGGAAGGGAAAATTAGGTTCTTACCATGATAATTTTCTTTCCTTTAGTCATAGCAGATGAAGCCATGAGCCCTCCCTGTATGATTGTCTGTATTGCAGTGATTCTGATTTTAGGTGCTGTTCTTGTTTCCTGAAGTTATATTCCTTCCTTGGGGAGTCGGAAAACAGTCTTCAGGATTCTTGTTACAGTTATAGGAGGATGAGTTCATTCCCTCCAGTTCATGTTTTGGGAGGATGAGTTTATTCCCTCCAGGAGGATGCAAGTATTCCCTCCATTAATACAAAGTGGAGGACGAGTTTATTCCCTCCAGGAGGATGAGTTCATTCCCTCCTTTTTTGAGTTCATGCCCTTGTTAAGGGACCATCGTTCGCTGTGAGGAAAGTTCATGTTATTCCCATTGCGGTTTGCCATACTGCTTTGGAAGCTTCAAATACTGAAGAGGCAGTGGAGCTGGCTGGCCATGAGGCACTGTGAAAAGTTGAGTGCTCTCTATCTCCCCCTGCTGGTTGATGGACACAACTCATACGTAATGGCTTCATCTGCTATGACTAAAGGAAAGAAAATTATCATGGTAAGAACCTAATTTTCCCATGAAAAGGCTAAAGGCCAAAATGATCTATCTAGTCTGGCCATTTGTGTACTTGTATATTTGCACATATGAGTTCCTGCATGCAGTATAATCTAACTTATTTTCTCCATGTGTTTTTCTGACTTTTCACTTCCTTTCCCACCATTCCGTATTCTCCCCAGCATTCCCAAAATGTTTTCATAATGTCCTTCATCATCCCTGCTGGTAGACCACTTCAGGTCTTGACATTTTCAACGATGCTTCTTACAAGATCAACACTTCCTCGTGTTCTTGGGCCAATCCTTTGGAGATTTATTTTATGACTGCTTCTTTTTCTTTGAAAAAAGATTGCTTCTTGCACATTAATACTTTCAGGTATTTAAATCACCCTATCGTGCCTCTTCTCCTACCCCCATATCACCTGTCTTCTAGGGTAGCTATGAATGACAACTAGTTCAACCGTAGACTCAGAGGAAGTTTATTCTATTGCACCGTAAGCCCAAAGGAGAAAAATAGCATCTGTAAAAAATTAAAAAACCACAAGAACAGGGTCTTTTTATGTGTGAAATATGATTTTTGCACCATTAGAATGCACGTGTTATGACAGATCTGAGCAAAACTGACAGAGACATTTCCAAAACTTCCAACTTGTTGAGTCCAAATGCAGTCGTCAAGTTAAGATTTTCAAATACTGAGAACAAACTGTCAGGCAGAAATTTATATGCTAACCAAATGGCTACTGAATTTCAGTGAAGGCTGGGAATAGTTCACAGCAGTAGCTAAGACTGCTCACTATGGGGTCCTTTTACTAAAGCTTTAGCACACACTAATTATTAGCGCAAGCTAAATGTTAAGAAGCCCATTATATGCTTATAGGCTTCTTGGCATTTAGTGCACGCTAAGCTTTAGTAAAAGGACTCTTTACTGTATTGGAACACTAGTAAAAGAGGTTTCGGGCGCTAGCAAGGTCACAGGGCCCCCTCCCTCCCTCCGTCCTCCAAGTTCCAGCCCTCCGTCCTCCAAGTTCCAGGCCCCCTCCCCTCCGAGTTCCATGACCCGCCCTCCTCCTCCCCCTGTGTGCGAGAGTGGAAGGGAGAGGGCTGTGTTTGTGCATGAGAATGGGGGCTGGGATTTGAATGAAAGTGGAGAGGGTACATGTGTGTGTGTGTCTGAGAATGGGGACTGGAGTTGGGAGAGGAAGCAGAGGGGCCTGTGCATGAGAATGGGCTAGAGGTTTGGGGGGAGTGGGATCTGGGGTTTGACTGGGAGGGGTGGCGGCTATTGGGGGTGTGTGAATAGGAGCTAGGGTTTGAAGGGGGAGAGGGCTATGTTTGTGGTGAGAATGGGGGCTGGAATTGGAGAGGAAGCAGAGGTGTGTGTATGAGAATGGGCTAGGGGTTTGGGGGGGGGTGGGATCTGGGGTTTGACGTGGAGGGGGCTATTGGTGTGTGTGTGAATAGGAGCTAGGGTTTGAAGGGGAGGGTGTGTGTGTTTCTGTGAGAGTGGGAGTTGGAGTTTGAGAGGGAGGGGTGTGTTTCTGTCTGCGTGCGTTTGTGAATGGGAACCGGAGGCCTCTTCTTGCGAGCTTTACCCCGCTCGCTGTCACTCTGCTCTGGTATGGCCGCCCTGCGCGTTTTGTTGCAGCCCCTGCGCTCACTATCCCGTTCCCGATACTCCGGGGCTCTGTTAGAGCGGCCGTTCTCCTCCTCCGTGTGATCTGTCAAGTTGGGTCGGAAGGAGCTCAAGTAAGTTTCCTCATCTACCTTCAGCTTGGCTTCTCCTGAAACCTTAGCTATTCGTTTGGCCGTTTCCTGCATCTGACGAGGAGGCCCAGCTAGCTGTTCTGTTAATTTCGGCATTTCACTTGAATTCTCTTGGAACACGAAGCAGCTTAATAAAGCGGTTGCTTGTTCAGCAGTGAGGTCATTGAACAGTCCATTAAACATTATTTCTGTAAGCAACAGCTCATCAGCACTGCTTATTTCACAGGCCACACGACTTTTCATTTCAATGACATCAGAAGAGGTAGCAAAGCCCATCCTTCTCAAAACACGCTTACGGCACTTCAGCTCATCCATTTGTAAGACCGTTCGGGCTTTCTTCAGTTCTCGTTTGGCTGATCTATGTCCACAGCAATCTGTGCTTTCTTCTCACAAAGTTTATATGGGGGAGGGGGACTGCTGAACTGCGTCGCGGTTCCCAGGCAACATGGTGATGTCACCGGAAGGCTTCATGACATTACGAACCAGGCTTCAACTTCCTGGCAGTCAGCTTCAGAATGTTGGAGGTGCAAATTAGTATAGTAGATCTGGCATAAGAACTAGGATGTAAAAGCAGACTGCCCAGGTTTCCCTCTTCCATACCAGCCTGACCTGTAATAACTTGGGGATGGTTCTTTGTTAGGAGTGCTGGAGGGAGCTCTTTACCCTCAGCACTGCTCCTTTAATATCAGGATCACCACAATAATGACAGTTGTGTGTATTGCGTCCATGGCAGGCCCAACTGCCACTGGATCCAATTGGTGAAGACTTAAACTCAGGTTTCTTGATCTGTGGGACTGGTTTAGCCAATATAGAAACAGAGAAAATGATGGTAGAAGAAGACCATTTGATCCATCTAGTCTGCTCATCCAATCAAGAGTCCAGTCTCTATAACTCCTCCTTCCTTCAGAGGTCCTCGTTGCTTATCCCATGCTTCTTGAATTCAGATACTATTCCCATCATCTACTACCTACAACTCCCTTTCCATAAAGAAAATATTTTTCTTAGATATTTTCTGAAAATCTGCTCCTCCCTTTACCCTTGTCCTATGGATCCCTATTCCACGAGCTTCCTTTAATTGAAAGAAGTCTTGACTTCCCGTGTATTTGCATCTTGGACATTATTTAAAATGTGTCTGTCTTCCCTTTCCTGCCTCTCATCCAGGGTTTAGATATTATTATTGATGGACTTGATATTAAAAATGATTTAAACAGCCCAGAGAGGTTCCTGGGGCAGCCCTCTTTCCTTGGTGGGGGGGAGGGGGGGAAATAGGGTGGGTGATGAGGCAGCTAACTATTTTGTTTTTTTATTCAGCTGGACCTGCATAAGTATCTTATGTGGGTCTCAGTTGAATAGCAGCCGGGACCCTCATTTGCTCTGGCAGCCCAGGATATCCATAATTATTCCTGGATATTCAGTGCTGATGCATGGCATAGCCCTGAATAATCAGGAGCAAATTTAGCTTGCATCAATCGGCATTTTAAAAAACGCTGATTCGTCATTTGATTATTGGCCCATTATTATATATTATTTATTATGATTATTAGGACTTTCTGCATTTCCTTTACTGGAATGCAGGGCAAGGCAGTTTACAATCTAAAAATAGAAGTATGACAGGATGCAATTTTTCAGATAGAAAAGCAAACAATCATACTATTAATGAAAGAAAGACACATTCACTTCAAGGATTCATTGTAGGCATCATGTTTTGGGGCCAAGCAGCAGGTGCTCATAAGCTTCCTCAAAAAGTACATTTTCCAGGGTGATTTTGAAGTTTTTAAAGAAAGCTCCTTGCAGATAGATAATGGAAGGTTGTTTCACAGTCTGGGGACTGTCTCTTCAATGTTCAAGTGTACAGTAGCGCTATAGAAATGATTAGTAGTATATCTGCCTTTATTTTCTATTTCTACCTTCTACAGTGCATGTCTTACTGATTATTCCGAGGTCTTTCATCTCCAGCTCCTCTAAAAGGAGTGGAGATTTAGTGCTTACTAGTAAAAGAAGCCCGTTTCAGAGCAAATGAAACGGGCGCTAGCAAGGTTATCGTCGCCAACACCCCCCTCCCTCCCTCCCTCCCTGCCAACCCCTTCGTTGTTCTGCCATTGCTCCGCCCTCGGGGCGGGGCCCGGAGCGATTTCCCACCTCTCTGCCTACCTCCCTGCCAACCCCTTCGTTGTTCTGCCATTGCTCCGCCCTCGAGGGGCAGGCCCTGGAGCGATTTTGGTGCTTCACCACCACGAACCTTCGAACCTTTTTGAAGGAAGTCGAGCTTGGCTTCACTGACGTCAGTGTCCTCAGAACGTTGAGGGTGAGGGTTTATTATAGTAGGATTTTTTTGTAATAACCAGCCCAGTCCACAAGTTCCCATCTTATATTTTTCCCTATCCTGAGGGTTCTCATAGTTCGACTGATGCTTCACTATCCTTTTCAACCTTTTGCTATTTATTTCCCTCTCTCACTAACAGCTGTCTGGGAATCTTTACTTCAAATGCTCACTGAGCTTCTGTAAGATTCCCTCACCTCATAACTTGAGGGGACTTTAATGTCCATGTGGACAATAAAAGCACCCTGCTCGACAGAGCTTAAACAATCTAATTAGGACAGACAAACAGGACAAACAGGAGATAAGGGAATATTAAGGTGAGGATGATAAAATAAGGGTTCTGAACAAGTGAATAAGGGTTAGGAGTTAAAAGCAGCATCAAAAAGGTGGGCTTTTAGTTTAGATTTGAAGACTCTTGATACCCATGTGAAGAACACGACGAAAGAGATGTTTACTCCATGGGGAAACTCAAATGTAAAAACTTTTCTTCCGAGACACATCTTCCGCACCCTGGTACGTCCATGGTAATAAGTCTCTGGACTACTGCAAGTCACTTCAATCGACTCCGTTTCCGCATATAATTCAAACTCCTCTTATTGACTTACAAGAGCATTCACTCTGCAGCTCCTCATTACCTCTCCCACTCTTCTCTCCTACACTCCTTCCCGGGAACTCAGTTCATTGGGTAAATCACTCTTATCTGTACCCTTCTTCCTCCACTGCCAACTCCAGACTCCATTCCCTTTTAACTGCGGCACTATACGCGTGACTAGACTTCCTGAGTCAGTACATCAAGCTCCATCTCTGACCGGCTTCAAATCTAGGCTAAAAGCCCCCTTTTTGAGGATGCTTTTAACTCCTAACCCCTATTCACGTGTTCATAGTAACATAGTAGATGACGGCAGAAAAAGACCTGCACGGTCCATCCAGTCTGCCCAACAAGATTAAACTCATATGGCTACTTTTTGTGTATACCCTACTTTGATTTGTAACCTGTCCCTCTTCAGGACCAGTCTTCCAAGGAGCTATGCCCTCTGCCTCAGACTGCTGACCATCAACTCTGTATGGTTCAGTACATACAGAGTCTTTGCACAAGGTGCAGGGTTTTTCTGACCTAATCTTTCTTTTCAAGTTCAAACCCAGCTATCTTCTGTACTAGCATAGACCAATTGAAGTGTGATTACTCGACCTTATCAGAACAGCTATAATGCCTTTGAAACTTTGGCCAAAATTTCTGTTTCTATGATTGGCAGCCAGACAACTGGCACAGATGTGAGCTATCAGTCTGCCTGCCTATGTCACTCAAAGTTAGTGATGTTCCTTGTAGTGGAGACCTCTACTCAGAACAAAAAAAAATGAAGGAGTCAGCTGATGTGATAAAAGATCAGTACCTCTCAGCAATGTTCAGTACCCATGTCTGTTTTATCATTCCCACCTTAAGTATTTCCCTTATTTGTCCTATTTGTCTGTCCTGATTAGATTGTAAGCCCTGTCGAGCAGGGACTGTCTCTTCATGTTCAAGTGTACAGCGCTGCGTATGACTAGTAGTGCTATAGAAATGATAAGTTGTAGTAGTAATAAGAAGTATTTTCTAGGTTACTCCAGAGTCTGTCCCCTTTCACCTTCATCCTATGCCTTCTCGTTCCAGAGCTTCCTTTCAGTTGAAAGAGATTTGCGTCTCGTTCATTTATGCTGCATAGGTATTTAAACATCTCTATCATATCTGCCCTCTCTTGCCTTTCCTCCAAAGTATCTTTAAGGCTGTCCCCATGCGCTTTATGATGAAGACCATTAACCATTTTAGTAGCTGCTCTCTGGACGGACTCCATCCTGTTTATATCTTTTTTAAAGGTGTGGTCTTCAGAATTGTACATTGTACTCTAAATTAGGTCTCATCAGAATCCTATATCCTATTATCACCTCCTTTTTCTGCTGACAGTTCCTCTCCCTGTTCATCCAGTCATCCTTCTGGCTTTCACTGCCATCCTTTCTACCTGTTTGACCACCTTGAGATCATCACATACGATCATACTTAAGCCCTGGTTTTCTTTCATACACAAAAGTACTTCACCCCCTAAACTGAGCCGCTCCCCAGATTTTGTTGCCCAAAAGTATGACCCTGCATTCTTTTTTTAGCATTAAATCTTAGCTTCCAAATTCTGGACCATTCTTCAAGCTTTGCTGGGACCCTCCTCAAGTTATCCACAAGAGTATCTACCCTATTGTAGATTTTGGTGTCATCTGCAAAGAGGTAAACCTTACCAGACAGCCCTTCAGCAATATCACAAAAATGTTAAAAAGAACTAGACGAAGAACTGAACATTGCAGCACACCACTGATAGCTCTCTCTCCATTCCTCAACCATGTCTCAGTGAGACAAAAGTATGGATGGGAACAATGAAGAAGATCTGAAATAAGGTCGGTTGTAGTGAGAGCTGACCTACAGTTAAGTAAGCTGAACGAGAATGAAAGGGTAGAAGGAAATGAATGAGAAGAAGAACAAGAAATAAGATTTCATACCTGCCATAATGGAAAAGCATACTGGAAATGGTGAGGATGATTGCCTAAAATAACTGATATTGGAAAAACTTCCAAGGCCATTAACAAAGAATTAAAAGGCTGCAGAGATTGTGACAAGAAAAGACAGGAAAAATTAGTTAAACGAAAATAGAAAACCAGAGGAAAAACATACACAATAGTAGTGGAGAGGCAGTGCCCCAAGGAACTCGCCCAAGGAACATGAACATGAAGAGGCTTATAGGGAGGCTCTATCATCTCCTTTGGTTATCTTAAGATCATCATTATTATGACTCACAGAATTCCACCTCCTATCTTATATAGCTTCCTTGAGGTTTTGTTGCCCAGATACTTAACCCTGCATATTTTTTAGCATTAAATCTTATCTGCCACACTTTAGATCAGGGGTTCTTAACCCAGTGCTTGGGACACATCTAGCTAGTCAGGTTTTCAGGATAGCCACAATAAATGTGCATGAGAGAGATTTGCATAGAATGGAGGTAGTACATGCAAATTTATCTCACGCATATTTGTTGTAGATATCATGAAAACCTGTATGGCTAGGTGTGTCCTGCTCTCTGTTTTCTATACCATCTGCATATCTGTCAGTATCATTGGCAAAAAAAGCAAACCTTTTCAGGTAGCCATGCCCGTGGTGGGGAGGGAGAGAGATGCTGTATACATATGGGAGGCAGGGCAGGGAGTGGAAGAACAAAGAGACAGAGACTGGACCTAGGAAGTGAGGAAAGAAAGAGGGAGGGGAGGGAGACCATGCTAAACTGTAGAGGGCAGAGAGAGAGAGGGAGGGAGGGAGACATACATACTTGGGGTGGGGGAGTGGGAAGATGGGAAGTGAGAGGGGTTAATAACGCTGGACAAGGGATGAAAGGGACACACAAAAGATGCTGGACATGGAGGGAGACAGGGACACAAACAGTCAGTGCTAGGCACAGTGGGAGGGATGTCTCTGATATCTTGCATTTCATTTTCTATTCTTCTAGTATTGCACTATACGTAAAGTCTGACTTCTTGAGCTTTTTTTGTGTTTTTTTGCTTTCATATCTCTATTACTGATGTGTGATCCCTTGTTTCATATTTGTCGAGGGTTTGACTTTGTTTTGCACATGTGACGAAGGTGTGATATTCTGCTAGTGTTTAGTTTCTGTACAATCTGACTTTTTTTTTCCAGTAGGAAGTAGTGGCATAGCCAGACCCAGTATTTTGGATGGGCCCAGAGTTAACTTGGATGGGCCCTTCCACACTCCCACCCCCCAATCTTCCCGGAGATATATATATTTAAAAAATTACAGTTTTTTTTGACCTACCTCACATCCAGCATCTTTCCCCTCTCTCCTCCACGGCGTCCCAGTGGAAAACAGTTTTTAAGTTTAAAACAACTTCGGCTTTTGAGATCCTACTTTCAAGATGCTTTTGCCTTGCTGATTTTACCACAGTTAGACTGTAATTTTCTCTATCTTGGTTTGAGCTCCTGATTGCTGAGGAAACTACAAATTATACAGAATATTTCAGCCAGATTAATTTTCAGACTTATTAAATATAGTAGTGTGTCTTCTTACATTGTCAAACTTCATTGGCTCCCAATTAATAAACGAATTCTATTCAAAACCTCTTATGTACTTTTCCAAATATTATATGGTAAAATATCTGAATTATTGATAAATATAGTTACTGTAACTCTTCCAAGATTATCTTGCCGTTTAAGTAATTTGTTATACTTCACCCTCTGATTTTTCGTAGCATGCATTTTCATAGTATTGCTAATTCACGTTTTCCTGTCTTGAGGGTTTCACTCTGGAATTCTCTTCCATCATTTATTAGAACTGAACTATTCTATTTATTTTTCTGGAAGAAGGTTAAGACTTTTTTTTTTATTTGAGTGATTTTAAAATGTAAGCCAGTTTGTTATTGATGTATGTGCTGATATATGATTGTATTGTATTTCTTTTGTACACTGCAGTGAAACCCTTTTAGGGAAATTAGCTGTCTGTAAATACTGTATTGGTATTGGCATCTGCCCTCCTGCCTCTAAACCCCGTCACTCTCCCGTCCTCGGCGCCTGCAGCGATTCATTTTTGCTGCCTTCGCTGGCCTCGCAGGCTTCCATCTGCCGTGTCCCGCCAGACAGAAAATAGGCAATGACATCCGCAAGGGTGGGACATGGCAGATGGAAGACTGCGGGGCCAGTGCAGGCAGCAAAAATGAATCGCTGTAGGCGCTGGGGATGCCTGTAAGGTACATCGGGGAGGATCAGGGTTCAGAGACAGGAGGGCAGATGTTGGGACACCGCAGAAGAAAGAGGGGAGGGAGCAGTGTGGTACCGCCGTTTGGTGAGCCTGTGCCCACCCATAGCTACACCACTGGTAGGGATAGTGAATAAGACCGAAAATATTAGAATGCCTTTGTATCGCTCCATGGTGCGTCTGCACAAGTATTGCATTCAGTTCTGGTTGCTGTATCTCAAAAAAGATATAGCGGAATTAGAAAAGGTTCAAAGTAGAGCAACTAAAATGATAAAGGGGATGGAACTCCTTGTATAAGGAAGAGGAGAGGGTGGTGGATGCTTGGAATGCCCTCCCGCGGGAGGTGGTGGAGATGAAAACGGTAATGGAATTCAAACATGCGGGGGATATGCATAAAGGAATCCTGTGCAGAAGGAATGGATCCTCAGAAGCTTAGCTGAAATTGGGTGGCGGAGCAAGTGGGGGGAAGAGGGGTTGGTGGTTCGGAGGCGAAAATAGGGGAGGGCAGATTTATATGGTCTGTGCCAGAGCCGGTGATGGGAGGCAGGACAGGTGGTTGGGAGGCGGAAAATACTGCTGAGCAGACTTATACGGTCTGTGCCCTGAGAAAGACAGGTACAAATCAAGGTAAGGTATACACATGAGTTTATCTTGGGCAGACTGGATGGACCATGCAGGTCTTTTTCTGCCGTCATCTACTATGTTACTATGAAAGGCTAAAGAGGTTAGGGCTGTTCAGCTTGGAAAAGAGATGGATGAGGGGAGATATGATTGAGGTCTACAAAATCCTGAGTGGTGTAGAACGAGTAGAAGTAAATTGATTTTTTACTTGTTTTAAAAGTACAAAGACTAGGGGACACAAGGGAGTTACACAGAAATATTTTTAATCAAATAGGAAATATTTTTTCTCTCAACGAATAGTTAAGCTCTGGAACTCTTTGCTAGAGGATGTGGTAACAGCGGTTAGCGTATCTGGGTTTAAAAAAGGTTTGGACAAATTCCTGGAGGAAAAGTCCATAGTCTGCTATTGAGACAGACATGGGAAGCAACTGCTTGCCCTGGAGTTTTTAGTATGGAGTGTTGCCACGATTTAGGTTTCTGCCAGGTACTTGTGATCTGGCTTGGTCACTGTTTGGAAAACAGGATAGTGGGCTAGATGGACCATTGGTCTGACCCAGTATGGTTACTCTTATATTCTTATGTTTTAAGTATATTGGTGTTCTATGGTGCTGCTGGTTTTTTTTAAAGGTAGGATTGTTGCTATTTGAGTCCTGGACATTCTTTCTCTATCTCTCTCTTGTCCCTGCTGTCCACAAGTAGCAAGCTCTGGAAGGCTTATGGGACCACTGCAATTGTGATAGTTTTGATGGCAGGCCCTAAATGGGATGAGGTTGCCAGTGCCACCCCATTGCCATTCCATGCCAATGGAGGGTTAATAGGGTTTGCCTAAGACCACGAGGAGATACTTTAGGATTTGTACTTGGGCCTTTTGATTCCCAGCCCAGTGTTCTATCCATTAAGTTACTCCTCTTTTCCTTCCTGGACAATAGTGCTGCTTTATTGTGACAGATTTTCTACAGTATATAAGTCTGGAATGTGTTTTTGCAGTTGGGTTACTGGAGCTCTGTTTCTATAATGTAAAGCTTGTGAATTAATCTTTGAATGTGTGTATATGACGCAGTTTTTTCTTTTGAGATGGTAATGTGAACAGTTGGTTGTAGAGGGGTGGAGCAGGAGCAGGATACAGCAGTGGGTATGACAAGGGCAGGGCTTGGAGCGGGGCAGGTGTTGGATTTTTCTTTGTCAAAAAACTTAGCAACCTTTTCCTTCCTGTTAGCATTAATTCTGCCCTACCTTTCCTTTGAGTTAGCATTCATTTTCTTACCACAGAGGTCAGACTAATTGGCCTTGCACCTTCAGCCTTTGTAAAGAGGAGCTACATTTGCCTGTCTTCAGTCTTTCAGGACTTCCTCACCTCCAAAGAAGTGTTGAAAAGCTAAAACAATTGGATCACAAGAACTTGCCATGTTTCCAGTACTCTTAGATTTATAAAATCCAGCCCCATTGCTTTGTCTACTGCTAATTTAGGGGTCCTTTTACAAAGGCGCACTAGCATTTTTAGCACGCACTAAAAATAATCTCAAGGGGTCGTGTCAGGAGCGTGTTCAGGCCGGGACTTGGGCATTCCTAAGACTTGGTTTTTCAGCCATAATGGAACAAAACGAAATTGTCCAGGACTAAAACTTAGACGCGCTAGACCTGTTTTTATAACGAATAAAGCACAAAAAGGTGACCTAAATACCCAGATGACCACTGGAGGGAATTAGGGATGACCTCCCCTTATTCTCCCAGTGGTCACTAACCTCCTCCCACCCCCCAAAAATGTGATGAAAAACATTAATTGCCAGTCTCTATGCCAGCCTCAGATGTTATACTCAGGTCCATTAGAACAGCATTCCAGGTCCCTGGAGTAGTCTAGTGGTGGGTGAAGGCACTGCAGACAGGTGGACCCAGACTCCTACCCAGTGGCGTACTAGTTGACACCCGGGGCTGGTCATTTTTTAACACCCCCCTCTAAAATCCAGCACTAGGCATATCGAGAATACAAAACACTCAGGACCTATAGAGCAATTCTAGCATACCATAAGCAGTCATTTCTATGAGTCACACAAGGAAAAGGAAAGCATCTTAAACACTACAGTGAGCACTAGAGCATCAATTCACCTATTGTAAAACGAAACCAGACAGAATAGTACAGATCGTTGATCCTGCACAGTCAATGCCAACTGAAAGCCATGTCTTTTTCACAAACACAGATAAACTCTAATCCCCTATAGAATAAGTAATCATAAACTTTCTATGTAGACAAAAATTAAATTGAACCCCCAAGATGCCAGATTCTGCATACAATGCAACACCACAGAAACAGGAAATGTCCCCTAGTACTGTGCAAAATATAAAGACAGCAGATGTAAATTTGAAAAAACTAACAAATACCAATCAACACTTTACAAATTAACAAATAGAAATAAAACAAATATAGAAAGTAAAATAGTACCATTTTATTGGACTAATACATTTAGCTTTCAGAGGCCAAAACCTTCTTCCTCAGGTCAATACAGTATAGTGCTGTTACAGTATCCTATCCTGACCTGAGGAAGGGGGTTTTGTTCTCCGAAAGTTAGTCAAAATTTATTAAAATTAGTCCAATAAAAAGATCACCTTATTTACATGTTCTATTATAAACATTTATTAACACAGCTACAATATTACTTTATTCTAAAACAAAATATATATATATATATATATATTTTATTTACAGTTTGTCTCTGGTTTCTGCTTTCCTCATCTTCTTTTCACTGTCTTCCTTCCATCCAGCATCTGTCTTTGTTCTTTCTGTGCCATCCAGTGTCTGCCCTCTCTGCTGTCCCCTCCATCCAATGTCTGCCCTCTCTCCCTGCCCCTTCTATGCACATCTGCCCTCTATCTCTGCCCCTGTCTGCCCTCTCTCTCCCCCCCTTCCATTCACTCTGCCCTTTCTATCCCTTCCATCCACTGTCTGCCCTTTCTCTCTGCCCCTTCAATCCACCATTTACCCTCCCTCTCCCATCCATCCAGGGTCTGCCCTCCCTCTTGCTCCCCCTTCCATCCAGGATCTGTCCCCTCTCTCTCTCTGCCCCTTTTTTCAGCCCCCAGCTCCAGCCCACATCTCCCACCTGCCCCCCCTTTTCAGCCCCACTATCCCACCAGTCCGCAGTTTCAGTCCCAGCCCTTTTCTCTCACCAGTCCCCACAGTTTCAGCCCCTGCCCCTTTTCAGCCCCCAGTTCCAGTACTAGCCCCCTTATCACACCTATCCTTTTCAGCCCCCAGTTCCAGCCCCCTTCATCCACATGCCTTGCATTAGGGACCCCATTTTCTTGCATGGCCCCTTCTCAGACCCCAGTTCCAGCCCCCTTCTCTCCGAACACCGCACCCCCTCCCCACCCCAGTCCCCTTGTCCCCTCTGAATACCCCCTCCCCTTCTCCCCTCCTCCCCTATGAGATCCCCACCCCAGTCCCCTTCTCCCCTCTGAGACTCCCCTCCCCACCTCAGTCCCCTTCTCTCATCTGACACTCACCCTTCTCCCATCTGAACCCCCCCCCCCCCGACCTGACCACCAGCTCCGTCAAGAGACGACAGCCCTCTTCTCCTGCCACCACCCTGCCATTAAAGAAAAATCGGTGAAGCAGTGTCGCAGGCAGCGCCTCGCGTCTGCCCTGCTTGTAAAAGAAGCAAATCTCCTTCTCCTCATTTTCATCGGGCCTTCCCTCACTGTGTCCCGCTCTCCTCTGAGGTAACTTCCTATTTCTGCGAGGGCGGGACATAGTGAGGGAAGTCCCGACGAAGATGAGGAGAAGCAGATTTGCTTCTCTTAAAAGCAGGGCAGACGTGAGGCGCTGCCTGCGACGACGCTGCTTCACCGATTTTAGTTTAAAGGCAGGGTGGTGGCAGGAGAAGAGCAGCGGGAGCGGAGCACCCCCCCACCCACTGACACCCGGGGCAGTACGCCACTGCTCCTACCTCCCCCTACCTTACACTTGTGGACGAAACTGTAAGCCCTTCAAAACTCATCAGAAACCCACTGTACCCACATATATGTGCCCCCTTCACCCGTAAGGGCTATCTATGGTAGTGGTGTACAGTTGGGGTAGTTGGTTTTGGGTGGGTTTTGAGGGGCTCAGGAGACAAGGTAAAGGAGCAGTGGTGAAATGTGTACCTGAGAGCATTTTATGAAGTCCACTGCAGTCCCCCCCCCCCCCCCCCCAGGGTGCCCTATTGCTTTCCTGGGATGTCTGGGAGACCAGTCTACTAAAAATGCTGGCTCCTTCTACATCCCAATGGCTTGATTTTGTGCTTTTTGCACTTGGACGGGTTGTTTTTTTTTTTTTTTCGAAAATGGACCAAAAAACAAAACGTCCAAATCATAAAACCTTGTTCAAAACGGTATTTTTGAAAAAAAAAAAAAAAAGATAGACGTTTTTCTTTTTTTGAAAATGGCCTTCTTTCCTATTCAGATTTTGGACGTTTTTTGCAAAACATCCAATGTCGGACTTAGACGTCATATCGAAAATGCCCCTCCACGTCTACTAAATGAAGGGAGATAAGTCAAATAAAATGTTACATTAAAAATAGTAATAAAGTATCCAAATCACTTACTTCAATACGTCATTTAAAATAAATATGCCTGTACTTGGCAAAATGGTGATTACACACTCATGTTTTCAGCAAAATTCCAAAAAACAGAAAAACGATGTCTCCTGCTTGACTTTAAAACAAGGAAATGGCATCAAAACATCACCTAGCCACGTACCCTCATGTATAATTCATGATGTAAAACTATTAAGGTGGAACAGTTGTGCTCAGTATTGCAGCTAGAAAAAATAGTGTATATGTAATATTTCTTATCTCATAAGAAAGCATATGGAAAAAGTATCCAATTACAATTAATCTGAGGGGAACAAACATATATATCAAACATATAAATGGCAAGTGACGACTCACCTGCAAATGCGCAGTAGAGACTTCCCTCTCTGTCCCGCCCTCGCGTCAAGACGTGATGACGTCAGAGAGCGGAACAGAGAGGGAAACGGAGTCGGACACTGCTGCTGCCGCTGGAGCCTGGAAACAAACATCGCGCGCACCAACCTCCCCCCTCCCCCCATCCCCGCCTCCGCTCCCTCCCCCCTCCGTATCGGGTCCCCTGCACTGACCTGATAGCGCCTCTCACCTCTGTGTGGAAGCGCTGCAGGCAGCAGCAGAGCGATCTGCTGCTGCCTGCAGTGCTTTCACATGGAGGTGAGAGGCGCTGTCAGGTCAGTGCAGGAGGCCCGGCACAGAGGGGGGAGGGAGCGTCGGCGAGGAGGGTAGCTGGAAATCTCGCCCATTTTAACGGGTTTAACGGCTAGTATATATATAAATCCCAATTAATCTAAAAAAATGGAATTAATTTTTTTTTAAAGGGGAAACGCCATATGAAAAATGCATTCATATTCTCGAATCAATATTTAGACCTAATCTAAGGAACTTTAAAGAAATCACTTTTTAAAACCCCAGGTCTGTGAATCATCAAATATAAACTTGTCTGTGTATAAAATTAATAGCTCCAGAAAATGTCTATACTAAATTTCTTTGTTTAGTCCCTGTGGCTGAACAGTATTTAGTTCAAAATCAATCGTTGTTCACTCTGCAGAAGTAATTGATCAATATCACCCCACCCCCTCTTGACTTTACAGCAATCACCTTAAAAACAAAGTAGCATGAATCTGACACTGTATAACTTATCAATGCAGTGCTGTACCAATGGTGCACTCATATGTTTTCTGTTAATACTGCTCCTGAGTTCAATCTTTCTTAACAGGATGTTTCATTTTTCCCACATATATTAAACTGCAGGTGTGTAAAATTATATAGACATATGTTGCATTGCAATTTGAGATATGATAAAGCTTAAAAACTCTTACTCTGTGGATCAACAAAGATGGTAATGGTCAATGAGTGGTCAATAAAAGATGTAATGGCAAACAGAGAAGTGGCCACAGCTGGAATGGCCTGTTATAGATGTCTGTATCTGCAATACTGAAGGCAACATAGAAGGTACCAATTTTTGTCCTTGAAAATGGAAATGTAGAGCTCTTTTTTTTTTTAAACAGACATGTTTTTCTAAAATGTGCCAATGTTTTAAAATGTACTTTTTCATATCTTTTGAGAGATAAGAAAGTCTGAGTCTACACACAATATCAGGCCATTCTCTTGCTTTTTTAAAATCTTTCAATAGGTCTTCACACCAAACACCCCTTTCTTGGTCCAAGCCTTTACGAATATATTCTTCTGGATAACCTCTATTTTTGAATTTGAGTGACATCTTAGATGCTTTAGATTCAAAATCTCCAAACTCCAAACAGAGGGACCTAAGCCTGAGAAATTGGCCCGATGGAAGGTTCCATTTGAGGGTGCTTGGAAGCGAGCTCTCAAAATGCAAATATTTATTCTTGTATCTGTTTTCGAAAGATAGTGGTTTCAAGCCAATAGGTTTTAGCCAAAAAAGAAGTCCCACTAAAGTCATAACTCATTTTAAACCTGAGGTTTCTATCTCTGATATTAATCCAGTTTTCAGAAGCATGTAATTTATCAACCCCATCCTGCCACAGGATAAGAACATCGTCTAAATATCAGCAGTAAAACCTGATATTCTCTAAAAGGGGGTAGTCCTTCAAGTGGGTGTGTTAGAAATTTGCAATATAAAGATTTGTTAAATATGGCACCATGGATGCATCCATGGCGGTGCCTTTAATAAACATAACTGCATGAAAACAGTTGTTCCTATGATATATATCCTATGATATATATCATTCATGCATACGCCCCAATCTACATGCTAAATCTCGTGGACCTACCGCCCAGAAACGCCACAAGATCATCCCGCAAATTTCTCAACCTGCACTACCCCTGCTGCAAAGGACTTGAATACAAGCTGATGCACGCCACTACCTTCTCTTACAAGAGCACGCAGTTATGGAATGCATTACCTACAGACTTGAAAACAATCAAAGAAACAACTATTTTTCGAAAATCTCTGAAAACATTCTTCTTCAACAAGGCCTACAATGAGAACCTATAACCTCACTAAGCCACCTCACCAACCCACTCAATTATGAACGCCCATCTTCTAAAACTACCCTAACAACTCTCCTCCTTCTTCCCTCTTCCCTTCCTTAATCGCTACACATTACTAACTGTATCTGATATCCTGATATGACAATGTTAACAAATCTATGTAAGCCACATTGAGCCTGCAAATAGGTGGGGGAATGCAATAAAATAAATTTAATCTGCTGGAAAAATCGATTTTGAAAACAAAAATAATTTTTTTTAAGTGCAATGGTGGCAAGCATAACAATGAAATGGTTAGGAACTCTTCAATGTGATTCTCATCTTCTGAAGTAATCTTCTATTATCACAAATGCTTCCATCTGCAGTATGTTTGTATACAGAGATTCAATATCTAGTGACAAGATAGATGATAAGACATTTCCGTCGAAACCTTCAATCACACACAAAGGACTCAATTCTTGAAATAAATGCCTTCAAAAAGAAGTCTACAAAATCAGAGAGTGGTTCCAAGAGGGAACCATTTGCTGAAATTATTGGCATACCTGGTGGTTCTTTAACTGACTCATGTATTTTTTGGAAGGATATATATCATAGGAATAACTTTTCATGCAGTTATGTTTATTATACGTTTATCATTTGTTTTTAAAGTTAACTATCTGGTATTTTTTATGGAATTATGTTTGTTTTAAAGTTCCAAAACATTACAGAGAGCCTGCCTCACTTAGGTTACATACAAAACGCTAATCCTATAAGGTAAGGAAGATGAATTGTGGGTTAATCTGAAAAGAGACAATAGAATATCTATTTATATTGGTGCGATATACAGACCTCCCTCACAAGCAGAAGAAATAAAAGATTTAGTTGAAGGCATTCACAGAATTGCTATAAAAGGAGCCTTGCTATTGCTGTGGTATCATCTAGAAGTAAGGAGACAATGGATTCTCTACACAAAGAACTCTTCTGGCAGCTGCTAATGGTATCTAGACAGGACAGACCAAACAGGAAAAAGTAGAGGCAGATCAAAGGATGAATCCACCACTGGAGATGTTGTGGAGAAATACTTTATGGATGCAGATATTAAGGGACCCAACATGGTCCATGTTTCAGTCTATCGCACCGCCTACATCAGGGGTCAAATGAATAATTCATCCGAAATAGCCTGTATTCAAACTCTGCAAATGTCAAACCAAAGAACTGTGACTCAGTAGGGCTGATCAAAAGACATACGTAAATAAACCAACTCTGTGAGTTTGGTTTATTTGCGTATATAGAGCTCAAACAATTTCAGAAGACTGTGTAGATAACGAGCTGCCTAAGGGGGTCTTTTACAAATGACGCACTTCTGACAGACTGCCATTTATGCCGGATGCAAAGAACAGATCATTAAGAAGCTTCAATCCGCTCAAAACACAGCAGCCAGACTCATATTTGGGAAAGCGAAATACGAAAGCGCCAGACCCCTAAGAGAAAAATTACATTGGGTCCCATTAAAAGAACGAATTGCATTCAAAGTTTGCACACTGGTCCGCAAAATTATTCACGGGGAAGCCCCGACCTATATGTCAGACCTTATAGACCTGCCTACTAGGAATGCAAAAAGATCAGCACGCACATTCCTCAATCTCCACTATCCCAACTGTAAAGGACTAAATTACAAATCCACATAAGCAACCAGTTTCCCCTACATTTGCACGCAACTATGGAACACACTACCGAAGGCCATAAAAACTACGCAAGACCTAACTATCTTCCGAAGGCTACTGAAAACTGACCTGTTCAAGAAGGCATACCATAAACATCCATCCTAAATACTAAATAATAAGACTGAACATGTACTAGTTAAAACCAAACTCGTATCACTAGACCGACTAACCTTATTGCTACAAACGATCAAGCACTAACACCTCAATCCTTATGCTGAATATGATTTCTATATAATTGATGACCTAACGAATGTTACAATCCAATCTATCACTCAGGAACCTATATGCAATACCATAATGTATTCTTCTTTACCATGTATGTATGCACCTTTAATGCAATACCTCTTGTAATTCTATTACCCGGAAATGGCAATCGCCATTACGGCAAATTTAAGCCACATTGAGCCTACAAATAGGTGGGAAAATGTGGGATACAAATAGTAACATAGTAGATGACGGCAGAAAAAGAACTGCACGGTCCATCCAGTCTGCCCAACAAGATAACTCATATGTGCTACTTTTTGTGTATACCCTACTTTGATTTGTACCTGTGCTCTTCAGGGCACAGACCATATAAGTCTGCCCAGCACTATCCCTGCTACAAATAAATAAAATAGAAAAACATTTAAAAATAGATTTTGAAAATACTGATTTGGATGTTTTTCTGCGAAAAACGTCCAAATGCTGCTTTATGCCACTTTTTAGACATTTTTCTGTTTTGAAAATAAGCCTAATAGTTAAATTGCATAAGGATCTGAAAAGCGGCAGTTGGCTTGTGTTTAAATTTGAAAGCTTTCCTTTTTATTTATAAATTTCGACATTTTTACACTGATCATATAAGTAAGATCAAGCTTATTAAAAGTACTGTCTAAATTGATGTTTTAGGTAGAATCATCTACGAGGGATTTTTTAATTGCATTGGAGGATGCCTCCATATATTCTTCTTAGTGTGGCAGTCTTGGCGTGGTTGGTTTGGGTTATTATAAAGCGTTCTTTTTAGTTATTCTTGTGGCTGTACATTATGCACTATTATTGCCTCATTCTTTTATATGTATGATTAATTGTTGTGGATTACTGTTTAAGTGCTGTCCCTTTCTGAGATACGGTATGCTGTACTGATCCCGTTTTTTAAAAGATATTCTCACAGTGTATCTTATTGTCACTTTATATATTATAAATATAAAATATAGCTATTTGGTTTTAGGTCACTGTTGCACCTGTGGATGATTATGCATACTGCCATTCAACGCAATGGGGATTTTAAAGAGTTTTTAAAGCTTTATAGTGAGATCTGAGACGTTTTCAGGTTTTAAATAAGACTCTTGTATATTTTATTTACATTACCAGCTCATATTTTCTCATTTCAAACTTTTTCCATTTGAGAACGATAGAATGTCTTTTTATATTATGGTTCCATGATATTGTTTAGGACCAAGGATTGTTTAGGACCAAGGAGGAGCTGGATCAAACTATCAGCAGTCATACTGATATTTAAGAAAAGGTATGGTTTGAGAATTTCTACTTGATTTACATAGAGGCATATTTTCAAAGCACTTAGCCTTCCCAGGTTCCATAGAAACCTATGGAACTTTAGAAGGCTAAGTGCTTTGAAAATATGCCTCATAAGTACATAAGTATTGCCACACTGGGACAGACCAAAAGTCCATCAAGCCCAGCATCCTGTTTCCAACAGTGGCCAATCCAGGTCAAAAATACCTGGCAAGATTCCAAAAAAGCTCAATACATTTTATGCTGCTTATCCCAGAAATAAGCAGTGGATTTTCCCCAAGTCAGTTTAATAATGGTCTATGGACTTTTCCTTTAGGAAGCTATCCAGACCCTTTTTAAACCCCGCTAAGCTAACCGCCTTTACTGCATTCTCTGGCAACGAATTCCAGAGTTTAATTACACATTGAGTGAAGAAAACGTTTCTCTGATTCGTATTAAATTTACTACTTTGTAGCTTCATTCCATGCCCCCTAGTTCTAGTATTTTTGGAAAGAGTAAACAAATGATTCACATCTACCTGTTCCACTCCACTCATTACTTTATAGACCTCTATCATATCTCCCCTCAGCCGTCTCTTCTCCAACCTGAAGAGCCCTAGATGCTTCAGCCTTTCCTCATAGGGAAGTAGTCCCATCCCCTTTATCATTTTCGTCGCCCTTCTCTGTACCTTTCCTAATTCCACTATCGGGCATTTTCAAAAGAGAAGGGCGCCCATCTTTGACACAAATCGGGAGATGGGCGTCCTCTCAGGGTCGCCCAAATCGGCATAATCGAAAGCTGATTTTGGGCGCCTTCAACTGCAGTCCATCGTGGGGATGACCAAAGTTCACGGGGGTGTGTCGGAGGCGTAGCGAAGGTAGGACTGGGGCGTGCTTAACAGATGGGCGTCCTCGGCCGATAATGGAAAAAAGAAGGGCTTCCCTGACTAGCATTTAGTTGACTTGGTCAATTTTTTTTTCACGACCAAGCCTCAAAAGGTGCCCGAACTGACCAGATGACCACCGGAGAGAATCGTGGATGACCTCCCCTTACTCCCCCCAGTGGTCCCCAACCCCCTCCCACCCTTAAAATTTTTTTTTTTTTTTTCCCCAGCCTCAGATGTCATACCCAGCTCCATCACAGCAGTATGCAGGTCCCTGGAGCAGTTTTAGTGGGTGCAGTGCACTTCAGGCAGGCGGACCCAGGCCCATCCCCCACTTGTGGTGGTAAGTGTGAGTCCTTCAAAACCCACCCGAAACCCTCTGTACCCACATGTAGGTGCCCCCCTTCACTCCTTAGGGCTATGGTAGTGGTGTACAATTGTGGGGAGTGGGTTTTGGGGGGAATTTGGGGGTCTCAGCACCTAAGGTAAGGGGGCTATGCACCTAGGAGCAATTTGTGAAGTCCACTGCAGTGCCCCCTAGGGTGCCCGGTTGGTGTCCTGGCATGTTAGGGGGACCAGTGCACTACGAATTCTGGCTCCTCCCATTACCAAATGGGTTGGATTTGGTCGTTTTTGAGATGGGCATCCTAGGTTTCCATTATCGCCGAAAACCAGGGACAGCCATCTCTAAGGTCGACCTAAATGTTGAGATTTGGGCGTCCCCGACCATATTATCGAAAGGAAAGATGGACGCCCATCTTGTTTCGATAATAGCGGTTTCCCTGCCCCTTCACGGGGCCATCCTGCGAGGACGCCCTCAGGAAAACTTGGGCGCCCCGTTCGATTATGCCCCTCCACTTTTGAGATGCGGTGACCAGAATTGAACACAATATTTGAGGTGCGGTCACACCATGGACCGATACAAAGGCATTATAACATTCTCGCTTTTGTTTTCCATTTCTTTCCTAATAAAACTTAACATTCTATTTGCTTTCTTATCCGCCGCAGCACACTGAGCAGAGGATTTCAACGTATCATCAACAACGACGCCGAGATCCCTTTCTTGGTCTGTGACTCCTAACATGGAACCTTGCATTACGTAGCTATAGTTTGGGTTCCTCTTTCCCGCATGCGTCACTTTGCACTTGCTCACATTAAACGTCATCTGCCATTTAGACGCCTAGTCTTCCAGTCTAGTAAGGTCCTCTTGTAATTTTTCACAATCCTCTCGTGATTTAACAACTTTGAATAACTTTGTGTCGTCAGCAAATTTAATTACCTCACTAGATACTCTTATCTCTAAATCATTTATAAATATGTTAAACAACAACGGTCCTAGCACAGTCCCCTGAGGAACCCCACTATCTACCCTTCTCCATTGAGAATACTGACCATTTAACCCTGCTCTCCTTTTTCTATCCTTTAACCAGTTTTTAATCCACAATAGGCCACTACCTCTTATCCCATGACTCTCCAATTTCCTCTGTAGTCTTTCATGAGGTACTTTGTCAAATGCCTTCTGAAAATCCAGATACACAATATCAACTGGCTCGCCTTTATCCACATGTTTGTTCACCCCTTCAAAGAAATGTAATAGATTGGTGAGGCAAGATTTCACTTCACTAAATCCATGTTGGCTTTGTCTCATTAATCAATGCTTTTGAATATGCTCTGTAATTTTGTTCTTTATATAGTCTCTACCATTTTGCCCGGCACCGAAGTCAGACTCACCGGTCTATAATTTCCCGGATCCCCTCTGGAACCTGTAATGAGTTTACATATTCATTATGAGCATTTTAGAGTTTTTAATGTTGTTTCTCTTTTTTTTCTTTTTTAAAGTTTTCATGCAGTTATGCTTATTATTTATTTATTTATTTGTTATATTTGTATCCCACATTTTCCCACCTATTTGTAGGCTCAAGGTGGCTTACATAGTACTGAAGAGGCATTCACCAGGTCCGGTAAAACAAATACATGGCTATGTTGTGGTAGAATAAGGTTCATGTGTTTCAGGCATATTGGGATCA